>NW_027252668.1:7826942-8141630 GCF_044704955.1 Pristiophorus japonicus | reverse complement strand
CCGAAGGGAATAAACGTAAACGTATTTATGGCACTGAGTCATAAGTATGCTTAAGAAAGAAACTTGTCGAGTTATTGGATATGTTCCCATGTACCTGTCCACTCCGAAGGGGGTATTCCCCTGAGATCTGTCCCCTTTAACGAATCAGAAATGGTAGAATGGTTGACAGTTCAAAATAGGACAAACCTAACTAAGGGGCCAGAAACGAAGGAGCAAACAGAATGGAGGTCGGCAGGGTATAAACTTACAGCCTTCCAGGGATGGTACCAGCCCAATTATGATAATAACCATCAGCCTCCCTTCCTAAGCATTACTCCCAGAATAGGAAATCCTGAAGGTATAATATGCCTAGTGAGTAATGAGACTAAAGGACCAGAAATGGGATGCAGCAAGTGTTCCCAAATGATTAAATGGCAAGCCACAACTAATCCCACTGAGAAAAAGATAGCAACTGTTGGCTGGACAATCGTCCATAACAAAGCCCCAGGTAAAGGGTGGGAAGGTGAGACCACTCGAGTAGGGATAGTGCGAAAGGACCAGGAGCTGACATCCTATAATTAAACCTACTTTATTTGTGGCCATAAAGCCTACCCATGGTTACCAGCCAACTGGACAGGGTCCTGTTCCTTAGAATATGTGGTACCCCTTATCAGATCAGTAAAGACTCTAAGAGAGGCCTATGGAAGTCACAGATTTAAATGGGATTTGACGTGGCTAAACGGAATATTCAAGGTAATGGTGCCACCCTATGGAATAGCATCGACCGAATGGCAGTTACGGGAACTGGCTAACTTAGTCGAATCAGTAGCCAACGCAACTTCCCAAGCCTTTGAAGGGATAAATGACGAAATGGTAGCTATTCGAACAGTGGCTCTCCAAAATCGTATGGCCTTAGATTATCTCTTAGCCAAGGAGGGAGGGACATGCGCATTAATAGGTGGAGAATGCTGTACGTATATCCCAGATAAATCAGAAGATATCGGCAGTCCAGCTGAAAACATCAGGAAAAAGGTAATAGAGTATAAACAGACAGTTGGCCAGGACGGTATCACCTTGTGGGGTTGGGCATCGGGATGGTTGGGAGCCCTGGGGAAATCTGTGGTACAGGGTTTGATCATATTCCTGCTGATAGCCTTCACCCTGTATCTATTATTTGTCGTCATTAAGTGTTGCTGTGCCAGGGTGGGAGAAACTATGTTACCTACCGAGACCACGCTCGAGTTATGGTAGCAACAATTACTGAAGGCTCTTGTGTGGAAATGGAAATGGAGAGACTGTACAAAATCAGAATGGATTAAGTTGTCTTTGTGAAGGATAAAATGGGGGAATGTGGAAATGTATTTTTATCAAAGCTGATACCATACGGTATTTGTGTGCCCTTTGCAATATATATATATCAAAATGGAGTCCTGGTCCTTCCTGAACTTTCTGCATTTTAGCAGTCAGCTTGCATAAACAGCTAAACCTGGTTGGAGATGGCTGATGGCCATCAGACAGCTAGGAGACAAGTCATGCTGAGACAAGTACCCCCGCATGGTGCTCTCCTATTGTCTACACGACAAGAGTTCCATATCACCCCACCCTTATCTTCTAGACTCAAACCACCAGCCACTATCTCTTGCAGAGACCTCATCCATTTGATGTAAACGATAAACTGACCAGGAAATTGAACAATCCTGACACAATACAAGACAGGTGATAGCCCATTACCACACCCTCATGGAGTAATGGCCGGCTGGCCAACTGATAACCCTGACAAAAGGAAATATCTGTAAACCATGTCAGGACAAGGATATATTAATTAACTCTTTATCTGTATTCACTGACTGTGAGACACAGCAATACACAGGGAGAGGCCATAACTTGGGTTTTACTGTATAAATATCTTGTGAAACTGTACCATTTCAGAGGTGTTCACTTAGCCCTTGATTGAGTGTAACCTGCCCCCTTGCTAGCAAGTACATTAAAGAAACTTCTGCCGGAACTGTAAGTGTCGGAGTCATTCTTTTCGGAGGTCGAGATTTTGACATACCCCACTAGTCACTGCCTGCCATTCTGAAAAGTCCCCATTTACTCCTACTCTTTGCTTCCTGTCTGACAACCAGTTCTCAAACCATGTCAGCACACTACCCCCAATCCCATGTGCTTTAACTTTGCACATTAATCTCTTGTGTGGGACCTTGTCGAAAGCCTACTGAAAGTCCAAATATACCACATCAACTGGTTCTCCCTTGTCCACTCTACTGGAAACATCCTCAAAAAATTCCAGAAGATTTGTCAAGCATGATTTCCCTTTCACAAATCCATGCTGACTTGGACCTATCATATCACCTCTTTCCAAATGCACTGCTATGACATCCTTAATAATTGATTCCATCAGTTTACCCACTACCGATGTCAGACTGACCGGTCTATAATTCCCTGTTATCTCTCTCCCTCCTTTTTAAAAAAGTGGGGTTACATTGGCTACCCTCCACTCCATAGGAACTGATCCCGAGTCAATGGAATGTTGGAAAATGACTGTCAATGCATCCACTATTTCCAAGGCCACCTCCTTACTCTGGGATGCAGTCCATCAGACCCTGGGGATTTATCGGCCTTCAATCCCATCAATTTCCCCAACACAATTTCCCGACTAATAAGGATTTCCCCCAGTTCCTCCTCCTTACTAGACCCTCCGACCCCTTTTATATCCGGAAGGTTGTTTGTGTCCTCCTTACTAAATACCGAACCAAAGTACTTGTTCAATTGGTCCGTCATTTCTTTGTTCCCTGTTATGACTTCCCCTGATTCTGACTGCAGGGGACCTACGTTTGTCTTTACTAACCTTTTTCTCTTTACATATCTATAGAAACTTTTGCAATCCGTCTTAATGTTCCCTGCAAGCTTCTTCTCGTACTCCATTTTCCCTGCCCTAATCAAACCCTTTGTCCTCCTCTGCTGAGTTCTAAATTTCTCCCAGTCCCCGGGTTCGCTGCTATTTCTGGCCAATTTGTATGCCACTTCCTTGGCTTTAATACTATCCCTGATTTCCCTTGATAGCCATGGTTGAGCCACCTTCCCTTTTTTATTTTTACGCCAGACAGGAATGTACAATTGTTGTAGTTCATCCATGCGGTCTCTAAATGTCTGCCATTGCCCATCCACAGTCAACCCCTTCAGTATCATTCGCCAATCTATCCTAGCCAATTCACGCCTCATACCTTCAAAGTTACCCTTCTTTAAGTTCTGGACCATGGTCTCTGAATTAACTGTTTCATTCTCCATCCTAATGCAGAATTCCACCATATTATGGTCACTCTTCCAAGGGGCCTCGTACAACGAGATTGCTAATTAATCCTCTCTCATTACACAACACCCAATCTAAGATGGCCTCCCCCCTAGTTGGTTCCTTGACATATTGGTCTAAAAAACCATCCCTTATGCACTCCAGGAAATCCTCCTCCACCGTATTGCTTCCAGTTTGGTTAGCCCAATCTATGTGCATATTAAAGTCACCCATTATAACTGCTGCACCTTTATTGCACGCACCCCTAATTTCCTGTTTGATGCCCTCCCCAACATCACTACTACTGTTTGGAGGTCTGTACACAACTCCCACTAACGTTTTTTGCCCTTTGGTGTTCTGCAGCTCTACCCATATAGATTCCACATCATCCAAGCTAATGTGCTTCCGAACTATTGCCTTAATTTCCTCCTTAACCAGCAATGCTACCCCACCTCCTTTTCCTTTTATTCTATCTTTCCTGAATGTTGAATACCCCTGGATGTTGAGTTCCCAGCCCTGATCATCCTGGAGCCACGTCTCCGTAATCCCAATCACAACATATTTGTTAACATCTATTTGCACAGTTAATTCATCCACCTTATTGCGGATACTCCTTGCATTAAGACACAAAGCCTTCAGGCTTGTTTTTTTAACACCCTTTGTCCTTTTAGAATTTTGCTGTACAATGGTCCTTTTTGTTCTTTGCCTTGGGTTTCTCTGCTCTACACTTTTCCTCATCTCCTTTCTGTCTTTTGCTTTTGCCTCCTTTTTGTTTCCCTCTGTCTCCCTGCATTGGTTCCCATCCCCCTGCCATATTAGTTTAACTCCTCCCCAACAGCACTAGCAAACACTCTCCCCAGGACATTGGTACCGGTCCTGCTCAGGTGCAGACCGTCCGGTTTGTACTGGTCCCACCTCCCCCAGAACCGGTTCCAATGCCCCAGGAATTTGAATACCTCCCTGCTGCACCACTGCTCAAGCCACGTATTCATCTGCGCTATCATGCGATTCCTACTCTGACTAGCATGTGGCACTGGTAGCAATCCTGAGATTACTACTTTTGAGGTCCTACTTTTTAATTTAGCTCCTTGCTCCTTAAATTCGTTTCATAGGACCTCATCCTTTTTTTTACCTATGTCGTTGGTTCCAATGTGCACCACGACAACTGGCTGATCTCCCTCCCTTTTTAGAATGTCCTGCACCCGCTCCGAGACATCCTTGACCCTTGCACCAGGGAGGCAACATACCATCCTGGAGTCTCGGTTGCGGCCGCAGAAATGCCTATCTATTCCCCTTACAATTGAATCCCCTATCACTATCGCTCTCCCACTCTTTTTCTTGCCCTCCTGTGCAACAGAGCCAGCCACGGTGCCATGAACTTGGCTGCTGCTGCCCTCCCCTGATGAGTCATCCCCCTCAATAGTACTCAAAATGGTGTATCTGTTTTGCAGGGGGATGACCGCAGGGGACCCCTGCACTACCTTCCTTGCACTGCTCTTCCGGTTGGTCTTCCATTCCCTATCTGGCTGTGGACCCTTTCCCTGCGGTAAGACCAACTCACTACACGTGATACTCACGTCATTCTCAGCATCGTGGATGCTGCAGAGTGAATCCACCCTCAGCTCCAACTCCTCAACATGGTCTGTCAGGAGCTGGAGGCGGATACACTTCCTGCTCACATAGTCGTCAGGGACACCGGAGTCGTCCCCGAGTTCCCACATGGTACAGGAGGAGCATAACACCCGACCGAGCTCTCCTGCCATGACTTAACCCTCAGATACACTTAAATTGGCAACAACAATGTTAAAGTTTACTCACTGTTATTGAAGAGAAAAAAGAAAAACTACTCACCAATCACCAGCCAATCACTTACCCTCTTGGCTGTGACGTCACCTTTGATTTCTTTCTACTTCTTTTTTGCCTTCTCTCCCCGCTGCAGCTGCACAGATACGCCTCTCACTGCCGCTGGGCCTTTATAGGCCTCATCAATGCCAGGAACTCCCGCCTCTCGGACTGCCGCCGCCTCTCTCTGCCGCTGGGCCTTTATCGGCCTCACCAACGCCAGGAACTCCCGCCTCTCGGACTGCCGCCGCCTCTCTCTGCCGCTGGGCCTTTATCGGCCTCACCAACGCCAGGAACTCCCGCCTCTCGCTGCCGCTGGGCCTTTATAGGCCTCACCAACGGCAGGAACTCCCGCCTCTCGGACTGCCACCGCCTCTCGCTGCCGTTGGGCCTTTATAGGCCTCACCAACGCCAGGAACTCCCGCCTCTCAGACTGCCGCCGAGCCTTCATAGGCCTCACCAACGCCAGGAACTCCCGCCTCTCAGACTGCCGCCGAGCCTTTATAGGCCTCACCAACGCCAGGAACTCCCGCCTCTCGGACTGCCGCCGCCTCTCGCTGCCGCTGGGCCTTTATAGGCCTCACCAATGCCAGGAACTCCCGCCTCTCAGACTGTTCGTTTATATTGTTCGTTTATGTTGATTAAATGTTGTTGCAACCAGGCGGCTGTAGCTGCTGTCCCACATGTGAGACACCTTGCAGGTCCCAGCAGACCATCTGTACGTAGCACAGGGGTATGTTATGCTTAAGGGAAGGTTCTTTACTGGTTGAATTAAGATATTGATTTGGATTAAATTAGAATAAAGTTAATTAACCTACTAAAACCAGACTTCTATAGTGGCCACTATGGAACTCGGGTTGGTGTAAATTTGTGTGGAAGCTACTAGTCCGAATATGTGGCGAAACACATCAACAAATTTTAGAAGGAAACTCTATTAACATGTATGAAATTATTTTGAAGAATGTTTAACCAGTGATACCTGATGTTTTATGATTCAGTTTGTGAAAGAATCAAAGGGGGGATTGATAGAGAATTCAAACAGGCTGTATTTAGACAGGTTGAGAAAACACAGACTCCCATGTCTCCATGCGACTGAGCACATTGCATTAAGTCATCAATCAACTTGACATTTCAGGACCTTTGACAGTGAGCCAATTCGGGGTTAAGAATATATCAATTGAGCCAATAAGGTCAAAGGAGGCGAGTTCTTTTCCGTAAATTGAACCAGGTATAAGTACAGCCATTTTGAGCACGTGGTCTCAGAAGGGCAAAGGCCTGGCTTAAAGCCAGAAGCTTGTTGCTGCTGCCAGAATAAATTATGTTAAAACTACAATCGGAGTTCGTATTTCATTGGAAATTAAGAGATCTAACACATCCCCAGCATTGAAGCACTGACCACAATCGATCAGGTTCGCTGGCCAGGCCACATAGTTCGCATGCCAGCCGCGAGACTCCCCAAGCAAATGCTCTATGCGGAGCTCCTTCATGGCAAACGAGCCAAAGGTGGTTAGTGGAAACATTACAAGGACACCCACAAAGCCTCCCTGGTAAAGTGCGACATCACCACTGACACCTGGGAGTGCCTGGCCAAAGACCGCCTTCGGTGGAGAAAGTGCATCCGGGACTTCTTCGAATCTCAACGCCGAGAGCATGAAGTGGTCAAGCGCAGTCAGTGGAAGGAGCGTGCGGCAAACCAGTCCCACCCACTCCTTCCCTGTGACAGATTCTGTGGCTCCCATATTGGACTGTTCAGCCACCAATGAACTCACTTCAGGAGTGGAAGCAAGTCTTCCTCAATTCCGAGGGGCTGCCTATGATGAAATGGCAGAGCAGGCTCGAGGGGCCGTATGGCCTGTTCCTGCTCCTATTTCTTATGTTCTTAAATTGTGGGTGTCTGGTATGGGAACGTGGATTTTACTCTGTATCTGTCCATCTCTGGTATGTGAATGAGGGTTTTAATCGGTGTCAGTTTCTGATACGAGACTGTGGGTTTTATCCTGTACCTGTCAATTTCTGGTAATTTCCTGTGGGTTTCATTCTGCTTCTTTCCATTCCTGATGTGTGAATGTGTGTTTTGTGCTGTATCTGTCCATCTCTTATGTGAATGTGAGCTTTGTTCTATACCCGTCATTCTCCAATATAGAAACATGGAAACTTACAGCACAGAACAAGGCCATTTCGGCCCATCATATCCACGGGGGCCGACAAAGGGCCGCACGGCCCTTGGACAGCGGCCCAAAAGGTTACATAAAACTATAAACAATGACGGAAAGGCAGAGAGCACCCAGCCCAACAAGTCCGACTCACACAACTTATACTGAAACATTTTACACACCAAACGAAGCCATGTAATCTCCTGGGAGAAGCAAAAACCAGATAAAAACACAGGCCAATTGAGGGAGAAAAAATCTGTGAAAATTCCTCTCCGACACATCCAGGCAATCGAAACAATTCCAGGAGATCACCCTGGTCGAGTTCGATTCCCTGCAGTACATACCATTATATCTGCGCCGTCCAACAAGGGGTCATTCAGTCTAATCCCAATTACCAGCTCTAGGTCTGTAACTCTGCAGGTTACAGCACTTTAAGTACCCATCCAGACATCTCTTAAAAGTGGTGAGGGTTTCTGCATCCACCAACAAGTTCCAGGTCCCCACAACTCTGTGTAAAGAAGTGCCCCCTTAAATCCCCTCTAAACCTTCCACTAACCACCTTAAAGCTATGCTCCCTCATAACAGATCCCTCCACCAATGGAAATAGACCCTTGCTATCCACTAAATCCAGGCCCCTCAATATTTTGTACACCTCAATCAGGTCTCCTCTCAACTTCCTCTGTTCCAATGAGAACAAACCCAGCATATCCAATCTGTCCTCATAACTAAGATTCTTCATTCTAGGCAGCATCCTAGTAAATCTCCTCTGCACCCTCTCTAGTGCAATCACGTCCTTCCTATAATATGGCGACAAGAACTGCATGCAGTACTCCAGCTGTGGCCTAACTAAAGTATAATACAATTTAAACATAACCTCCCTGCTCTTATGTTCTATGCCTCGACCAATAAAGGCAAGTATTCCGTATGCTTTCTTAACCACCTGATCCACCTGTCCTGCTACTTTCAGGGATCTGTGGACAAACACTCCAAGGTCCCTTTGTTCATCTACACTATTAAGCGGCCTACCGCTTAATGTGTATACCCTTTCTTTATTAGCCCTTCCAAAGTGCATCACCTCACACTTCTCTGAATTAAATTCCATTTGCCACTGCTCTGCCCACCTGACCAGTAGATTGATATCCTCCTGCAGCCCATGACTTTCCTCTTCATTATCAACCACACAGCCAATTTTAGTGTCATCTGCAAACTTCTTAATCATACTCCCTATATTCAAATTAAAATCATTGATATAAACCACAAAAAGCAAGGGACCCAGTACTGAGCCCTGCGGAATCCCACTGGAAACATCCTTTCAGTCACAAAAACATCCATCAATCATTACTCTTTGCTTCCTACCTCCAAGCCAATTTTGGATCCAACTTGCCACTTTGTCCTGGATCCCACGAGCTTTAACCTTCATGACCAGTCTATCATGTGGGACCTTATCAAATGTTTTGCTAAAGTCCAGATATACTACATCGTACGTATGTTAGTATTGTTTTGTCAATTTTTGTTATGGAGGCGAGTATTTATGTTGAATCGGTCAGTCTCTGGTAAATGAGTCTGAGTTTCACTCTGTATCTATCTATCTCTGCTATGAGTGTGGGCCTTTCTCTGTATCTTCATTTCTGTTCTGGGAGTCTGGGTTTTATTCTGTACCTGTCAAGTTCTGATGTGAGATTGTGGGCCTTACTCTATACCTGACAGTTTCTGGTATGGAAGAGAGGTCTTTACCCTGTACCTGTCAATTACTGGTAAGTGAGTATTGGCATTTCAATGTATGTCAATTTATGTTATGGGAATATGGATCTAAACATGTCAGCCTCTGATGTGTGAGTGTGGGTTTTATACTGTATCGCTCAGCCTCTGATGTGTGAGTGTGGGTTTTATACTATATCTCTCAGACTCTGATATGCAAGTGTGTATTTTTTTGTAAATGTCAGGTTTTGGTATGTGTATTGAGGTTTAATCTGTGCTTCTCAGTTTCTGCTATGTTAGTCTGGGTTTAATCTGTACCTATTTGTTCCTGCTACTTGATTGTGTGTTTTAGACTGTACCTGTCAGTTCCTGCTACGCGAGTGTGGAATTTACTTTGTATCTGCCAGTCTCTGGTATGTGAACGTGAGAATCAATTTTACTTTTTACCTGTATTTCTGATATGTGAGTGAAGATTTTGCCTTCTGCGTGTGATTTTTCTGATGTGTGGGTTTTACTCTGCCCCATCAGTTTCTGCAATGCAAGTAACAATTTTACTTACTGCCTTTCAGTTTTCTGATATGTGCCCATGTGATTTACACTTTACCTGTCACTCTCTGGTATGCAAGTGGGGATTTTATTCTGTTAGTCACTTTCATATATGTGGGTGTGTGCTGTATACTGTATCTGTCAGTCTGTGGTACAGGAATGTGGGTTTTATTCTGCACCTGTCATCTTCTGGTATGTTCGGGGGTTTAAATACTGAATCTGTCAGATTCTGAAACATGAATATGGCTTTTGCCCTGTACCCGTCAGCTTCTGATATGAGAGTGTGTTTTATACGTTCTGTTTCACATTTTCTCTGATAGATGATTGTGTGATTTAATCTCGACCTGCCAGTTTCTGGCAAGTGAATGTGGGTGTTTAATGTGTGATCTGTTTCAATGGTGAAACAGCATCTGATTCTACTGCTCCATGTGGCTGTAAGATTCACAATGTAACTCTGCCACTTCGGGTCACTGTGGGACTGACTGATTCTGCTGCCTGTGACAATAGGATTGAGGCCAGTTCTGTGTCTTTGCACTCTGCCAGTGATAATCTACTTACTGTGTGTGAGAAGGAGCTGCCTGCACTTTCCTTGTGTTCCAGGTGGAGGAGGAAAGCTCACATTTGTTCTGGCTGGTTAAAGAATTTTGCTCTGAGAATGATAATACGAGAACATTATTAGTTCTAAGGTATGGATGTGGGGGAGAATATGATGTTTCTGAGGGAGTGACAATGTATCTCTCAATCACCAGCAACATAGTTCTAGAGAACTCAGCTCACCGACACAATATAACTGGTCTTTGAAATATCTTCTCCCACACTCCTTTCCTGATACCTGCAATAGATGCACTTTGTGAAACTCCTCACATCCTCACTGTCAGGCTGTGTTTCCACTGCTCACTATCCAAGAATAACAGACACGGTGAGATTGGAACTGAATCAGGAACATTCACTACTGATTTGGGGAAAGAAAGCAGCAATGAGGTGGTTTTACTTTTTCTGTTACCTTACACTGTCCACACACAGCCCGAGAATGGCCTCTCCCTTCCCCTACTTATTCCATGTTCCGGAACTAGTTCCTGCTCCACTCTGCCTCTTACACACAGCCCCCGACTGAACTAAACCAGAAACGTTCACTACTGGCGTGAAGACAGAAAGCAGCAATGATTGTAAATAGCAGATTCTGCCCATTCTGTCTCCCTTACCCTGGACGCACGCTGTCTACACACAGCCCGAGAATACCCTTTCCCTTCCCCCACTCACACCAGACACTGAGACTGGTTCCTGCTCCATGCTGCCTCTTACACAGAGCCCCTGACTCCTCCTGAATTTCCCCCTTATTCTAAGATCATGCCCTCTAGTTCTAATCTCCCCCATCAGTGGAAACATCCTCTCTGCATCCACCTTGTCAAACCCCCTCATAATCTTATACATTTCAATAAGATCACCTCTCATTCTTCTGAATTCCAATGAACCGATCTTCAACCCTCTCAACCTTTCCTCATTAGTCAACCCCCTCATCTCCGGAATCAGCTGAGTGAACCTTCTCTGAACTGCCTCCAAAGCAAGTATATCCTTTCATAAATATGAAAACCAAAACTGCACGCAGTATTCCAGGTGTGACCTCACCAATACCCTGTATAGCTGTAGCAAGACGTCCCTGCTTTTATACTCCATCCCCTTTGCAATAAAGAACAAGATTCCATTGGCCTTCCTGATCAATTGCTGTACTTGCATACTATCCAATTTGTGTTTCATGCACAAGAACACCCAGGTCCTGCTGTACTGCAGCACTTTGCAATCTTTCTCCACTTAAATAATAACTTGCTCTTTTATTTTTTCTGCCAAAGAACATGACCTCACACTTTCCAACTTTATACTCCATCTGCCAAATTTTTGCCCACTCACTTAGCCTATCTATGTCCTTTTGCAGATTTTTTGTGTGCTCCTCACACATTGCTTTTCCTCCCATCTTTGTATCGTCAGCAAACTTGGCTACGTTACACTCAGTCCCTTCTTCCAAGTCGTTAATATAGATTGTAAATAGTTGGGGTCCCAGCACTGATCCCTGCGGCACCCCACTAGTTACTGATTGCCAACCAAAGAATTAACCATTTATCCCAACTCTCTGTTTTCTGTTAGTTAGCCAATCATCTATCCATTCCAATATATTACCCCCAACCCTGTGAACTTTTAACTTATGCGGTAACGTTTTATGTGGCACCTTGTGAAATGCCTTCTGGAAATCCAAATACACCACATCCACTGGTTTCCTTTTATCCACCCTGTTCGTTACATCTTCAAAGAATTCCAGCAAGTTTTTCAAACATGATTTCCCCTTCATGAATCCATACTGACTCTACCTGACTGAATTTTGCTTTTCCAAATGTCCTGCTGCTTCTTCTTTAATAATGGACTCCAACGTTTTCTCAACCACAGATGTTAGACTAACTGGTTTATAGTGTCCTGCTTTTTGTCAGCCTCATTTTTTAAATAGGGGCATCACATTTGCAGTTCTGCCTCGCCAGAATCCAGGGAATTTTGGTAACTTACAACCAATGCATCCACAATCCCCGCTGTTACTTCTCTTAAGACCCGAGGATGCAAGTCATCAGGTCCAGGGGATTTATCTGTCTTTAGTCCCATTATCTTACTGAGTACCACCTCTTTAGTGATTGCGATTGTGTTAAGTTCCTCCCCCGCTACAGCCCCTTGACTATCCACTGTTGGAATATAGTTAGTGTCCTCTACCATAAAGACTGATACAAAATATTTGTTCAGAGTTTCTGCCATCTCCATGTTCCCCATTACTAACTCCCCAGTCTCATCCTCTAAGGGACCAACACTTACTTCAGCCACTCTTTTCCTTTTTATTTACCTACAGAAACTCTTGCTATCTGTTTTGGTCTGTGTGTTGAGGTTTAATCTGTGCATCTCAGTTTCTGGTCTGTTAATCTGGGTTTAACCTGTACCTATTTGTTCCTGCTACTTGATTGTATGCTTCAGACAGTACCTGTCTGTTCCTGCTATGCGAGTGTGGAATTTACTCTATATCTGTCAGACTCTGGTATGCAAACGTCACGATCAATGTTACTTTTAACCTGTATTTCTCTGATATGTGAGTGAAGATTTTGCCTTCTATGTGTCATTTTTCTGATGTAGGTGTGGGTTTTACTCTGTCCCGATCAGTTTCTGTGATGCAAGTAACAATTTTACTTACTGCCTTTCAGTTTTCCGATATGTGCCCATGGGATTTACACATTACCTGTCACTCTCTGGTACGCAAGTGGGGATTTTATTGTTACTGTCACTTTCATATATGTGGGTGTGTGTTGTATACTGTATCTGTCAGTCTATGGTACAGGAATGTGGGGTTTATTCTGCACCTGTCATCTTCTGGTATGTTCAGGGGGGTTAAATACTGAATCCGTCAGATTCTGCAACATGAATATGGCTTTTGCTCTGTACCCGTCAGCTTCTGATATGCGAGTGTGGTTTATACGTTCTATTGGACATTTTTTCTGATTGATGATTGTGTGATTTATTCTCTACCTGCCAGTTTCTGGCAAGTGAGTGTGGGTGTTTAATGTACCGTCAGTGCGATCTGTTTCAATGGTGAAACAGCATGTGATTATACTGCTCCATGTGGCTGTAAGATTCACAATGTAACTCTGCCACTTCAGATCACTGTGGGACTGACAGCTTCTGCTGCCTGTGACAATAGGATTGAGGCCAGTTCTGTGTCTCTGCACTCTGCCAGTGATAATCTACTTACTGTGTGTGAGAAGGAGCTGCCTGTACTGTTTCTTGTATTCCGGGTGGAGGAAAGATCACATTTGTTCTGGCTGGTTGAAGAAGTTGCTCTGAGAATAATAATACGAGAACATTATTAGTTCTAAGATATGGATGCGGGGAGAATATGATGTATCTGAGGGAGTGACAATGTATCTCTCGATCATCAGCAACATGGTTCTGGAGAACTCAGCTCACCGAAACAATATAACCCATCTTTAAAATATCTTCTCCCACACTCCTCTCCTGGTGCCTGCAATAGATGCACTTTGTGAAACTCCCCACATCCTCACTGTCAGGCTGTGTTTCCACTGCTCACTGCCCAAGAACAACAGACACGGTGAGATTGGAACTGAATCAGGAACATTCACTACTGATTTGGGGAAAGAAAGCAGCAATGATTTGAAAGAGCGAGGTGGTTTACTTTCTCTGTTACCTTACACTGTCCACACACAGCCCGAGAATGGCCTCTCCCTTCCCCCACTCACACCATGTTCTGGAACTAGTTCCTGCTCCACTCTGCCCCTTACACACAGCCTCCAACGGAACTAAACCAGGAACGTTCACTACTGGTTTGGAGAGAGAAAGCAGCAGATTGTAAATAGCAGATTCTGCCCATTCTGTCTCCCTTATCCTGGACACACGCTGTCCACACACAGCCTGAGAATGGCCTCTCCCTTCCCCCACTCACTGAGACTGGTTCTTGGTCCACTCTGCCTCTTAAACACAGCTCCCGACTCCCCCCGGACTCAATGCCGATCTCTGAGCCCATCTGCGGACACGCTCCCAAAGCGCTGTGCTGCTGTAAGGAGGCTGCTGCTCGCTGCCTTACCCCGGGGCCACTGTGTCTCCATTCCCGGCTGTTTTAAACCATCTTCTTCCGCTCACTGAGTGAATGGCGATCACAGGCAGGGCTGGGGGAGGGGAGGGCACATGCGCTCTTCTGCTCACTGGAAATCGACACCGGGGGCGGGGCTTATCCGCACATGCGCAGCTCTCTGCACTAATTCAGCCTGTAAAAATCAAAGTGCACTTTTCCCAATTTACTTTTATTAGAATCTGAGCAAAGTAACTGGGCCTGGGAGGAAAGGACAGAGAATGATTAAAGCTGGGAGCCTTGTCCCTTGGAGATGCTCAGTTTGGGATCATTCCGTGCAGGATGTTTCTCTCCATGAGCCCGTCTTCACAAAGCAATCCTGCAGCAACATCGGAGGGATGAGGGATGAGGGAATGGGAGTGTTTGCTGGGACCGTGCAGGAGTTAATATCTGACAGAAACAGTCCAAGATCAGTTTAATTCGAGTAACACACTCGGTCACTGAGAGTAATACCGAACGGCCCTGAGCTGCAGGATTGCAGAGATTACAACATGCAAGCGAGGGTTAAATGTGGGCCATTGTTTCTCTCACTCTCTGACACTGTCCCGCAGTGTGGGATTAATAATGTGTCTGTCTCTGGTACAATATCAGTGAGAGAGGAGACTGCATCTTCTGTCTCTCCAATGAGAACTTTCAGGATAAAACGGGACTTCACATGTCAGTCTTGAACTGATATTGTGCATGTCTTTCTGTGTCTCACCACCCTACCTCGCACTCTCCTGTCTCTCCTCTCCAAGTCTCTCTGTCGCTATCCGCTCTTGTACTGGTTGTGAATGTGGGATACTGTTATTTAGCGTGATGTGGAAACACTGTTGGAGGTGTAAGACTGATAATGTCCCTGTTTCTCTCCCTCGTGCAATACGTGAAGGTGTGGCACTGTTATTGAGCTTAATATGGTGACACTGATACAAAGTTTAAGACTGATACTGTGTCTGTCTCTCTGTCTTTTCCACTGGTGCTGTACATGAATGTGTGATACTATTATTGAGCATAATATGGAGACACAGTTCGGGAGTTTAAGACTGATACTGTATCTGTCTCTCTGTGAAAGCCATCTCTGGGTGTTGAGTATGGGATGTCACCATCATAGGCAGTCACTCGGAATCGAGGAAGACTTGCTTCCACTCTAAAAAATGAGTCCTTAGGTGGCTGAACCGTCCAATACGAGAACCACAGTCCCTGTCACAAATGAGACAGATAGTCGTTGAGGGAAGGGGTGTGTGGGATTGGTTTGCCGCACGCTCTTTCCGCGATGACACTCTAGGTGCTCAGCACCCTCCCGGATGCATTTCCTCCACTTCGGGCGGTCTTTGGCCAGGGACTCCCAGGTGTCAGTGGGAACAATGTGTTCAATGACGGCCAGTCTCACGTTCAGGTTCCGTCTGTTTTGTTTTTCTATGAAGCCAGTTCCTCTCTATTGATTCACTGATCTGTGCAGCGTTTGTCAATCTAGATCCCGACATGTTCGACATGTGAATGCCTGAGACTTATTCCTGATCAGGAAACTCTCAACTTAATACAAGAACACAATAGCAGAGATTAATGCCGTCGATATCGATGTCCATGAAGACCCGGGGATTCTTGCCGGCCATGGTGCGGGAGGGTTTGCCGAGATGCCGAGCTCAGTGTGTGAGAGACTGAGGGCAAGTGGTGCGGAGAGTCACTTGTAATCAATAGAACAATAAGCAGCCCTTTCAGATACTATGGGTGGCTCTGAAAAGAGCCGTTCTGTTATTAGATTCAATCCTGTCCGCTTTACTTGCTCTTGGACGCACTGGTGGTTTTCTTGGGCAGCAGCACAACCTGGATATTAGGCAGCACCCTGCCCTGAGCGGTGGTCATCTTTCCCAGCAGCTTGTTGAGCTCCTGGTCGTTGCGCATGGCCAGCTACAAGTGTCTGGGGATGATGCGGGTCTTCTTGTTGTCGCGGGCCGCGTTGCCGGCCAGCTCCAGGATTTCAGCCGGTCAGATACTCGAGCACAGCAGGCACGTCGACCGGGACTCCGGCACACACACGCTCAACGTAGTTCCCCTTCCGCAGGAGCCTGTGAACACGGCCCACAGGGAACTGCAGGCCGGCCCCGGAGGAGCGAGACTTGGCCTTAGCCCGAGCTTTACCGCCGGTTTTTCCTCTTCCCGACATTTGCACAATCTACACGTTCAGAGAATGAATGAGAAACTTCTCCCACATCTGTCTTTCTTATATTTTCTGCAGGATTGCAGGGAGCGAACTTGTGATTGGTCGCTCTGTGGAGCATTTCATTGGTTATCGGAAAAGACCAATCACAGTTTGTTTAGAAACCGAAATTACTGTCTCCAACAGTCAGAATAACGATTTAAAAATTCAAAAAACCCGCCAAGAATCGTTAAAATAGGGGATTATGTTAATAAATTCACTATTAGTCAAAGATTTGCCAACACGTTTAATTTATTTTGTCTTATTCCACATATCCCTTGCAAGTTCCAGGCTGTTACAATCAGGATTAAATTCGGGTACTGTTTCAAACTGTCTGTAATGGGCGGGAATCAATCTCCACTGATTCTGTAACGGGACACATTCCAACTCAATCTTTCTAAATGTTGGGTTTCATAGATTATCGATTGATCCCCCGCAGAGGCGGGAGTGAGACCAGAACTGGGAGTCTTTCTGTGAAAAGAGAAGAGGGACAGAGTGTTCAAACTACCCTGGTTCTGGTCTCTAAGAACTCCCATTCTGGGTTGTGACACTGCGGGGAGTGTCCGGTTAATAAACGAACTGACCCGCAACAGGAATTGAAAAATAAACTTGAAAAGGGCTTGCGAGAGAGAATGTGTGACTGAAACCGAGGTCTCAGCCCCTAAACAAACTCTTAATTCGGCAGGCGGTGTAAATGAACGGGTCTGAGACAAAAGTCAAACTGTGACCAGGGACCGTGTTTGTAGTTTGTGGACGGGAAATTCTGGCAACACTGAAGTCGAAGCGGACAGTGAAGCTGCGAAATCTACAGCTGGAACTGCAAAAGTTCTCACACTTGTTCAGGAAATAATTAGTGATTTGAGTCGAAAGGGAGGTGCGTTTGTGCAGCTCTTTCAGAGAGGTTGTGGGTGGCTCTTAAAAGAGCCGTTGTGTTTGGGGTTTGATCTCTCAGGACAGCGGGGCAGTCTCACTTGGAGCTGGTGAACTTGGTCACCACCTTTGTCCCTTCCGACACGGCGTGCTTGGCCAGCTCCCCGGGCAGCAGCAGGCGCACGGCGGTCTGGATCTCCCGGGAGCTGATGGTGCGGCGCTTGTTCTAATGGGCCAGGCGGGAAGCCTCACCCGCGATGCGCTCCAAAATATCGTTCACAACCGAGTTCATGATGTCTATGGCCTTGGAGGAGATGCCGGTGTCGGGGTGAACCTGCTTCATCACTTTGTAGCTTTAGATCGAGTAACTCTCCTTCCTCCACTTTCTGCGCTTCTTGCCGCCCTTCGGTGGTGTTTTCTTGATGACTTTCTTGGCGCCTTTGTTGGCGGTAACTGGTTACTTTCCGTCAGCTGTCATCTCGGTCAGTCCGACGTAGATTCAAAGGGCCCAAGTATCCACACGATAAAAAACGCGCGCCCCTCCGAGCTGGGCGCCCGTTTTTCACGCCACAAAGTGCGCCTAAAAAAACCCCCTCCGTATTCTCCACCTCCCTGCAGGTCCTCTGGCCCTCGGCGTGGCGCAGCAGGAGCTGTAGGGGGCGGAGCCAGGACCCTGCGCCGAAAACAGTGCCGGGAGCTCTGCACATGCGCGCTACAGTGGGCACACAAGTGCAGTAGCTCCAGGCCGGGAAACTGCGTGGGAGGGGCCCGAAGCACACATCCCCTAGCCCTGGCCGAATGGCCTCACTAGGGCTGCGTGAATAAGGCTCCTCCCACGGCCAGCTCCTGCTTCCGGATATAAAAGTGGTCAGAGGGTCTAGTAAGGAGGAGGAACTGAGGGAAATCTTTATTAGTCGGGAAATTATGTTGGGGAAATTGATGGGATTGAAGGCCGATAAATCCCCAGGGCCTGATGGACTGCATCCCAGAGTACTTAAGGAGGTGGCCTTGGAAATAGCGGATGCATTGACAGTCATTTTCCAACATTCCATTGACTCTGGATCAGTTCCTATCGAGTGGAGGGTAGCCAATGTAACCCCACTTTTTAAAAAAGGAGGGAGAGAGAAAGCAGGGAATTATAGACCGGTCAGCCTGACCTCAGTAGTGGGTAAAATGATGGAATCAATTATTAAGGATGTCATAGCAGCGCATTTGGAAAATGGTGACATGATAGGTCCAAGTCAGCATGGATTTGTGAAAGGGAGATCATGCTTGACAAATCTTCTGGAATTTTTTGAGGATGTTTCCAATAAAGTGGACAAAGGAGTACCAGTTGATGTGGTATATTTGGACTTTCAGAAGGCTTTCGACAAGGTCCCACACAGGAGATTAATGTGCAAAGTTAAAGCACATGGGATTGGGGGTAGTGTGCTGACGTGGATTGAGAACTGGTTGTCAGACAGGAAGCAAAGAGTAGGAGTAAATGGGTACTTTTCGGAATGGCAGGCAGTGACTAGTGGGGTACCGCAGGGTTCTGTGCTGGGGCCCCAGCTGTTTAAACTGTACATTAATGATTTAGACGAGGGGATTAAATGTAGTATCTCCAAATTTGCGGATGACACTAAGTTGGGTGGCAGTGTGAGCTGCGAGGAGGATGCTATGAGGCTGCAGAGTGACTTGGATAGGTTAGGTGAGTGGGCAAATGCGTGGCACATGAAGTATAATGTGGATAAATGTGAGGTTATCCACTTTGGTGGTAAAAACAGAGAGACAGACTATTATCTGAATGGTGACAGATTAGGAAAAGGGAAGGTGCAACGAGACCTGGGTGTCATGGTACATCAGTCATTGAAGGTTGGCATGCAGGTACAGCAGGCGGTTAAGAAAGCAAATGGCATGTTGGCCTTCATAGCGAGGGGATTTGAGTACAGGGGCAGGGAGGTGTTGCTACAGTTGTACAGGGCCTTGGTGAGGCTACACCTGGAGTATTGTGTACAGTTTTGGTCTCCTAACTTGAGGAAGGACATTCTTGCTATTGAGGGAGTGCAGCGAAGATTCACCAGACTGATTCCCGGGATGGTGGGACTGACCTATCAAGAAAGACTGGATCAACTGGGCTTGTATTCACTGGAGTTCAGAAGAGTGAGAGGGGACCTCATAGAAACGTTTAAAATTCTGACGGGTTTGGACAGGTTGGATGCAGGAAGAATGTTCCCAATGTTGGGGAAGTCCAGAACCAGGGGTCACAGTCTAAGGATAAGGGGTAAGCCATTTAGGACCGAGATAAGGAGAAACTTCTTCACCCAGAGAGTGGTGAACCTGTGGAATTCTCTACCACAGAAAGTAGTTGAGGCCAATTCACTAAATATATTCAAAAGGGAGTTAGATGAAGTCCTTACTACTGGGGAGATCAAGGGGTATGGCGAGAAAGCAGGAATGGGGTACTGAAGTTTCATGTTCAGCCATGAACACATTGAATGGCGGTGCAGGCTCGAAGGGCTGAATGGCCTACTCCTGCACCTATTTTCTATGTTTCCATGTTTCCTGCTGACCCCCCCCCCCCCAACCGGACCCGACTCGACCCGTCTCCGTCTTCGGCTCCCGTCGACCCTCGCCCCCGGACTGGATCCGATCTCGATTATCTCCCTCTCCCTCTCGATTATCTCCCTCTCCCTCTCGATTATCTCCCTCTCCCTCTCGATTATCTCCCTCTCCCTCTCGATTATCTCCCTCTCGATTATCTCCCTTATCTCCCTCGACCTGACCCCCTCTTCCCTGACCCTCTTTTTTCCCTTCTCTCTCTCTCTCTCTCTCTTCCCGACCCGAACCTCCCTCCCTCCCGACCCGAACCTCCCTCCCTCCCGACCCGAACCGACGCCACCTCCCTCTGGTGCTGGAAATGGGCCCTGCTCGAAATCTCGGGCCCAGCCCATTCAGCCTTCGGTCCCGACGGCAAACCGCTTCCTAAAGGCCTCCCTGAAGAACTTTCACACAGGTAGGAACATGGTTTATTTAATCTTTTCTTTGCTTATAAATGTTTATTCAGTTTGGATTTATTTGTATAATATTTGTATAAGTATAACTAAGGATTTATTGTAGAATTTAATGACATCCCTTCCCTCCCCCCCTCGTTCCCTATGCCTAATTTGTAAACTGCGCCTGATTTTTTAATGTGTACAACAGGTTTTTTCAGTTCTACAAAAATCTTCACTTGCTCCATTCTAAGTTAGTTTGGAGTACGTTTTCACTGTGGAAACTTTGAAATCAGGCGTCAGTGGCCGGACACGCCCGCTTTTGAAGAAACAATTCTGTTCCAAAGTAGAACTGTTCTACCTGACTAGAACTGCAGAAAAAAAAATGTGGAGAATTGCGATTTCTAAGATAGTCCGTTCTCCACCAGTTGCTCCTAAAATTCAGGTGCAAATCATGTGGAAACTTGGGCCCATAGAAACTCTGTTCCGAGCCCGCATTATATGGCAGTCCCACACTCCGCCCACAGCCCTATGCTAATGAGGGGTGGGTGGCTATGATTGTGATTGGTTCATTGGCTGCCTTGCCAATATCCATAGTTCTATATCTCTCTGATTAGTCTCTTTAAACATGCAATCAGATTTGTTGCTCGCCACAATCACACATTCTTGAATGAGGTCATCAGTTACAACCCTTCCTCATTTATAGTCTGTTCTTTGTGTTCCTATTCTGCTCTCAGGCAAAAATCTTATGAGGAGGTTCATTAATGTTTTAGTATATATTGAATGAACTGAACAGCAAACTCGCTGCTCTGTTTGTCGATCTACATTACTCCATGTTCAACAGACATTGACCAGTTTATAACTGAGATCGACTGAGGGTCACCTGGTTAGGAAACTCCCAGCTTATCAACTGTAGGGATTTAATATTAAGCACAGAAATAGGGACTTGGATTTATATTGTGCCTTTCAGGACTATCGCACTTCTGAAGGTGCTTCGCAGCCAATTAAGTACTTTTTGAAGTCTAGACACTGTAGTAATGTAGGAAAGGCGGCAGCCATTTCATGCACAGCAAGCTCCCACAAACAGCAATGTGATAATGTCTGGATAAGTTGTTGTGTTATGTTGATCGAGGGATAAGTTTTGGCCAGGACACTGGGATAATTGCCTGCACTTCTTCAAAATAGTGGCTGTGGGATTTATTACGCCCACCAGAAAGAGTCGAATGGGTCTCGGTTTACCGTCTCTTCCTATAGCTGGAACCTACAACAGTGCAGTCCCTCATCACTACATTGGTGTGTCAGCTTAGACTTTGTACTTAAGTCCCTGGAGTGGGACTTGAACCCACAACCTGCTGACTCAGAAGCGAGAATATCACCAACTGAAGCACAGCTGATAATTTGTGATCAATTGTTCAGTTTCTTCAGACAGTAAGCAGCTCTTTCACAGATAATAGAAACATAGGAACATAGAAATTTACAGCAGAGTATGAGGCCATTTCGGCCCATCGTGTCCGGCACCGACCGACAAAGAGCTGCACGGCCCTTGGTCAGCAGCCCTAAAGGTTACATATAAACCTATGAACAATGAGAGAAAGGCAAATAGCACCCAGCCCAACCAGCCCGCCTCACACAACTGCGACACCCCTCATACTGAAACATTCTACACTCAACCCCAACCAGAGCCATGTGATCTCCCGGGAGAGGCAAAAACAGATAAAAACACAGGCCAATTTAGGGTGAAAAAATCTGGGAAAATTCCTCTCCAACCCATCCAGGCGATCGAAACGAGTCCAGGAGATCACCCTCGACGTATTCGATTCCCTGCAGTACTTACAATTATATCTGCACCGTCCAACAAAAGGTCATCCATTCTAATCCCAATTACAAGCTCGAGGTCAGTAACCTTGCACTATAAGTGTCCATCCAACCTTCTCTTAAAAGTGGTGAGGGTTTCTGCATCCACCACTCTTCCAGGCAGCGAGTTCCAGACCCCCACAACCCTCTGCATAAAAGAAGACCCCACCCCCCCTCTCAAATCCCCTCTAACCCTTCCACCAACCCACCCTAAAACTATGTCCCCTCGTAATAGACCCCGCCACCAATGGAAATAGACCCTCACTATGTCCAAGCCCCTCAATATTTTGTACACCTCAATCAGGTCTCCTCTCAACCTCCTCTGTTCCAATGAGAACAAACCCAACTTATCCAATCTGTTCTCAAAGCTAAGATTCTTTATTCCGGGTAGCATCATAGTAAACCTCCTCTGCACCCTCTCTAGTGCAATCACGTCCTTCCTATAATATGGCGACAAGAACTGCATGCAGTACTCCAGCTGTGGCCTAACTAAAGTATAATACAATTTAAACATAACCTCCCTGCTCTTATGTTCTATGCCTTGACCAATAAAGGCAAGTATTCCGTATGCTTTCTTAACCACCTGATCCACCTTGCCTGCTACTTTCAGGGATCTGTGGACAAGCACTCCAAGGTCCCTTTGTTCATCTACAATATTAAGCAGCCTACCGTTTAATGTGTATACCCTTTCCTTATTAGCCCTTCCAAAGTGCATCACCTTACACTTCTCTGAATTAAATTCCATTTGCCACAGCTCTGCCCACCTGACCAATAGATTGATATCCTCCTGCAGCCCATGATTTTCCTCTTCATTATCAACCACACAGCCAATTTTAGTGTCGTCTGCAAACTTCTTAATCATACTCCCTATATTCAAATCTAAATCATTGATATAAACCACAAAAAGCAAGGGACCCAGGACTGAGCCCTGCGGAACCCCACTGGAAACATCCTTCCAGTCACAAAAACATTCAGCAATCATCACCCTTTGCTTCCTACCTCCAAGCCAGTTTTGGATCCAACTTGCCACTTTGTCCTGGATCCCATGGGTTTTAACCTTCATGATCAGTCTACCATGTGGGACCTTATCAAAAGCCTTGCTAAAGTCCATATACACTACATCGTACGCATTACCATCATTGACCCTCTTGGTTACCTCCTCAAATAATTCAATCAAGTTCGTCAAACACAATCTTCCCTTAACAAATCTCGGCTGACTGTCCCTAATTAATCCTTGCCATTCCAAATGCAGAGTTTTCCTGTCTTTCAGGATTTTTTCCAATAATTTTCCCACCACGGAGGTTAGGCCGACAGGCCTGTAATTACCCGGCCTATCCCTTTCTCCCTTCTTAAACAAGGGTACTACATTGTGGGTGGCTCTGAAAAGAACCAACGTGTAATTAGATTAAATCTTGTCCACTTTACTTGCTCTTACTGGGCCCAGCATTGGATTTCTTTGTCAGATGCACCGCCCGGATTTTTGGCTGTTGAGTCATGATCATTTTGAATTGTGGAGTAGAATTTCCAGAAGGCATTCGATAAAGTGCCGCATAAGAGGTTCCAGCACAAGATAAAAGTTCACGGGGTTGGGGGTAATATATTAGCATGGATAGAGGATTGGCTAACTAACAGAAAACAGAGAGTCGGGATAAAAGGGTCATTTTCCGGTCGGCAAACAGTAACTAGTGGGGTGCCGCAAGGATCGGTGCTGGGACCTCAACTATTTACAATCTATATTAATGACTTGGATGAAAGTACTGAGTGTAATGTAGCCAAGTTTGCGTATGATACAAAGATGGGTATAGAAGCAAATTGTGAGGAGGACACAAGAAAACTGCAAAGGAATAAGTGAGTGGGCAAATTTTTGTCAGATGAAGTATAATGTGGGAAAATGTGAGGTTATCCACTGCGCAGAAAAAAGTAGTAAAACAAATAATTATTTAAATGGAGAAAAATTGCAACATGCTGCAGTACAGAGGGACCTGGGGGTCCTTGAGCATGAAACACAACAAATTAGCATGCAGGTACAGCAAGTAGTCAGGAAAGCAAATGGAATGTTGGCCTTTATTGTAAGGGGGATGGAGTATAAAAGCAGAGAACTCCTGCTACAAATGTACAGGGTATTAGTGAGTACTGCATTCAGTTTTGGTCTCCATTTTTAAATCAGGATACAACTGCATTGGAGGCAGTTCAGAAGAGAAGGTTCACTCGATTTATTTCGGAGATGAGGTGGTTGACATATGAAGATAGGTTGAGTAGATTGGGCCTGTACTCATTGGAGTTCAGCAGGATGAGAGGTAATCTTATAGAAACATATAAAATAATGAGGGATTTCGACAAGCTTGATGCAGAGAGGATTTTTCCACTCATCGGGGAATCTAGAACGAGGGGGCATAGTCTCAGAATAAGGGCCACCCATTTAGAACTTAATTGAGGAGAAATTTCTTCTCTGAGGATCGTAAATCTGTGGAATTCTCTGTCGCAGAGAGCTGTGGAGGCTGGGTTATTGAATATATTTAAGGTGGAGATAGACAGAGTTTTGAGTGATAAGGGAATAAAGGGTTATGGGGAGCGGGCAGGAAAGTGGAACTGAATCCATGATGAGATCATCTATGATCGTATTGAATGGCAGAGCAGGTGCAAGGGGCCAAATGGCTGACTCCTGCTCCTATTTCTAATGTTCTTATATTCCAGGTTTCGATCTGATAGAGCAGCCCCTTGTGCGGCACCTTACCAAAAACTTTCTGGAAGTCTCGACAGGTGAGGGTGAGGTGGGTCTGGTTCTGAGACAGGGGAGGGGGAGGGGGGTCTGGGTCAGCCTGGGACAGAGGAGGGTGAGCGGGGTCTGGTTCGGTCTGGGACAGGGGAGGGTGAGGGGGTCTGGTTCTGGGACAAGGGAGAGTGAGGGGGTACTGGGTCAGTCTGGGACAGGGGAGGGTGAGGGGTGGTCTGGGTCAGCCTGGACAGGGCAGAGTGAGGGGGGTCTGGTTCTGGGACAAGGGAGGGTGAGGGGGTACTGGGTCAGTCTGGGACAGGGGAGGGTGAGGGGGTACTAGGTCAGTCTGGGACAGGGGAGGGTGAGGGGTAGTCTGGGTCAGTCAGGGACAGGGCAGAGTGAGGGGAGTCTGGGTAAGTCTGGGACAGGGGAGGGTGAGGGGGGAGGTCTGGTACTGTCTGGGACGGGAGGGTGAGGGGGTCTGGGTCAGTCTGGGACAGGGGAGGGTGAGGGGGGTCTGGTTCAGTCTGGGACAGGGGAGGGTGAGGGGGTCTGGTTTTGGGACAAGGGAAGGTGAGGGGGTACTGGGTCAGTCTGGGACAGGGGAGGGTGAGGGGTAGTCTGGGTCAGTCAGGGACAGGGCAGAGTGAGGGGAGTCTGGGTAAGTCTGGGACAGGGGAGGGTGAGGGGGGTCTGGTTCTGGGACAGGGGATGGTGAGGGGGGTCTGGTCCTGGGACAGGGGAGGGTGAGGATCTCTGGTTCTGGGTCAGTCTGGGACAGGGGAGGGTGAGGGGTTCTGGGTCAGTCTGGGACAGGGGAAGGTGAGGGGGATCTGTTTCTGGGACAGGGGAGGGTGGGGGGAGTCTGGGTCAGTCTGGGACAGGGGAGGGTGAGGGGGTCAGTCTGGGACAGGGAAGGGTGAGGGGGGTCTAGTTCAGTCTGGGACAGGGGAGGGTGAGGGGGTTCTGGTTCAGTCTGGGACAGGGGAGGGTGAGGGGGGGAGGTCTGGTACAGTCTGGGACAGGGGAGTGTGAGGAGGGTCTGCGTCAGTCTGGGATGGGAGGGTGAGGGGGTCTGGGTCAGTCTGGCACAGGGGAGGGTGAGGGGGGTCTGGTTCTGGGACAGGGGAGGGTGAAGGGGGTCTGTTTCTGGGACAGGGGACGGTGAGGTGGGATCTGGGGCAGTCTGGGTCAGGGGAGGTTGAGGGGGGTCTGGGTCAGTCTGGAACAGGGGAGGGTGAGGGGGGACAGGGTCAGTCGGGACAGGGGAAGGTGAGGAGGGTCTGGATCAGTCTTGGACAGGGGAGGGTGAGAGTCTGGGTCAGTCTGGGACAGGGGAAGGTAAGGGGCGTCTGGTTCTGGGACAGGGGAGGGTGAGGGGCTCTGGTTCTGGGTCAGTCTGGGAGAGGGGAGGGTGAGGGGTTCTGGGTCATTCTGGGACAGGGGAGGGTGAGGGGAGTCTGAGTCAGTCTGGGACAGGGGAGGGTGAGGATCTGGGTCAGTCTGGGACAGGGGAGGGTGAGGGTGTTTTGGGTAAGTCTGGGACAGGGGAGGGTGAGGGTGGGATCGGGTTCTGGGACAGGGGAAGGTGAGGGGGGGGGTTCTGGGTCAGTCTGGGAAAGGGCAGGGTGAGGTGGGTCTGGGTCATTCTGCGACAGAGGAGGGTGAGGGGCGTCTGGGTCAGTCTGGGACAGGGGATGGTGAGGGGGCTGGTTAAGTCTGGGACAGGGGAGGGTGAAGGGGGGTCTGGTTCTGGGACAGGGGAGGGTGAGGGGGTCAGACTGGGACAGGGAAGGGCGAGGGGGGTCTAGTTCAGTCTGGGACAGGGGAGGGTGAGGAGGGGTTTCGTTCTGGGACAGGGAAGGGTGAGGGGATTCTGGGTCAGTCTGGGACGGGAGGGTGAGGAGGGTCTGCGTCAGTCTGGGAAAGGGAAGGGTGAAGGGGGGGCCTGGTTCTGGTACAGGGGAGGCTGAGAGGGGTATGGTTCTGGGAGAGGAGAGGAGAGGGTAAGGGAGGATCTGGGGCAGTCTGGGACAGGGGAGGGTGAGGGGGGTCTTGGTCAGTCTGGGTAGGGGAGGGTGAGGGGATCCAGGTCAGTCTGGGACAGGGGAGGGTGAGGGAGGTCTGGGTCAGTCTGGGTCAGGGGAGGGTGAGGGGGGTCTAGGTCAGTCTGGGACAGGGGAGGGTGAGGTGGGTCTGGGTCAGTCTGGGACAGCAGAGGGTGAGGGGCGGGGGTCTGGTTCAGTCTGGGACGGGGAGGGTGAGGGGGAGTCTGGGTCAGTCAGGGATAGGGGAGGGTGAGGGGATCAGTCTGGGACAGGAGAGGGTGAGGGAATCTGGTTCAGTCTGGGACAGGTGAGGGGTTCTGGGTCAGTCTGGGACAGGGGAGAGTGATGGGGGTCTGGTTCTGGGACAGGGGAGGGTGAGGGTGGGTCTGGGACAGTGGAGGGTGAGGGGAGTCTGGGTCAGTCTGTGACAGGGGAGGGTGAGGGGGGGTCTTGTCCTGTGACAGGGAAGGGTGAGGGGATTCTGGGTCAGTCTGGGACGGGAGGGTGAGGAGGGTCTGCGTCAGTCTGGGAAAGGGAAGGGTGAAGGGGGGGCCTGGTTCTGGTACAGGGGAGGCTGAGAGGGGTATGGTTCTGGGAGAGGAGAGGAGAGGGTAAGGGAGGATCTGGGGCAGTCTGGGACAGGGGAGGGTGAGGGGGGTCTTGGTCAGTCTGGGTAGGGGAGGGTGAGGGGATCCAGGTCAGTCTGGGACAGGGGAGGGTGAGGGAGGTCTGGGTCAGTCTGGGACAGGGGAGGGTGAGGGGGGTCTAGGTCAGTCTGGGACAGGGGAGGGTGAGGTGGGTCTGGGTCAGTCTGGGACAGCAGAGGGTGAGGGGGGGTGGGGCTGGTTCAGTCTGGGACGGGGAGGGTGAGGGGGAGTCTGGGTCAGTCAGGGATAGGGGAGGGTGAGGGGATCAGTCTGGGACAGGAGAGGGTGAGGGGATCTGGTTCAGTCTGGGACAGGTGAGGGGTTCTGGGTCAGTCTGGGACAGGGGAGAGTGATGGGGGTCTGGTTCTGGGACAGGGGAGGGTGAGGGTGGGTCTGGGTCAGTCTGGGACAGTGGAGGGTGAGGGGCGTCTGGGACAGTCTGGGACAGGGGATGGTGAGGGGGGGCGGCTGGTTAAGTCTGGGACAGAGAAAGGTGAGGGGGGGTCTGGTTCTGGGACAGGGGAGGGTGAGGGGTTCAGACTGGGACAGGGGAGGGTGAGGGGGGTCTAATTCAGTCTGGGACAGGGGAGGGTGAGGAGGGGTCTGGTTCTGGGACAGTGGAGGGTGAGGAGGGTCTGCGTCAGTCTGGGAAAGGGGAAGGTGAGGGGGGGGTCAGGTACTGGTACAGAGGAGGCTGAGCGGGGTATGGTTCTGGGAGAGGAGAGAATAGGATAAGGGGGGATCTGGGGCAGTCTCGGACAGGGGAGGGTGAGGGGGGTCTTGGTCAGTCTGGGATAAGGGAGGGTGAGGGGATCTAGGTCAGTCTGGGACAGGGGAGGGTGAAGGGGGGTCTGGGTCAGTCTGGGACAGGCGAGGGTGAGGGAGGTCTGGGTCAGTCTGGGACAAGGGGAGGGTGAGGGGGTACTAGGTCAGTCTGGGACAGGGGAGGGTGAGGGGGTCTGGTTTTGGGACAAGGGAAGGTGAGGGGGTACTGGGTCAGTCTGGGACAGGGGAGGGTGAGGGGTAGTCTGGGTCAGTCAGGGACAGGGCAGAGTGAGGGGAGTCTGGGTAAGTCTGGGACAGGGGAGGGTGAGGGGGGTCTGGTTCTGGGACAGGGGATGGTGAGGGGGGTCTGGTCCTGGGACAGGGGAGGGTGAGGATCTCTGGTTCTGGGTCAGTCTGGGACAGGGGAGGGTGAGGGGTTCTGGGTCAGTCTGGGACAGGGGAAGGTGAGGGGGATCTGTTTCTGGGACAGGGGAGGGTGGGGGGAGTCTGGGTCAGTCTGGGACAGGGGAGGGTGAGGGGGTCAGTCTGGGACAGGGAAGGGTGAGGGGGGTCTAGTTCAGTCTGGGACAGGGGAGGGTGAGGGGGTTCTGGTTCAGTCTGGGACAGGGGAGGGTGAGGGGGGGAGGTCTGGTACAGTCTGGGACAGGGGAGTGTGAGGAGGGTCTGCGTCAGTCTGGGATGGGAGGGTGAGGGGGTCTGGGTCAGTCTGGCACAGGGGAGGGTGAGGGGGGTCTGGTTCTGGGACAGGGGAGGGTGAAGGGGGTCTGTTTCTGGGACAGGGGACGGTGAGGTGGGATCTGGGGCAGTCTGGGTCAGGGGAGGTTGAGGGGGGTCTGGGTCAGTCTGGAACAGGGGAGGGTGAGGGGGGACAGGGTCAGTCGGGACAGGGGAAGGTGAGGAGGGTCTGGATCAGTCTTGGACAGGGGAGGGTGAGAGTCTGGGTCAGTCTGGGACAGGGGAAGGTAAGGGGCGTCTGGTTCTGGGACAGGGGAGGGTGAGGGGCTCTGGTTCTGGGTCAGTCTGGGAGAGGGGAGGGTGAGGGGTTCTGGGTCATTCTGGGACAGGGGAGGGTGAGGGGAGTCTGAGTCAGTCTGGGACAGGGGAGGGTGAGGATCTGGGTCAGTCTGGGACAGGGGAGGGTGAGGGTGTTTTGGGTAAGTCTGGGACAGGGGAGGGTGAGGGTGGGATCGGGTTCTGGGACAGGGGAAGGTGAGGGGGGGGGTTCTGGGTCAGTCTGGGAAAGGGCAGGGTGAGGTGGGTCTGGGTCATTCTGCGACAGAGGAGGGTGAGGGGCGTCTGGGTCAGTCTGGGACAGGGGATGGTGAGGGGGCTGGTTAAGTCTGGGACAGGGGAGGGTGAAGGGGGGTCTGGTTCTGGGACAGGGGAGGGTGAGGGGGTCAGACTGGGACAGGGAAGGGCGAGGGGGGTCTAGTTCAGTCTGGGACAGGGGAGGGTGAGGAGGGGTTTCGTTCTGGGACAGGGAAGGGTGAGGGGATTCTGGGTCAGTCTGGGACGGGAGGGTGAGGAGGGTCTGCGTCAGTCTGGGAAAGGGAAGGGTGAAGGGGGGGCCTGGTTCTGGTACAGGGGAGGCTGAGAGGGGTATGGTTCTGGGAGAGGAGAGGAGAGGGTAAGGGAGGATCTGGGGCAGTCTGGGACAGGGGAGGGTGAGGGGGGTCTTGGTCAGTCTGGGTAGGGGAGGGTGAGGGGATCCAGGTCAGTCTGGGACAGGGGAGGGTGAGGGAGGTCTGGGTCAGTCTGGGACAGGGGAGGGTGAGGGGGGTCTAGGTCAGTCTGGGACAGGGGAGGGTGAGGTGGGTCTGGGTCAGTCTGGGACAGCAGAGGGTGAGGGGCGGGGGTCTGGTTCAGTCTGGGACGGGGAGGGTGAGGGGGAGTCTGGGTCAGTCAGGGATAGGGGAGGGTGAGGGGATCAGTCTGGGACAGGAGAGGGTGAGGGAATCTGGTTCAGTCTGGGACAGGTGAGGGGTTCTGGGTCAGTCTGGGACAGGGGAGAGTGATGGGGGTCTGGTTCTGGGACAGGGGAGGGTGAGGGTGGGTCTGGGACAGTGGAGGGTGAGGGGAGTCTGGGTCAGTCTGTGACAGGGGAGGGTGAGGGGGGGTCTTGTCCTGTGACAGGGAAGGGTGAGGGGATTCTGGGTCAGTCTGGGACGGGAGGGTGAGGAGGGTCTGCGTCAGTCTGGGAAAGGGAAGGGTGAAGGGGGGGCCTGGTTCTGGTACAGGGGAGGCTGAGAGGGGTATGGTTCTGGGAGAGGAGAGGAGAGGGTAAGGGAGGATCTGGGGCAGTCTGGGACAGGGGAGGGTGAGGGGGGTCTTGGTCAGTCTGGGTAGGGGAGGGTGAGGGGATCCAGGTCAGTCTGGGACAGGGGAGGGTGAGGGAGGTCTGGGTCAGTCTGGGACAGGGGAGGGTGAGGGGGGTCTAGGTCAGTCTGGGACAGGGGAGGGTGAGGTGGGTCTGGGTCAGTCTGGGACAGCAGAGGGTGAGGGGGGGTGGGGCTGGTTCAGTCTGGGACGGGGAGGGTGAGGGGGAGTCTGGGTCAGTCAGGGATAGGGGAGGGTGAGGGGATCAGTCTGGGACAGGAGAGGGTGAGGGGATCTGGTTCAGTCTGGGACAGGTGAGGGGTTCTGGGTCAGTCTGGGACAGGGGAGAGTGATGGGGGTCTGGTTCTGGGACAGGGGAGGGTGAGGGTGGGTCTGGGTCAGTCTGGGACAGTGGAGGGTGAGGGGCGTCTGGGACAGTCTGGGACAGGGGATGGTGAGGGGGGGCGGCTGGTTAAGTCTGGGACAGAGAAAGGTGAGGGGGGGTCTGGTTCTGGGACAGGGGAGGGTGAGGGGTTCAGACTGGGACAGGGGAGGGTGAGGGGGGTCTAATTCAGTCTGGGACAGGGGAGGGTGAGGAGGGGTCTGGTTCTGGGACAGTGGAGGGTGAGGAGGGTCTGCGTCAGTCTGGGAAAGGGGAAGGTGAGGGGGGGGTCAGGTACTGGTACAGAGGAGGCTGAGCGGGGTATGGTTCTGGGAGAGGAGAGAATAGGATAAGGGGGGATCTGGGGCAGTCTCGGACAGGGGAGGGTGAGGGGGGTCTTGGTCAGTCTGGGACAGGGGAGGGTGAAGGGGGGTCTGGGTCAGTCTGGGACAGGCGAGGGTGAGGGAGGTCTGGGTCAGTCTGGGACAGGGGATGGTGAGGGGGGTCGGGGTCAGTCTGGGACAAGGGAGAGTGAGGTGGGTCTGGGTCAGTCTGGGACAGCAGAGGGTGAGGGGTGGTCTGGTTCAGTCTGGTACGGGGAGGGTGAGGGGTGTCTGGGTCAGCCAGGGACAGGGGAGGGTGAGGGGGTCAGTCTGGGACAGGAGAGGGTGAGAGGGGTCTGGGTCAGTCTGGGACAGTGGAGTGTGAGGGAAGTCTGGGTCAGTCTGTGACAGGGGAGGGTGAGGGGAGTCTTGTCCTGGGACTGGGAAGGGTGAGGGTGGTCTGGGTCAGTCTGGGACAAGGGAGGGTGAGGGGGTCTGGGTCAGTCTGGGACAGGGAAGGGTGAGGGGTGCCTGTGTCAGTCTGCGACAGGGAAGGGTGAGGGGGGATCTGGTTCTGGGACAGGGGAGGGTGAGGGGGGTCTGGTTCTGGGACAGGGGATGGTGAGGGGGGTCTGGTCCTGGGACAGGGGAGGGTGAGGATCTCTGGTTCTGGGTCAGTCTGGGACAGGGGAGGGTGAGGGGTTCTGGGTCAGTCTGGGACAGGGGAAGGTGAGGGGGATCTGTTTCTGGGACAGGGGAGGGTGGGGGGAGTCTGGGTCAGTCTGGGACAGGGGAGGGTGAGGGGGTCAGTCTGGGACAGGGAAGGGTGAGGGGGGTCTAGTTCAGTCTGGGACAGGGGAGGGTGAGGGGGTTCTGGTTCAGTCTGGGACAGGGGAGGGTGAGGGGGGGAGGTCTGGTACAGTCTGGGACAGGGGAGTGTGAGGAGGGTCTGCGTCAGTCTGGGATGGGAGGGTGAGGGGGTCTGGGTCAGTCTGGCACAGGGGAGGGTGAGGGGGGTCTGGGTCAGTCTGGGACAAGGGAGGGTGAGGGGGTCTGGGTCAGTCTGGGACAGGGAAGGGTGAGGGGTGCCTGTGTCAGTCTGCGACAGGGAAGGGTGAGGGGGGATCTGGTTCTGGGACAGGGGAGGGTGAGGGGGGTCTGGTTCTGGGACAGGGGATGGTGAGGGGGGTCTGGTCCTGGGACAGGGGAGGGTGAGGATCTCTGGTTCTGGGTCAGTCTGGGACAGGGGAGGGTGAGGGGTTCTGGGTCAGTCTGGGACAGGGGAAGGTGAGGGGGATCTGTTTCTGGGACAGGGGAGGGTGGGGGGAGTCTGGGTCAGTCTGGGACAGGGGAGGGTGAGGGGGTCAGTCTGGGACAGGGAAGGGTGAGGGGGGTCTAGTTCAGTCTGGGACAGGGGAGGGTGAGGGGGTTCTGGTTCAGTCTGGGACAGGGGAGGGTGAGGGGGGGAGGTCTGGTACAGTCTGGGACAGGGGAGTGTGAGGAGGGTCTGCGTCAGTCTGGGATGGGAGGGTGAGGGGGTCTGGGTCAGTCTGGCACAGGGGAGGGTGAGGGGGGTCTGGTTCTGGGACAGGGGAGGGTGAAGGGGGTCTGTTTCTGGGACAGGGGACGGTGAGGTGGGATCTGGGGCAGTCTGGGTCAGGGGAGGTTGAGGGGGGTCTGGGTCAGTCTGGAACAGGGGAGGGTGAGGGGGGACAGGGTCAGTCGGGACAGGGGAAGGTGAGGAGGGTCTGGATCAGTCTTGGACAGGGGAGGGTGAGAGTCTGGGTCAGTCTGGGACAGGGGAAGGTAAGGGGCGTCTGGTTCTGGGACAGGGGAGGGTGAGGGGCTCTGGTTCTGGGTCAGTCTGGGAGAGGGGAGGGTGAGGGGTTCTGGGTCATTCTGGGACAGGGGAGGGTGAGGGGAGTCTGAGTCAGTCTGGGACAGGGGAGGGTGAGGATCTGGGTCAGTCTGGGACAGGGGAGGGTGAGGGTGTTTTGGGTAAGTCTGGGACAGGGGAGGGTGAGGGTGGGATCGGGTTCTGGGACAGGGGAAGGTGAGGGGGGGGGTTCTGGGTCAGTCTGGGAAAGGGCAGGGTGAGGTGGGTCTGGGTCATTCTGCGACAGAGGAGGGTGAGGGGCGTCTGGGTCAGTCTGGGACAGGGGATGGTGAGGGGGCTGGTTAAGTCTGGGACAGGGGAGGGTGAAGGGGGGTCTGGTTCTGGGACAGGGGAGGGTGAGGGGGTCAGACTGGGACAGGGAAGGGCGAGGGGGGTCTAGTTCAGTCTGGGACAGGGGAGGGTGAGGAGGGGTTTCGTTCTGGGACAGGGAAGGGTGAGGGGATTCTGGGTCAGTCTGGGACGGGAGGGTGAGGAGGGTCTGCGTCAGTCTGGGAAAGGGAAGGGTGAAGGGGGGGCCTGGTTCTGGTACAGGGGAGGCTGAGAGGGGTATGGTTCTGGGAGAGGAGAGGAGAGGGTAAGGGAGGATCTGGGGCAGTCTGGGACAGGGGAGGGTGAGGGGGGTCTTGGTCAGTCTGGGTAGGGGAGGGTGAGGGGATCCAGGTCAGTCTGGGACAGGGGAGGGTGAGGGAGGTCTGGGTCAGTCTGGGACAGGGGAGGGTGAGGGGGGTCTAGGTCAGTCTGGGACAGGGGAGGGTGAGGTGGGTCTGGGTCAGTCTGGGACAGCAGAGGGTGAGGGGCGGGGGTCTGGTTCAGTCTGGGACGGGGAGGGTGAGGGGGAGTCTGGGTCAGTCAGGGATAGGGGAGGGTGAGGGGATCAGTCTGGGACAGGAGAGGGTGAGGGAATCTGGTTCAGTCTGGGACAGGTGAGGGGTTCTGGGTCAGTCTGGGACAGGGGAGAGTGATGGGGGTCTGGTTCTGGGACAGGGGAGGGTGAGGGTGGGTCTGGGACAGTGGAGGGTGAGGGGAGTCTGGGTCAGTCTGTGACAGGGGAGGGTGAGGGGGGGTCTTGTCCTGTGACAGGGAAGGGTGAGGGGATTCTGGGTCAGTCTGGGACGGGAGGGTGAGGAGGGTCTGCGTCAGTCTGGGAAAGGGAAGGGTGAAGGGGGGGCCTGGTTCTGGTACAGGGGAGGCTGAGAGGGGTATGGTTCTGGGAGAGGAGAGGAGAGGGTAAGGGAGGATCTGGGGCAGTCTGGGACAGGGGAGGGTGAGGGGGGTCTTGGTCAGTCTGGGTAGGGGAGGGTGAGGGGATCCAGGTCAGTCTGGGACAGGGGAGGGTGAGGGAGGTCTGGGTCAGTCTGGGACAGGGGAGGGTGAGGGGGGTCTAGGTCAGTCTGGGACAGGGGAGGGTGAGGTGGGTCTGGGTCAGTCTGGGACAGCAGAGGGTGAGGGGGGGTGGGGCTGGTTCAGTCTGGGACGGGGAGGGTGAGGGGGAGTCTGGGTCAGTCAGGGATAGGGGAGGGTGAGGGGATCAGTCTGGGACAGGAGAGGGTGAGGGGATCTGGTTCAGTCTGGGACAGGTGAGGGGTTCTGGGTCAGTCTGGGACAGGGGAGAGTGATGGGGGTCTGGTTCTGGGACAGGGGAGGGTGAGGGTGGGTCTGGGTCAGTCTGGGACAGTGGAGGGTGAGGGGCGTCTGGGACAGTCTGGGACAGGGGATGGTGAGGGGGGGCGGCTGGTTAAGTCTGGGACAGAGAAAGGTGAGGGGGGGTCTGGTTCTGGGACAGGGGAGGGTGAGGGGTTCAGACTGGGACAGGGGAGGGTGAGGGGGGTCTAATTCAGTCTGGGACAGGGGAGGGTGAGGAGGGGTCTGGTTCTGGGACAGTGGAGGGTGAGGAGGGTCTGCGTCAGTCTGGGAAAGGGGAAGGTGAGGGGGGGGTCAGGTACTGGTACAGAGGAGGCTGAGCGGGGTATGGTTCTGGGAGAGGAGAGAATAGGATAAGGGGGGATCTGGGGCAGTCTCGGACAGGGGAGGGTGAGGGGGGTCTTGGTCAGTCTGGGATAAGGGAGGGTGAGGGGATCTAGGTCAGTCTGGGACAGGGGAGGGTGAAGGGGGGTCTGGGTCAGTCTGGGACAGGCGAGGGTGAGGGAGGTCTGGGTCAGTCTGGGACAGGGGATGGTGAGGGGGGTCGGGGTCAGTCTGGGACAAGGGAGAGTGAGGTGGGTCTGGGTCAGTCTGGGACAGCAGAGGGTGAGGGGTGGTCTGGTTCAGTCTGGTACGGGGAGGGTGAGGGGTGTCTGGGTCAGCCAGGGACAGGGGAGGGTGAGGGGGTCAGTCTGGGACAGGAGAGGGTGAGAGGGGTCTGGGTCAGTCTGGGACAGTGGAGTGTGAGGGAAGTCTGGGTCAGTCTGTGACAGGGGAGGGTGAGGGGAGTCTTGTCCTGGGACTGGGAAGGGTGAGGGTGGTCTGGGTCAGTCTGGGACAAGGGAGGGTGAGGGGGTCTGGGTCAGTCTGGGACAGGGAAGGGTGAGGGGTGCCTGTGTCAGTCTGCGACAGGGAAGGGTGAGGGGGGATCTGGTTCTGGGACAGGGGAGGGTGAGGTGGGTCTGGTTCTGGGACAGGGGTGGGTGAGGGGTTTCTGGGTCAGTCTGGGACAGGGGCCGGTGAGGGCAGTCTGGGTCAGTCTGGGACAGGGGTCGGTGAGGGCAGTCTGGGTCAGTCTGGGACAGGGGAGGATGAGGTTCTGGATCAGTCTGGGACAGGGGAAGGTGAAGGGCGTCTGGTTCTGGGACAGGGGAGGGTGAGGATCTGGGTCAGTGTGGGACAGGGGAGGGTGAGGGGGGGGATCTGGTTCTGGGAGAGTGGAGGGTGAGGGGGGGGGGGGGTTCTGTGTGTCAGTCTGGGACAGGGCAGGGTGAGGTGGGTCTGGGTCCGTCTGGGACAGAGGAGGGTGAGGGGCGTCTGGGTCAGTCTGGGACAGGGGATGGTGAGGGGGGGCGGCTGGTTAAGTCTGGGACAGGGGAGGGTGAGGGGGGGGTCTGGTTCTGGGACAGGGGAGGGTGAGGGGGTCAGACTGGAACAGGGGAGGGTGAGGGGGGTCTAGTTCAGTCTGGGACAGGGGAGGGTGAGGAGATATCTGGTTCTTGGACAGGGGAGGGTGAGGGGATTCTGGATCAGTCTGGGACGGGAGGGTGAGGAGAGTCTGCGTCAGTTTGGGAAAGGGGAGGGTGAGGGGTGGTCTGGTTCTGGTACAGGGGAGGCTGAGTGGGGTATGGTTCTGGGAGAGGAGAGGAGAGGGTAAGGGGGGATCTGGGGCAGTCTGGGACAGGCGAGGGTGAAGGGGGTCTTGGTCAGTCTGGGATAGGGAAGGGTGAGGGGACCTGGGTCAGTCTGGGACAGGGGAGGGTGAGGGAGGTCTGGGTCAGTCTGGGACAGGGATGGATGAGGGGGGTCTAGGTCAGTCTGGGACAGGGGAGGCTGAGGTGGGTCTGGGTCAGTCTGGGGCAGGTAGGGTGAGGGGGGGTCTGGGTCAGTCTGGGAAAGGGGAGGGTGAGTGGGGTCTGGGTCAGTCTGGGACGGGAGGGTGAGAGGGGTCTGGGTCAGTCTTGGACAGGGGAGGGTGAGGGGGGTCTGGCTCAGTCTGGGACAGAGGTGGGTGAGGGGAGTCTGGTTCAGTCTGGGACAGGGTAGCGTGAGGGGGGTCTGGGTCAGGGGAGGGTGAGGGGGGTCTCGGTCAGTATGGGACAGGGATAGGTGAGAGGGGTCTGCGTCAATCTTGGACAGGGGAGTGTGAGGGGCGTCTGGTTCTGGGACAGGGGAGTGTGAGAGGGGATCTGGGCCAGTGTGGGACAGGTGATGGTGAGGGGGTGTATGGCTCAGTCTGGGACAGCGGAGGTTGAGGGGGGTCTGGATCAGTCTGAGACAAGGGAAGGTGAGGGGGGTCTGGGTCAGTCACGGACAGGGGTGGGTGAGTAGGTTCTGGGTCATTATGGGACAGGGAAAGGTGATGGGGGTCTGGATCATTCTGGGACAGGGAAGTGTGAGAGGGGTCTGCGTCAATCTTGTACAGGGGATGGTGAGGGGGATCTGAGTCACTCTGGGACAGTGGAGGGTGAGGGGTGTCTGGGTCAGTCTGTGACAAGGGAGGGTGAGGGGGTTCTGGGTCAGTCTGGGACAGGGGTGGGTGAGGGGGTCTGGTTCTGGGACAGAGGAGGGTGAGGGGGAATGTGGGTCAGTCTGGGACAGGGGAGGATGAAGGGTGTCTGGGTCAGTCTGGGACAGTGGAGGGTGAGGAGGTGTCTAGGTCAGTCTGGGACAGGGTAGGGTGAGGGGGGTCTGGGACAGTCTGGGAAAGGGGAGGGTGAGTGGGGTCTGGGTCAGTCTGGGACGGGAGGGTGAGAGGGGTCTAAGTCAGTCTGGGACAGCGGAGGGTGAGAGGGGTCTAAGTCAGTCTTGGACAGGGAGGGGGTGTGGTGGTTCTGGGTCAGTCTGGGACAGGGGAGGGTGAGGGGGGTCTGGTTCTGGGACAGGGGAGGGTGAGGGTGTCAGTCTGGGTCAGTGGAGGGTGAGAGGGGTCTGGTCAGTCTGGGACAGGGGAGCTTGAGGGGGGTCTGTGTAAGGGGACGTTGAGGGGGTTCTTTGTCAGTATGCGACAGGGAAGGGTGAGAGGGGACTGGGTCAGTATGGGACAGGGGAGGGTGAGGTGGGTCTGGTTCAGTCTGGGACAGGGGAGGGTGAGGGGGGTCTGGTTCTGGGACAGGGGAGGGTGAGAGGGGATCTGGGCCAGTCTGGGACAGGTGAGGGTGAGGGGAGTCTGGGTCAGTCTGGGACAGGGGAGCTTGAGGGGTGTCTGTGTTAGGGGAGGGTGAGGGGATTCTGGGACAGTATGGGACAGGGGAGGGCGAGGGCGGACTAGGTCAGTCTGGGACAGGGGAGGGCGAGGGGTGTCTGGTTCTGGGACAGGGGAGGGTGAGGGGGTCGGTCTGGGACAGTGGAGGGTGAGAGGGGTCTGGGTCATTCTGGGACAGGGATGCTTGAGGGGTGTCTGGGTAAGGGGAGGGTGAGGGGGTTCTGGGACAGTATGGGACAGGGGAGGGCGAGGGCGGTCTGGGTCAGTCTGGGACAGGGGAGGGTGAGGGGGGTCTGGTTCCGTCTGGGACAGGGGAGGGTGAGGGGTGTCTGGGTCAGTCTGGGACAAGGGAGGGTGAGGGGGGTCTGGGTCTGTCTGGGACAGGGGAGGGTGAGGTGGGTCTGGGTCAGTATGCGACAGGGAAGGGTGAGAGGGGACTGGGTCAGTATGGGACAGGGGAGGGTGAGGTGGGTCTGGTTCAGTCTGGGACAGGGGAGGGTGAGGGGGGTCTGGTTCTGGGACAGGGGAGGGTGAGAGGGGATCTGGGCCAGTCTGGGACAGGTGAGGGTGAGGGGAGTCTGGGTCAGTCTGGGACAGGGGAGCTTGAGGGGTGTCTGTGTTAGGGGAGGGTGAGGGGATTCTGGGACAGTATGGGACAGGGGAGGGCGAGGACGGACTAGGTCAGTCTGGGACAGGGGAGGGCGAGGGGTGTCTGGTTCTGGGACAGGGGAGGGTGAGGGGGCCGGTCTGGGACAGTGGAGGGTGAGAGGGGTCTGGGTCATTCTGGGACAGGGATGCTTGAGGGGTGTCTGGGTAAGGGGCGGGTGAGGGGGTTCTGGGACAGTATGGGACAGGGGAGGGCGAGGGCGGTCTGGGTCAGTCTGGGACAGGGGAGGGTGAGGGGGGTCTGGTTCCGTCTGGGACAGGGGAGGGTGAGGGGTGTCTGGGTCAGTCTGCGACAGGGGAGGGTGAGGGTGGTCTGGGTCAGTCTGGGACAAGGGAGGGTGAGGGGGGTCTGGGTCTGTCTGGGACAGAGGAGGGTGTGGGAGGGGTCTGGGTCAGTCTGTGGCAGGCAAGGGTGAGTGGTGTCTGGGTCAGTCTGTGACAGGGGAGGGTGAGGGGGTTCTGGTTCTGGGACAGGGGAGTGTGAGGGGGGTCTGGTTCTAGGACAGGTGAGGGTGAGGGGGGGTCTGGTTCTGGGTCAGTCTGGGACAGGGGTGGGTGAGGGGTTCTGGGGCAGTCTGGGACACGGGAGCGTGAGGGACTGGGTCAATCTGGGACAGGGGAGGGTGAGGGTGTTCTGGGTCAGTCTGGGACAGGGGAGGGAGAGGGAGTTCTGGGTCAGTCTGGGACAGGGGAGTGTGAGGGACTGGGTCAATCTGGGACAGGGGAGGGTGAGGGGGTTCTGGGTCAGTTTGGGACAGGGGACGGTGAGGGCGGTCTGGGTCAGTCTGGGACAGGGGAGGGTGAGGGGAGGTCTGGTTCTGGGACAGGGGAGGGTGGGGGGGGTATCTGGGTCAGTCTGGGACAGGGCAGGGTGAGGGGAGTCTGGGTCATTCTGGGACAGAGGAGGGTGAGTGGGGTCTGGGTCAGTCTGGGACAGCGGATGGTGAGCGGGGGGTCTGGTTCAGTCTGGGACAGGGGAGGGTGTGGGGGATCTGGTTCTGGGACAGGGGAGGGTGAGGGGGTCAGACTGGAACAGGGGAGGGTGAGGGGGGTCTAGTTCAGTCTGGGACAGGGGATGGTGAGCGGGGGGTCTGGTTCAGTCTGGGACAGGGGAGGGTGAGGGGGGGGTCTGGTTCTGGGACAGGGGAGGGTGAGGGGGTCAGACTGGAACAGGGGAGGGTGAGGGGGGTCTAGTTCAGTCTGGGACAGGGGAGGGTGAGGAGATATCTGGTTCTTGGACAGGGGAGGGTGAGGGGATTCTGGATCAGTCTGGGACGGGAGGGTGAGGAGAGTCTGCGTCAGTTTGGGAAAGGGGAGGGTGAGGGGTGGTCTGGTTCTGGTACAGGGGAGGCTGAGTGGGGTATGGTTCTGGGAGAGGAGAGGAGAGGGTAAGGGGGGATCTGGGGCAGTCTGGGACAGGCGAGGGTGAAGGGGGTCTTGGTCAGTCTGGGATAGGGAAGGGTGAGGGGACCTGGGTCAGTCTGGGACAGGGGAGGGTGAGGGAGGTCTGGGTCAGTCTGGGACAGGGATGGGTGAGGGGGGTCTAGGTCAGTCTGGGACAGGGGAGGCTGAGGTGGGTCTGGGTCAGTCTGGGGCAGGTAGGGTGAGGGGGGGTCTGGGTCAGTCTGGGAAAGGGGAGGGTGAGTGGGGTCTGGGTCAGTCTGGGACGGGAGGGTGAGAGGGGTCTGGGTCAGTCTGGGACAGGGGAGGGTGAGGGGGGTCTGGCTCAGTCTGGGACAGAGGTGGGTGAGGGGAGTCTGGTTCAGTCTGGGACAGGGTCGCGTGAGGGGGGTCTGGGTCAGGGGAGGGTGAGGGGGGTCTCGGTCAGTATGGGACAGGGATAGGTGAGAGGGGTCTGCGTCAATCTTGGACAGGGGAGTGTGAGGGGCGTCTGGTTCTGGGACAGGGGAGTGTGAGAGGGGATCTGGGCCAGTGTGGGACAGGTGATGGTGAGGGGGTGTATGGCTCAGTCTGGGACAGCGGAGGTTGAGGGGGGTCTGGATCAGTCTGAGACAAGGGAAGGTGAGGGGGGTCTGGGTCAGTCACGGACAGGGGTGGGTGAGTAGGTTCTGGGTCATTATGGGACAGGGAAAGGTGATGGGGGTCTGGATCATTCTGGGACAGGGAAGTGTGAGAGGGGTCTGCGTCAATCTTGTACAGGGGATGGTGAGGGGGATCTGAGTCACTCTGGGACAGTGGAGGGTGAGGGGTGTCTGGGTCAGTCTGTGACAAGGGAGGGTGAGGGGGTTCTGGGTCAGTCTGGGACAGGGGTGGGTGAGGGGGTCTGGTTCTGGGACAGAGGAGGGTGAGGGGGAATGTGGGTCAGTCTGGGACAGGGGAGGATGAAGGGTGTCTGGGTCAGTCTGGGACAGTGGAGGGTGAGGAGGTGTCTAGGTCAGTCTGGGACAGGGTAGGGTGAGGGGGGTCTGGGACAGTCTGGGAAAGGGGAGGGTGAGTGGGGTCTGGGTCAGTCTGGGACGGGAGGGTGAGAGGGGTCTAAGTCAGTCTGGGACAGCGGAGGGTGAGAGGGGTCTAAGTCAGTCTTGGACAGGGAGGGGGTGTGGTGGTTCTGGGTCAGTCTGGGACAGGGGAGGGTGAGGGGGGTCTGGTTCTGGGACAGGGGAGGGTGAGGGTGTCAGTCTGGGTCAGTGGAGGGTGAGAGGGGTCTGGTCAGTCTGGGACAGGGGAGCTTGAGGGGGGTCTGTGTAAGGGGACGTTGAGGGGGTTCTTTGTCAGTATGGGACAGGGGAGGGTGAGGTGGGTCTGGTTCAGTCTGGGACAGGGGAGGGTGAGGGGGGTCTGGTTCTGGGACAGGGGAGGGTGAGAGGGGATCTGGGCCAGTCTGGGACAGGTGAGGGTGAGGGGAGTCTGGGTCAGTCTGGGACAGGGGAGCTTGAGGGGTGTCTGTGTTAGGGGAGGGTGAGGGGATTCTGGGACAGTATGGGACAGGGGAGGGCGAGGACGGACTAGGTCAGTCTGCGACAGGGGAGGGCGAGGGGTGTCTGGTTCTGGGACAGGGGAGGGTGAGGGGGTCGGTCTGGGACAGTGGAGGGTGAGAGGGGTCTGGGTCATTCTGGGACAGGGATGCTTGAGGGGTGTCTGGGTAAGGGGAGGGTGAGGGGGTTCTGGGACAGTATGGGACAGGGGAGGGCGAGGGCGGTCTGGGTCAGTCTGGGACAGGGGAGGGTGAGGGGAGGTCTGGTTCTGGGACAGGGGAGGGTGGGGGGGTATCTGGGTCAGTCTGGGACAGGGCAGGGTGAGGGGAGTCTGGGTCATTCTGGGACAGAGGAGGGTGAGTGGGGTCTGGGTCAGTCTGGGACAGGGGATGGTGAGCGGGGGGTCTGGTTCAGTCTGGGACAGGGGAGGGTGTGGGGGATCTGGTTCTGGGACAGGGGAGGGTGAGGGGGTCAGACTGGAACAGAGGAGGGTGAGTGGGGTCTGGGTCAGTCTGGGACAGGGGATGGTGAGCGGGGGGTCTGGTTCAGTCTGGGACAGGGGAGGGTGAGGGGGGGGTCTGGTTCTGGGACAGGGGAGGGTGAGGGGGTCAGACTGGAACAGGGGAGGGTGAGGGGGGTCTAGTTCAGTCTGGGACAGGGGAGGGTGAGGAGATATCTGGTTCTTGGACAGGGGAGGGTGAGGGGATTCTGGATCAGTCTGGGACGGGAGGGTGAGGAGAGTCTGCGTCAGTTTGGGAAAGGGGAGGGTGAGGGGTGGTCTGGTTCTGGTACAGGGGAGGCTGAGTGGGGTATGGTTCTGGGAGAGGAGAGGAGAGGGTAAGGGGGGATCTGGGGCAGTCTGGGACAGGCGAGGGTGAAGGGGGTCTTGGTCAGTCTGGGATAGGGAAGGGTGAGGGGACCTGGGTCAGTCTGGGACAGGGGAGGGTGAGGGAGGTCTGGGTCAGTCTGGGACAGGGATGGGTGAGGGGGGTCTAGGTCAGTCTGGGACAGGGGAGGCTGAGGTGGGTCTGGGTCAGTCTGGGGCAGGTAGGGTGAGGGGGGGTCTGGGTCAGTCTGGGAAAGGGGAGGGTGAGTGGGGTCTGGATCAGTCTGGGACGGGAGGGTGAGAGGGGTCTGGGTCAGTCTGGAACAGGGGAGGGTGAGGGGGGTCTGGCTCAGTCTGGGACAGAGGTGGGTGAGGGGAGTCTGGTTCAGTCTGGGACAGGGTCGCGTGAGGGGGGTCTGGGTCAGGGGAGGGTGAGGGGGGTCTCGGTCAGTATGGGACAGGGATAGGTGAGAGGGGTCTGCGTCAATCTTGGACAGGGGAGTGTGAGGGGCGTCTGGTTCTGGGACAGGGGAGTGTGAGAGGGGATCTGGGCCAGTGTGGGACAGGTGATGGTGAGGGGGTGTATGGCTCAGTCTGGGACAGCGGAGGTTGAGGGGGGTCTGGATCAGTCTGAGACAAGGGAAGGTGAGGGGGGTCTGGGTCAGTCACGGACAGGGGTGGGTGAGTAGGTTCTGGGTCATTATGGGACAGGGAAAGGTGATGGGGGTCTGGATCATTCTGGGACAGGGAAGTGTGAGAGGGGTCTGCGTCAATCTTGTACAGGGGATGGTGAGGGGGATCTGAGTCACTCTGGGACAGTGGAGGGTGAGGGGTGTCTGGGTCAGTCTGTGACAAGGGAGGGTGAGGGGGTTCTGGGTCAGTCTGGGACAGGGGTGGGTGAGGGGGTCTGGTTCTGGGACAGAGGAGGGTGAGGGGGCATGTGGGTCAGTCTGGGACAGGGGAGGATGAAGGGTGTCTGGGTCAGTCTGGGACAGTGGAGGGTGAGGAGGTGTCTAGGTCAGTCTGGGACAGGGTAGGGTGAGGGGGGTCTGGGACAGTCTGGGAAAGGGGAGGGTGAGTGGGGTCTGGGTCAGTCTGGGACGGGAGGCTGAGAGGGGTCTAAGTCAGTCTGGGACAGCGGAGGGTGAGAGGGGTCTAAGTCAGTCTTGGACAGGGAGGGGGTGTGGTGGTTCTGGGTCAGTCTGGGACAGGGGAGGGTGAGGGGGGTCTGGTTCTGGGACAGGGGAGGGTGAGGGTGTCAGTCTGGGTCAGTGGAGGGTGAGAGGGGTCTGGTCAGTCTGGGACAGGGGAGCTTGAGGGGGGTCTGTGTAAGGGGACGTTGAGGGGGTTCTTTGTCAGTATGCGACAGGGAAGGGTGAGAGGGGACTGGGTCAGTATGGGACAGGGGAGGGTGAGGTGGGTCTGGTTCAGTCTGGGACAGGGGAGGGTGAGGGGGGTCTGGTTCTGGGACAGGGGAGGGTGAGAGGGGATCTGGGCCAGTCTGGGACAGGTGAGGGTGAGCGGAGTCTGGGTCAGTCTGGGACAGGGGAGCTTGAGGGGTGTCTGTGTTAGGGGAGGGTGAGGGGATTCTGGGACAGTATGGGACAGGGGAGGGCGAGGACGGACTAGGTCAGTCTGCGACAGGGGAGGGCGAGGGGTGTCTGGTTCTGGGACAGGGGAGGGTGAGGGGGTCGGTCTGGGACAGTGGAGGGTGAGAGGGGTCTGGGTCATTCTGGGACAGGGATGCTTGAGGGGTGTCTGGGTAAGGGGAGGGTGAGGGGGTTCTGGGACAGTATGGGACAGGGGAGGGCGAGGGCGGTCTGGGTCAGTCTGGGACAGGGGAGGGTGAGGGGGGTCTGGTTCCGTCTGGGACAGGGGAGGGTGAGGGGCGTCTGGGTCAGTCTGCGACAGGGAAGGGTGAGGGTGGTCTGGGTCAGTCTGGGACAAGGGAGGGTGAGGGGGGTCTGGGTCTGTCTGGGACAGAGGAGCGTGTGGGAGGGGTCTGGGTCAGTCTGTGGCAGGCAAGGGTGAGTGGTGTCTGGGTCAGTCTGTGACAGGGGAGGGTGAGGGGGTTCTGGTTCTGGGACAGGGGAGTGTGAGGGGGGTCTGGTTCTAGGACAGGTGAGGGTGAGGGGGGGTCTGGTTCTGGGTCAGTCTGGGACAGGGGTGGGTGAGGGGTTCTGGGGCAGTCTGGGACACGGGAGCGTGAGGGACTGGGTCAATCTGGGACAGGGGAGGGTGAGGGTGTTCTGGGTCAGTCTGGGACAGGGGAGGGAGAGGGAGTTCTGGGTCAGTCTGGGACAGGGGAGTGTGAGGGACTGGGTCAATCTGGGACAGGGGAGGGTGAGGGGGTTCTGGGTCAGTTTGGGACAGGGGACGGTGAGGGCGGTCTGGGTCAGTCTGGGACAGGGGAGGGTGAGGGGAGGTCTGGTTCTGGGACAGGGGAGGGTGGGGGGGTATCTAGGTCAGTCTGGGACAGGGCAGGGTGAGGGGAGTCTGGGTCATTCTGGGACAGAGGAGGGTGAGTGGGGTCTGGGTCAGTCTGGGACAGGGGATGGTGAGCGGGGGGTCTGGTTCAGTCTGGGACAGGGGAGGGTGTGGGGGATCTGGTTCTGGGACAGGGGAGGGTGAGGGGTGTCTAGATCAGTCTGGGACAGGGGAGGGTGAGTGGGTTCTGGGTCGGTCTGGGACGGGAGGGTGAGGTGATCTGGGTCAGTCTGGGACAGGGGAGGATGAGGGGTTCTGTTTCTGGGAGAGGGGAGTGTGAGGGGGCTCTGGTTCTCGGGCAGGGGAAGGTGAGGGGGGTCTGGTACTGTCTGGGACAGGGTAGCGTGAGTGGGGGTCTGGGTCAGGGGTGGGTGAGGGGGTATGGGTCAGTCTGGGACAGCGTAGCGTGAGAGGGGGTGTGGGACAGGGAAGGGTGAGGGGGGTCTGGATCTTGGACAGTGGAGGGTGAGAGTGGATCTGGGCCAGTCTGGGACAGGGTAGCGTGAGGGGGGGTCTGGGTCAGGGGAGGGTGAGGGGAGTCTGGGTCAGTCTGGGACAAGTGGAAGGTGAGGGGGTTCTGGATCAGTCTGGGACAGGGGTGGGTGAGGGGTGTCTCGTTCTGGGACAGGGGAGGGTGAGGGGGGATGTGGGTCAGTCTGGGACAGGGGAGGCTGAGGGGGGTCTGGGTCAGTCTGGGAAAGGGGAGGGTGAGTTGGGTCTGGGTCAGACTGGAACGGGAGGGTGAGAGGGGTCTGGGTCAGTCTGGGACAGGTGAGGGTGAGCGGGTTCTGGGTCAGCCTGGGACAGGGGAGGGTGAGGGGGGGTCTGGTTCTGGGACAGGGGAGGGTGAGGGTGTCAGTCTGGATCAGTGGAGGGTGAGAGGGGTCTGGGTCAGTCTGGGACAGGGGAGCTTGAGGGGTGTCTGGGTAAGGGGAGGGTGAGGGGGTTCTGGGACAGTATGGGACAGGGGAGGGCGAAGGCGGTCTGGGTCAGTCTGGGACAGGGGAGGGTGACGGGGGTCTGGTTCCGTCTGGAACAGGGGAGGGTGAGGGGTGTCTGGGTCAGTCTGGGACAGGGAAGGGTGAGGGTGGTCTGGGTCAGTCTGGGACAAGGGAGGGTGAGGGGGGTCTGGGTCTGTCTGGGACAGAGGAGGGTGTGGGAGGGGTCTGGGTCAGTCTGTGGCAGGCAAGGGTGAGTGGTGTCTGGGTCAGTCTGTGACAGGGGAGGGTGAGGGGGTTCTGGTTCTGGGACAGGGGAGTGTGAGGGGGGTCTGGTTCTAGGACAGGTGAGGGTGAGGGGGGGTCTGGTTCTGGGTCAGTCTGGGACAGGGGTGGGTGAGGGGTTCTGGGGCAGTCTGGGACACGGGAGCGTGAGGGACTGGGTCAATCTGGGACAGGGGAGGGTGAGGGTGTTCTGGGTCAGTCTGGGACAGGGGAGGGAGAGGGAGTTCTGGGTCAGTCTGGGACAGGGGAGTGTGAGGGACTGGGTCAATCTGGGACAGGGGAGGGTGAGGGGGTTCTGGGTCAGTTTGGGACAGGGGATGGTGAGGGCGGTCTGGGTCAGTCTGGGACAGGGGAGGGTGAGGGGAGGTCTGGTTCTGGGACAGGGGAGGTTGGGGGGGTATCTGTGTCAGTCTGGGACAGGTGTGGGTGAGGGGGGTCTGGTTCAGAGTGGGACAGAGCAGTGTGAGTGGGGGTCTGGGTCAGGGGAGGGTGAGGGGGGTCTGGGTCAGTCTGGGACAGGGTAGCTTGAGAGGGGGTCTGGGACAGGGGAGGGTGAGGGGGGTCTGGTTCTGGGACAGGGGAGGATGAGAGGGGATCTGGGCCCGTCTGGGACAGGGTAGCTTGAGGGAGGGTCTGGGTCAGGGGAGGGTGAGGGTGGTCTGGGTCAGTATGGGACAGGGAAGGGTGAGTCTAGGACAGGGAAGTGTGAGAGTGGTCTGGGTCAGTCTTGGACAAGGGATGGTGAGGGGGGTCTGGGTCAGTGGAGGGTGAGGGTGTCTGGGTCAGTCTGGGACAAGGGAGGGTGAGGGGTTTCTGGGTCAGTCTGGGACATGGGTAGGTGAGGGGTGTCTGGTTCTGGGACAGGGGAGGGTGAGGGTGGAGGTGGGTCAGTCTGGGACAGGGGAGGGTGAGGGGGGTCTGAGTCAGTCTACGAAAGGGGAAGGTGAGTGGGGTCTGGGTCAGTCTGGAACGGGAGGGTGAGAAGGGTCTGGGTCAGTCTGGGACAGGTGAGGGTGAGGGGGTTCTGGGTCAGTCTGGGAAAGGGGAGGGTGAGGGGGGGTCTGGTTCTGGGACAGGGGAGGGTGAGGATGTCAGTCTGGGTCAGTGGAGGGTGAGAGGGGTCTGGGTCAGTCTGGGACAGGGGAGCTTGAAGGGTGTCTGGGTAATGGGAGGGTGAGGGGGATCTCGGACAGTCTGGGACAGGGGAGGGCGAGGGGGATCTGGTTCAGTCTGGGACAGGGGAGGGCGAGGGGGGTCTGGTTCAGTCTGGGACAGGGGTGTGTGAGCGAGGTCTGGGTCAGTCTGGGGCAGGTAGGGTGAGGGGGGGTCTGGGTCAGTCTGGGAAAGGGGAGGGTGAGTGGGGTCTGGGTCAGTCTGGGACGGGAGGGTGAGAGGGGTCTGGGTCAGTCTGGGACAGGGGAGGGTGAGGGGGGTCTGGCTCAGTCTGGGACAGAGGTGGGTGAGGGGAGTCTGGTTCAGTCTGGGACAGGGTAGCGTGAGGGGGGTCTGGGTCAGGGGAGGGTGAGGGGGGTCTCGGTCAGTATGGGACAGGGATAGGTGAGAGGGGTCTGCGTCAATCTTGGACAGGGGAGTTTGAGGGGCGTCTGGTTCTGGGACAGGGGAGTGTGAGAGGGGATCTGGGCCAGTGTGGGACAGGTGAGGGTGAGGGGGTGTATGGCTCAGTCTGGGACAGCGGAGGTTGAGGGGGGTCTGGATCAGTCTGAGACAAGGGAAGGTGAGGGGGGTCTGGGTCAGTCACGGACAGGGGTGGGTGAGTAGGTTCTGGGTCATTATGGGACAGGGAAAGGTGATGGGGGTCTGGATCATTCTGGGACAGGGAAGTGTGAGAGGGGTCTGCGTCAATCTTGTACAGGGGATGGTGAGGGGGGTCTGGGTCACTCTGGGACAGTGGAGGGTGAGGGGTGTCTGGGTCAGTCTGTGACAAGGGAGGGTGAGGGGGTTCTGGGTCAGTCTGGGACAGGGGTGGGTGAGGGGTTCTGGTTCTGGGACAGAGGAGGGTGAGGGGGAATGTGGGTCAGTCTGGGACAGGGGAGGATGAAGGGTGTCTGGGTCAGTCTGGGACAGTGGAGGGTGAGGAGGTGTCTAGGTCAGTCTGGGACAGGGTAGGGTGAGGGGGGTCTGGGACAGTCTGGGAAAGGGGAGGGTGAGTGGGGTCTGGGTCAGTCTGGGACGGGAGGGTGAGAGGGGTCTAAGTCAGTCTGGGACAGCGGAGGGTGAGAGGGGTCTAAGTCAGTCTGGGACAGGGAGGGGGTGTGGTGGTTCTGGGTCAGTCTGGGACAGGGGAGGGTGAGGGGGGTCTGGTTCTGGGACAGGGGAGGGTAAGGGTGTCAGTCTGGGTCAGTGGAGGGTGAGAGGGGTCTGGTCAGTCTGGGACAGGGGAGCTTGAGGGGGGTCTGTGTAAGGGGACGTTGAGGGGGTTCTTTGTCAGTATGCGACAGGGAAGGGTGAGAGGGGACTGGGTCAGTATGGGACAGGGGAGGGTGAGGTGGGTCTGGTTCAGTCTGGGACAGGGGAGGGTGAGGGGGGTCTGGTTCTGGGACAGGGGAGGGTGAGAGGGGATCTGGGCCAGTCTGGGACAGGTGAGGGTGAGGGGAGTCTGGGTCAGTCTGGGACAGGGGAGCTTGAGGGGTGTCTGTGTTAGGGGAGGGTGAGGGGATTCTGGGACAGTATGGGACAGGGGAGGGCGAGGGCGGACTAGGTCAGTCTGGGACAGGGGAGGGCGAGGGGTGTCTGGTTCTGGGACAGGGGAGGGTGAGTGGGTCGGTCTGGGACAGTGGAGGGTGAGAGGGGTCTGGGTCATTCTGGGACAGGGATGCTTGAGGGTTGTCTGGGTAAGGGGAGGGTGAGGGGGTTCTGGGATAGTATGGGACAGGGGAGGGCGAGAGCGGTCTGGGTCAGTCTGGGACAGGGGAGGGTGAGGGGGGTCTGGTTCCGTCTGGGAAGGGGAGGGTGAGGGGTGTCAGGGTCTGTCTGGGACAGAGGAGGGTGTGGGAGGGGTCTGGGTCAGTCTGTGGCAGGCAAGGGTGAGTGGTGTCTGGGTCAGTCTGTGACAGGGGAGGGTGAGGGGGTTCTGGTTCTGGGACAGGGGAGTGTGAGGGGGGTCTGGTTCTAGGACTGGTGAGGGTGAGGGGGGGTCTGGTTCTGGGTCAGTCTGGGACAGGGGTGGGTGAGGGGTTCTGGGGCAGTCTGGGACACGGGAGCGTGAGGGACTGGGTCAATCTGGGACAGGGGAGGGTGAGGGTGTTCTGGGTCAGTCTGGGACAGGGGAGGGAGAGGGAGTTCTGGGTCAGTCTGGGACAGGGGAGTGTGAGGGACTGGGTCAATCTGGGACAGGGGAGGGTGAGGGGGTTCTGGGTCAGTTTGGGACAGGGGACGGTGAGGGCGGTCTGGGTCAGTCTGGGACAGGGGAGGGTGAGGGGAGGTCTGGTTCTGGGACAAAGGGATGTTGGGGGGGTATCTGTGTCAGTCTGGGACAGGTGTGGGTGAGGGGGGTCTGGTTCAGAGTGGGACAGAGCAGTGTGAGTGGGGGTCTGGGTCAGGGGAGGGTGAGGGGGGTCTGGGTCAGTCTGGGACAGGGTAGCTTGAGAGGGGGTCTGGGACAGGGGAGGGTGAGGGGGGTCTGGTTCTGGGACAGGGGAGGATGAGAGGGGATCTGGGCCCGTCTGGGACAGGGTAGCTTGAGGGAGGGTCTGGGTCAGGGGAGGGTGAGGGTGGTCTGGGTCAGTATGGGACAGGGAAGGGTGAGTCTAGGACAGGGAAGTGTGAGAGTGGTCTGGGTCAGTCTTGGACAAGGGATGGTGAGGGGGGTCTGGGTCAGTGGAGGGTGAGGGTGTCTGGGTCAGTCTGGGACAAGGGAGAGTGAGGGGTTTCTGGGTCAGTCTGGGACATGGGTGGGTGAGGGGTGTCTGGTTCTGGGACAGGGGAGGGTGAGGGTGGAGGTGGGTCAGTCTGGGACAGGGGAGGGTGAGGGGGGTCTGAGTCAGTCTACGAAAGGGGAAGGTGAGTGGGGTCTGGGTCAGTCTGGAACGGGAGGGTGAGAAGGGTCTGGGTCAGTCTGGGACAGGTGAGGGTGAGGGGGTTCTGGGTCAGTCTGGGAAAGGAGAGGGTGAGGGGGGGTCTGGGTCAGTCTGGGACAGGGGAGCTTGAGGGGTGTCTGGGTAATGGGAGGGTGAGGGGGATCTCGGACAGTCTGGGACAGGGGAGGGCGAGGGGGATCTGGTTCAGTCTGGGACAGGGGAGGGCGAGGGGGGTCTGGTTCAGTCTGGGACAGTGGTGTGTGAGGGAGGTCTGGGTCAGTCTGGGGCAGGTAGGGGGAGGGGGGTCTGGGTCAGTCTGGGAAAGGGGAGGGTGAGTGGGGTCTGGGTCAGTCTGGGACGGGAGGGTGAGAGGGGTCTGGGTCAGTCTGGGACAGGGGAGGGTGAGGGGGTTCTGGGTCAGTCTGGGACAGGGGAGGGTGAGGGAGTCTGGTTCAGTCTTGGACAGAGGAGGGTGAGAGGCGTCTGGTTCTGGGACAGGGGAGGGCGAGGGGGTCAGTCTGGGACAGTGGAGGGTGAGAGGGGTTTGGGTCATTCTGGGACAGGGGAGCTTGAGGGGTGTCTGGGTAAGGGGAGGGTGAGGGGGTTCTGGGACAGTCTGGGACAGGGGATGGCGAGGGCGGTCTGGGTCAGTCTGGGACAGGGGGGGGTGAGGGGTGTCTGGGTCAGTCTGGGACAGGGAAGGGTGAGGGAGAGTCTGGGTCAGCCTGGGACAAGGGAGGGTGAGGGGGGCTCTGCGTCTGTCTGGGACAGGGGAGGGTGACGGGGGGGGGTCTGGTCCTGGGACAGGGAAGGGTGAGGGTGGTCTGGGTCAGTCTGGGACAGAGGAGGGTGAGGGGGTGTCTGGGTCAGTCTGGGGCAGGCAAGGGTGAGTGATGTCTGGGTCAGTCTGTGACAGTGGAGGGTGAGGGGGTTCTGGTTCTTGGACAGAGGAGGGTGAGGGGGGGTCTGGTTCTGGGACAGGTGAGGGTGGGGGGGGTCTGGTTCTGGGACAGGTCAGGGTGGGGGGGGTCTGGTTCTGGGTCAGTCTGGGACAGGGGTGGGTGAGGGGTTCTGGGGCAGTCTGGGACACGGGAGCGTGAGGGGCGTCTGGTTCTGGGTCAGGGGAGGGAGAGGGGGTTCTGGGTCAGTCTGAGACAGGGGAGTGTGAGGGACTGGGTCAGTCTGGGACAGGGGAGGGTGAGGGGATTCTGGGTCAGTTTGGGACAGGGGACGGTGAGAGCGGTCTGGGTCAGTCTGGGACAGGGGAGGGTGAGGGGAGGTCTGGTTCTGGGACAGGGGAGGGTGAGCGGGGTCTGGGTCAGTCTGGGACAGGGCAGGGTGAGGAGAGTCTGGGTCATTCTGGGACAGGGGAGGGTGAGTGGGATCTGGGACAGTCTGGGACAGGCGATGGTGAGTGAGGGGGGGTCTGGTTCAGTCTGGGACAGGGGAGGATGTGGGGGGTCTGGTTCTGAGACAGGGGAGGGTGAGGGGATTCTGGGTCAGTTTGGGACAGGGGACGGTGAGAGCGGTCTGGGTCAGTCTGGGACAGGGGAGGGTGAGGGGATGTCTGGTTCTGGGACAGGGGAGGGTGAGGGGGGGTCTGGGTCAGTCTGGGACAGGGCAGGGTGAGGAGAGTCTGGGTCATTCTGGGACAGGGGAGGGTGAGTGGGATCTGGGACAGTCTGGGACAGGCGATGGTGAGTGAGGGGGGGTCTGGTTCAGTCTGGGACAGGGGAGGATGTGGGGGGTCTGGTTCTGAGACAGGGGAGGGTGAGGGGATTCTGGGTCAGTTTGGGACAGGGGACGGTGAGAGCGGTCTGGGTCAGTCTGGGACAGGGGAGGGTGAGGGGAGGTCTGGTTCTGGGACAGGGGAGGGTGAGGGGGGGTCTGGGTCAGTCTGGGACAGGGCAGGGTGAGGAGAGTCTGGGTCATTCTGGGACAGGGGAGGGTGAGTGGGATCTGGGACAGTCTGGGACAGGCGATGGTGAGTGAGGGGGGGTCTGGTTCAGTCTGGGACAGGGGAGGGTGTGGGGGGTCTGATTCTGGGACAGGGGAGGGTGAGGGGGTCAGTCTGGGACAGGGGAGGGTGAGGGGTGTCTAGTTCAGTCTGCGACATGTTGGGTGAGTGGTTTCTGGGTCAGTCTGGACAGGTGAGAGTGAGGGGTGGTCTGGTTCATTCTGGGTAAGCGGAGGGTGAGGGGTGTCTGGTTCTGGGATAGGGGAGGGTGAGGGGGTCTGTCTGAGACAGGGGAGGGTGAGGTGGGTCTAGTTCAGTCTGGCACGGGGGAGGGTGAGGGGGGTCTGCATCAGTCTTGGACGGGAGGGTGAGGTGATCTGGGTCAGTCTGGGACAGGGGAGGGTGAGGTGTTCTGGTTCTGGGAGAGGGGAGAGTGAGGGGGTCAGGTTCTCGGGCAGGGGAAAGTGAGGGGGGTTTGGTTCTGGGACAGGGGCGGGTGAGGGGGGATCTGGGGCAGTCTGGGACATGTGAGGGTGAGAGGCGTCTGGGTCAGTCTGGGACAGGGGAGCGTGAGGGAGGGTCTGGGTCAGGGGAGGGTGACGGGGTTCTGGGTCAGTTTGGGACAGGGAAGGGTGAGGGGGGTCTGGGTCAGCCTGGGACAGGGGAGGGCGAGAGCGGTCTGGGTCATTCTGGGACAGGGGAGGGTGAGGGTGATCTGGTTCAGTCTGGGACAAATGAGAGTGAGGGTGGTCTGGTTCTGGGACAGAGGGGGGTGAGAGAGGTCTGGGTCAGTCTGGGACAGGGGAGGGTGAGGGGTGTCTGGGTCAGTCATGGACAAGGGAGGGTGAGGGGGTTCTGGGTCAGTCTGGGACAGGGGTGGGTGAGGGGGGTCTGGTTCTGGGACAGGGGAGTGTGCGGTGGGGATGTGGGACAGTCTGGGACGGGAGGGTGAGAGGGGTCTGGGTCAGTCTGGGACAGGAGAGGGTGAAGGCGGTCTAGTTTAGTCTTGGACAGGGGAGGGTGAGGGGTGTCTGGTTCTGGGACAGGGGAGGGTGAGGGGGTCAGTCTAGGGCAGTGGAGGGTGAGAGGGTTCTGGGTCATTCTGGGACAGGGGAGCTTGAGGGGTGTCTGGGTAAGGGGAGGGTGAGGGAGTTCTGGGACAGTCTGGGACAGGGGAGGGCGAGGGGGGTAAGGTTCAGTCGGGTTCAGGGGTGGGTGAGGGGGTCTGGTTCAGTCTGGGACAGGGGAGGGTGAGGGTTGTCTGGGTCAGTCTGGGACAGGGGAGGGTGAGGGAGGGTCTGGGTCAGTCAGGGACAAGGGAGAGTGAGGGAGGGTCTGGGTCAGTCTGGGACAGGGGAGGGTGAGGGGGGGTCAGGTGCTGGGACAGGGAAGGGTGAGGGGGGTCTTGTACAGACTGGGACAGGGGAGGGTGATGGGGGTCTGGGTCAGTCTGGGGCAGGCAAGGGTGAGTGTTGTCTGGGTCAGTCTGTGACAGGGGAGGGTGAGGGGTTCTGGGTCAGTCTGGGACACGGGAGCGTGAGGGGGGATCTGGTTCTGGGACAGGGGAGGGAGAGGGGGTTCTGGGTCAGTCTGGAACAGGGGAGTGTGAGGGACTGGGTCAGTCTGGGACAGGGGAGGGTGAGGGCGGTCTGGTTCTGGGACAGAGGAGGGTGAGGGGGAATGTGGGTCAGTCTGGGACAAGGGAGGGCGAGGGCAGTCTGGGTCATTCTGGGACAGGGGAGGGTGAGGGGGATCTGGTTCAGTCTAGGACAAGTGAGAGTGAGGGTGGCTGGTTCTGGGACATGGGAGAGTGAGGGGAGTCTGTGTCAGTCTGGGACAGAGGAGGGTGAAGGGGTGTATGGGTCAGTCTGGGACAGGGGAGGGTGAGGGGGGTCTGGGTCAGTCTGAGACAAGGGAAGGTGAGGGGGGTCTGGGTCAGTCTGGGACAGGGGAGGGTGAGGGGGGTCTGGTTCAGTCTGGGACAGGGGTGGGTGAGGGGTGTCTGGTTCAGTCTGGGACAGGGTAGCGTGAGTGGGGGTCTGGGTCAGTCTGGAACGGGAGGGTGAGAGGGGTCTGGGTCAGTCTGGGACAGGTGAGGGTGAGGGGGTTCTGGGTCAGTCTGGGACAGGGGAGTGTGTGGGGGGGTCTGCTTCTGGGACAGGGGAGGGTGAGGGTGTCAGTCTGGGTCAGTGGATTGTGAGAGGGGTCTGGGTCAGTCTGGGACAGGGGAGCTTGAGGGGGGTCTGGGTAAGGGGACGGATTGGGGGTTCTTTGTCAGTATGGGACAGGGAAGAGTGAGAGGGGTCTGGGTCAGTATGGGACAGGGGAGGGTGAGTTGGGTCTGGTTCAGTCTGGGACAGGGAGGGTGAGGGGAGACTGGTTCTGGGACAGGGGAGGGTGAGAGGGATCTGGGCCAGTCTGGGCCAGGTGAGGGTGAGGGGGTGTATGGGTCAGTCTGGGACAGTGGAGGGTGAGGGGTGTCTGGGTCAGTCTGGGACAAGAGAGGGTGAGCGGGTTCTGGGTCAGTCTGGGACAGGGGTGGGTGAGGGGGGTCTGGTTCTGGGACAGAGGAGGGTGAGAGGGAATGTGGGTCAGTCTGGGACAGCGGAGGATGAAGGGTGTCTGGGTCAGTCTGGGAAAGTGGAGGGTGAGGGTGTGTCTGGGTCAGTATGGGACAGGGTAGGGTGAGGGGCGTCTGGGTCAGTCTGGGAAAGGGGAGGGTGAGTGGGGTCTGGGTCAGTCTGGGACGGGAGGGTGAGAGGGGTCAGAGTCAGTCTGGGACAGGGGAGGGTGAGGTGGTTCTGAATCAGTCTGGGACAGGGAGGGTGAGGTGGGGTCTGGTTCTGGGACAGGGGAGGGTGAGGGTGTCAGTCTGGGTCAGTGGAGGGTGAGAGGGATCAGGTCAGTCTGGGACAGGTGAGCTTGAGGGGGGTCTGGGTAAGGGGATGTTGAGGTGGTTCTTTGTCAGTATGGGACAGGGAAGGGTGAGAGGGGTCTAGATCAGTATGGGACAGGGGAGGGTGAGGTGGGTCTTGTTCAGTCTGGGACAGGAAAGGTTGAGGGAGGTCTTGTTCTGGGACAGGGGAGGGTGAGGGGTGTCTGGGTCAGTCTTGGAGAGTGGAGGGTGAGGGGGGGTCTGGGTCAGTCTGGGGCAGGGTAGGGTGAGGGGCATCTGGGTCAGTCTGTGAAAGGGGAGGGTGAGTGGGGTCTGGGTCAGTCTGGGACAGGAGAGGGTGAAGGGGGTCTAGTTCAGTCTTGGACAGGGGAGGGTGAGGGGTGTCTGGTTCTAGGACAGGGGAGGGTGAGGGGGTCAGTCTGGGGCAGTGGAGGGTGAGAGGGGTCTGGGTCATTCTGGGACAGGGGAGCTTGAGGGGTGTCAGGGTAAGGGGAGGGTGAGGGGGTTCTGGGACAGTCTGGGACAGGGGAGGGCGAGGGGGCTCTGGTTCAGTCTGGTACAGGGATGGGTGAGGGGGGTCTGGTTCAGTCTGGGACGGGGGAGGGTGAGGGTTGTCTGGGTCAGTCTGGGACAGGGGAGGGTGAGGGTGGGTCTGGGTCAGTCAGTGACAAGGGAGGGTGAGGGGGGGTATGGTTCAGTCTGGGACAGGGAAGGGTGAGGGCGGGTCTGGTGCTGGAACAGGGAAGAGTGAGGGGGGTCTTGTACAGTCTGGGACAGGGGAGGGTGAGGGGGGACTGTATCAGTCTGGGGCAGGCAAGGGTGAGTGGTGTCTGGGTCAGTCTGTGACAGGGGAGGGTGAGGGGTTCTGGGTCAGACTGGGACACGGGAGCGTGAGGGGGGTCTGGTTCTGGGACAGGGGAGGGAGAGGGGGTTCTGGGTCAGTCTGGGAGAGTGGAGGGTGAGGGGGGGTCTGGGTCAGTCTGGGGCAGGTAGGTGGAGCGGTGTCTGGGTCAGTCTGGGAAAGGGAAGGGTGAGTGGGGTCTGGGTCAGTCTGGGACGGAAGGGTGAGAGGGGTCTTGATCAGTCTGGGACAGGGGAGGGTGAAGGGAGTCTGGTTCAGTCTTGGACAGGGGAGGGTGAGGGGGTTCTCAGTCAGTCTGGGACAGGGGCGGGTGAGGGAGTCTGGTTCAGTTTTGGACAGAGGAGGGTGAGAGGGGTCTGGGTCATTCTGGGTCAGGGGAGCTTGAGATGTGTCTGGGTAAGGGGAGGGTGAGGGGGTTCTGGGACAGTATGGGACAGGGCAGGGCGTGGCCGGTCTGGGTCAGTCAGGGTAAGGGGAGGGCGAGGGGGTTCTGGTTCAGTCTTGGACAGGGAAGGGTGAGGGCTGTCTGGGTCAGTCTGGGACAGGGGAGGGTGAGGGAGGGTCTGTGTCAGTCTGGGACAAGGCAGGGTGAGGGGGGATCTGGTTCTGTCTGGGACAGGGGAGGGTGAGGGGTGGGTCTGGTCCTGGGACAGGCAAGGGTGAGTGGTGTCTGGGTCAGTCTGTGACAGGGGAGGGTGAGTGGGGGGTCTCTGGTTCAGTCTGGGACAGGGGAGAGTGTGGGAGGTCCTGTTCTGGGACATGGAACGGTGAGGGTGGTCTGGTTCTGGGACAGGTGAGGGTGAGGGGCGTCTGGTTCTGGGTCAGTCTGGGACAGGAGTGTGTGAGGGGTTCTGGGGCAGTCTGGGACACGGGAGCTTGAGGGGGGGTCTGGTTCTGGGACAGGGCAGGGAGAGGGGGTTCTGGGTCAATCTGGGACAGGGGAGTGTGAGGGACTGGGTCAGTCTGGGTCAGGGGAGGGTGAGGGGGTTCTGGGTCAGTTTGGGACAGGGGACGGTGAGGGCGGTCTGGGTCAGTCTGGGACAGGTGAGGGTGAGGGGAGGTCTGGTTCTGGGACAGGGGAGGGTGAGGGGGGATCTGGGTCAGTCTGGGACAGGGCAAGGTGAGGGTAGTCTGGGTCATTCTGGGACAGGGGAGGGTGAGTGGGGTCTGGGTCAGTATGGGACAGGGGAGGGTGAGTGGGGGGTCTCTGGTTCAGTCTGGGACAGGGGAGGGTGAGGGGGTCAGTCTGGGACAGGGGAGGGTGAGGGGTTGTCTGGTTCATTCTGGGTAAGCGGAGGGTGAGGGGTGTCTGGTTCTGGGATAGTGGAGGGTGATGGGGTCTGTCTGAGACAGGGGAGGGTGAGGTGGGGCTAGTTCAGTCTGGGACAGGGGAGGGTGAGGGGGGTCTGCATCAGTCTGGGACGGGAGGGAGAGGTGATCTGGGTCAGTCTGGGACAGGGGAGGGTGACGGGATCTCGGGCAGTCTGGGACAGGTGAGGGTGAGGGGCATCTGGGTCAGTCTGGGACAAGGGAGCGTGAGGGAGGGTCTGGGTCAGGGGAGGGTGAGGGGGTTCTGGGTTAGTATGGGACAGGGAAGGGTGAGGGGGGTCTGGATCAGCCTGAGACAGGGGAGGGCGAGGGCGGTCTGAGTCATTCTGGGACAGGGGAGGGTGAGGGGGATCTGGTTCAGTCTGGGACAAGTGAGAGTGAGGGTGGTCTGGTTCTGGGACAGGGGAGAGTGAGGGGAGTCTGGTTCGGTCTGGGACAGGGGAGGGTGATGGGGTGAATGGGTCAGTCTGGGACAGGGGAGGGTGAGGGGGGTCTGGGTCAGTCTGAGACAAGGGAAGGTGAGGGAGGTCTGGGTCAGTCTGGGACAGGGGTGGGTGAGGGGGGTCTGGTTCAGTCTGGGACAGGGTAGCGTGAGTGGGGGTCTGAGTCAGGGGAGGGTGAGGGGGTCTGGGTCAGTCTGGGACAGGGTAGCGTGAGAGGGGGTCTGGGACAGGGGAAGGTGAGGGGGGTCTGGGTCAGTCTGGGACAAGCGAGGGTGAGGGGGTTCTGGGTCAGTCTGGGACAGGGGTGGGTGAGGGGGGTCTGGTTTTGGGACAGGGGAGGGTGAGGGGTGTTGTGGGTCAGTCTGGGACAGGGGAGGGTGGGGGGTGTCTGCGTCAGTCTGGGAAAGGGGTGAATGAGGTGGTTCTGGGTCAGTCTGGACAGGGGAGGGTGAGGGGTGGTCTGGTTCATTCTGTGTAGGCGGAGGGTGAGGGGTGTCTGGTTCTGGGATAGGGGAGGGTGAGGGGATCTGTCTGAGACAGGGGAGCGTGAGGTGGGTCTAGTTCAGTCTGGGACAGGGGAGGGTGAGGGAGGTCTGCATCAGTCTGGGACGGGAGGGTGAGGTGATCTGGGTCAGTCTGGGACAGGGGAGAGTGAGGGGTTCTGGTTCTGGGAGAGGCGAGTGTGAGGGTGGTCTGGTTCTCGGGCAGGGGAAGGTGAGGTGGGTTTGGTTCTGGGACGGGGAGGCTGAGGGAGGATCTGGGGCAGTCTGGGACAGGTGAGGGTGAGGGGCGTCTGGGTCAGTCTGGGACAGGGGAGCGTGAGGGAGTGTCTGGGTCAGGAGAGGGTTAGGGGGTTCTGGGTCAGTATGGGACAGGGAAGGGTGAGGGGGGTCTGGGTCAGCCTGGGACAGGGGAGGGTGAGGGGGATCTGGTTCAGTCTGGGACAGGGGAGGGTGAGGGGGATCTGGTTCAGTCTGTTACAAGTGAGAGTGAGAGTGGTCTGGTTCTGGGACAGGGGAGAGTGATGGGAGTCTGGGTCAGTCTGGAACAGGGGAGGGTGAAGGGGTGTATGAGTCAGTCTGGGACAGGGGAGGGTGAGGGGCGTCTGGTTCAGTCTGGGACAGGGTAGCGTGAGTGGGGGTCTGAGTCAGGGGAGGGTGAGGGGGTCTGGGTCAGTCTGGGACAGGGTAGCGTGAGAGGGGGTCTGGGACAGGGGAAGGTGAGGGGGGTCTGGGTCAGTCTGGGACAAGCGAGGGTGAGGGGCTTCTGGGTCAGTCTGGGACAGGGGTGGGTGAGGGGGGTCTGGTTTTGGGACAGGGGAGGGTGAGGGGTGTTGTGGGTCAGTCTGGGACAGGGGAGGGTGGGGGGTGTCTGCGTCAGTCTGGGAAAGGGGTGAATGAGGTGGTTCTGGGTCAGTCTGGACAGGGGAGGGTGAGGGGTGGTCTGGTTCATTCTGTGTAGGCGGAGGGTGAGGAGTGTCTGGTTCTGGGATAGGGGAGGGTGAGGGGATCTGTCTGAGACAGGGGAGCGTGAGGTGGGTCTAGTTCAGTCTGGGACAGGGGAGGGTGAGGGAGGTCTGCATCAGTCTGGGACGGGAGGGTGAGGTGATCTGGGTCAGTCTGGGACAGGGGAGAGTGAGGGGTTCTGGTTCTGGGAGAGGCGAGTGTGAGGGTGGTCTGGTTCTCGGGCAGGGGAAGGTGAGGTGGGTTTGGTTCTGGGACGGGGAGGCTGAGGGAGGATCTGGGGCAGTCTGGGACAGGTGAGGGTGAGGGGCGTCTGGGTCAGTCTGGGACAGGGGAGCGTGAGGGAGTGTCTGGGTCAGGAGAGGGTTAGGGGGTTCTGGGTCAGTATGGGACAGGGAAGGGTGAGAGGGGTCTGGGTCAGCCTGGGACAGGGGAGGGTGAGGGGGATCTGGTTCAGTCTGGGACAGGGGAGGGTGAGGGGGATCTGGTTCAGTCTGTTACAAGTGAGAGTGAGAGTGGTCTGGTTCTGGGACAGGGGAGAGTGATGGGAGTCTGGGTCAGTCTGGAACAGGGGAGGGTGAAGGGGTGTATGAGTCAGTCTGGGACAGGGGAGGGTGAGGGGCGTCTGGGTCAGTCTGAGACAAAGGAAGGTGAGGGGGGTCTGGGTCAGTCTGGGACAGGGGAGGTTGAGGGGGGTCTGGTTCAGTCTGGGACAGGGGTAGGTGAGGGGGGTCTGGTTCAGTCTGGGAAAGGGTAGAGTGAGTGGGGGTCTGGGTCAGGGGAGGGTGAGGGGGTCTGGGTCAGTCTGGGACAGGGTAGCGTGAGAGGGGGTCTGGGACAGGGGAGGGTGAGGGGGGTCTGGTTCTGGGACTGGGGAGGGTGAAAGGGGATCTGGGCCAGTCTGGGACAGGGTAGCGTGAGGAGGGGTCTGGGTCAGGGGAGGGTGAGGGGGTCTGGGTCAGTCTGGGACAGGTGAGGGTGAGGGGATGTATGGGTCAGTCTTGGACAAGGGAGGTTGAGGGGGGTCTGGGTCAGTCTGAGACAAGGGAAGGTGAGGGGGGTCTGGGTCAGTCTGGGACAGGGGTGGGTGAGGGGGGTCTGGGTCAGTCTGGGACAGGGGTGGGTGAGGGGGTTCTGGGTCAGTATGGGACAGGGAAAGGTGATGGGGATCTGGATCATTCTGGGACAGGGAAGTGTGAGAGGGGTCTGCGTCAATCTTGGACAGGGGATGGTGAGGGGGCTTTGGGTCACTCTGGGACAGTGGAGGGTGAGGGGTGTCTGGGTCAGTATGGGACAGGGAAAGGTGATGGGGGTCTGGATCATTCTGGGACAGGGAAGTGTGAGAAGGGTCTGCGTCAATCTTGGACAGGGGATGGTGAGGGGGGTCTGGGTCACTCTGGGACAGTGGAGGGTGAGGGGTGTCTGGGTCAGTCTGTGACAAGGGAGGGTGAGGGGGTTCTGGGTCAGTCTGGGACAGTGGTGGGTGAGGGGGGTCTGGTTCTGGGACAGAGGAGGGTGAGGGGGAATGTGGGTCAGTCTGGGACAGGGGAGGATGAAGGGTGTCTGGGTCAGTCTGGGACAGTGGATGGTGAGGGGGTGTCTAGGTCAGTCTGGGACAGGGGAGGGTGAGGGGGGTCTGGGTCAGTCTGGGAAAGGGGAGGGTGAGTGGGGTCTGGGTCAGTCTGGGACGGGAGGGTGAAAGGGGTCTAAGTCAGTCTGGGACAGCGGAGGGTGAGGTGGTTCTGGGTCAGTCTGGGACAGGAGGGTGAGAGGGGTCTAAGTCAGTCTTGGACAGGGAGGGGGTGTGGTGGTTCTGGGTCAGTCTGGGACAGGGGAGGGTGAGGGGGGTCTGGTTCTGGGACAGGGGAGTGTGAGGGTGTCAGTCTGGGTCAGTGGAGGGTGAGAGGGGTCTGGTCAGTCTGGGACAGGGGAGCTTGAGGGGGGTCTGTGTAAGGGGACGTTGAGGGGGTTCTTTGTCAGTATGCGACAGGGAAGGGTGAGAGGGGACTGGGTCAGTATGGGACAGGGGAGGGTGAGGGGTGTCTGGGTCAGTCTGGGACAGGGGAGGGTGAGGGGGTACTGTTTCTGGGACAGGGGAGGGTGAGAGGGGATCTGGGCCAGTCTGGGACAGGTGAGGGTGAGGGGAGTCTGGGTCAGTCTGGGACAGGGAGCGTGAGGGGCGTCTGTGTCACTCTGAGACAAGGGAAGGTGAGGGGGGTCTGGGTCAGTCTGGGACAGGGGAGGTTGAGGGGGGTCTGGTTCAGTCTGGCACAGGGCTGGGTGAGGGGGGTCTGGTTCAGTCTGGGACAGGGAAGAGTGAGTGGGGGTCTGGGTCAGGGGAGGGTGAGGGGGTCTGGGTCAGTCTGGGACAGGGTAGCGTGAGAGGGGGTCTGGGACAGGGGAGGGTGAGGGGGGTCTGGTTCTGGGACTGGGGAGGGTGAAAGGGGGTCTGGGTCAGGGGAGGGTGAGGGGGTCTGGGTCAGTATGGGACAGGGAAGGGTGAGGGGGGTTCTGGGTCAGTCTGGGACAGGGAAGTGTAAGAGGGGTCTGGGTCAGTCTTGGACAGGGGATGGTGAGGGGGTCTGGGTCAGTGGAGGGTGAGAGGGGATCTGGGTCAGTCTGGGACAGGTGAGTGTGAGGGGATGTATGGGTCAGTCTTGGACAAGGGAGGTTGAGGGGGGTCTGGGTCAGTCTGAGACAAGAGAAGGTGAGGGGGGTCTGGGTCAGTCTGGGACAGGGGAGGGTGAGGGGGGTCTGGTTCAGTCTGGGGCAGGGGTGGGTGAGGGGGGTCTGGGTCAGTCTGGGACAGGGGTGGGTGAGGGGGTTCTGGGTCAGTATGGGACAGGGAAAGGTGATGGGGGTCTGGATCATTCTGGGACAGGGAAGTGTGAGAGGGGTCTGCGTCAATCTTGGACAGGGGATGGTGAGGGCGGTCTGGGTCACTCTGGGACAGTGGAGGGTGAGGGGTGTCTGGGTCAGTCTGTGACAAGGGAGGGTGAGGGGGTTCTGGGTCAGTCTGGGACAGTGGTGGGTGAGGGGGGTCTGGTTCTGGGACAGAGGAGGGTGAGGGGGAATGTGGGTCAGTCTGGGACAGGGGAGGATGAAGGGTGTCTGGGTCAGTCTGGGACAGTGTATGGTGAGGGGGTGTCTAGGTCAGTCTGGGACAGGGTAGGGTGAGGGGGCTCTGGGTCAGTCTGGGAAAGGGGAGGGTGAGTGGGGTCTGGGTCAGTCTGGGACGGGAGGGTGAGAGGGGTCTAAGTCAGTCTGGGACAGCGGAGGGTGAGGTGGTTCTGGGTCAGTCTGGGACAGGAGGGTTAGAGGGGTCTAAGTCAGTCTTGGACAGGGAGGGGGTGTGGTGGTTCTGGGTCAGTCTGGGACAGGGGAGGGTGAGGGGGGTCTGGTTCTGGGACAGGGGAGGGTGAGGGTGTCAGTCTGGGTCAGTGGAGGGTGAGAGGGGTCTGGTCAGTCTGGGACAGGGGAGCTTGAGGGGGTCTGTGTATGGGGACGTTGAGGGGGTTCTTTGTCAGTATGCGACAGGGAAGGGTGAGAGGGGACCGGGTCAGTCTGGGACAGGGGAGGGTGAGGAGTGTCTGGGTCAGTCTGTGAAAGGGGAGAGTGAGGGGGGTCTAGGTCAGTCTGGGAAAGGGGAGGGTGAGTGGGGTCTGGGTTAGTCTGGGACGGAAGGGTGAGAGGGGTCTGGGTCAGTCTGGGACAGGGGAGGTTGAGGGGGTCAGTCTGGGGCAGTGGAGGGTGATGGGGTCAGTCTAGGACAGTGGAGGGTGAGAGGTTTCTGGGTCATTCTGGGACAGGGGAGCTTGAGGGGTGTCTGGGTAATGGGTGGGTGAGGTGGTTCTGGGACAGCCTGGGACAGAGGAGGGCGAGGGGGGGTCTGGTTCAGTCTGGTACAGGGGTGCGTGAGGGGAGGTCTGGTTCTGGGACAGGGGAGGGAGAGGGGGTTCTGGGTGAGTCTGGGACAGGGCAAGGTGAGGGTAGTCTGGGTCATTCTGGGACAGGGGAGGGTGAGTGGGGTCTGGGTCAGTATGGGACAGGGGAGGGTGAGTGGGGGGTCTCTGGTTCAGTCTGGGACAGGGGAAGGTGAGGGGGTCAGTCTGGGACAGGGGAGGGTGAGGGGGTCAGTCTGGGACAGGGGAGGGTGAGGGGTGTCTAGTTCAGTCTGGGACAGGGGAGGGCGAGTGGGTTCTGGGTCAGTCTGGACAGGGGAGGGTGAGGGGTTGTCTGGTTCATTCTGGGTAAGCGGAGGGTGAGGGGTGTCTGGTTCTGGGATAGGGGAGGGTGAGGGGGTCTGTCTGAGACAGGGGAGGGTGAGGTGGGGCTAGTTCAGTCTGGGACAGGGGAGGGTGAGGGGGGTCTTCATCAGTCTGGGATAGGGGAGCGTAAGGAAGGATCTGGGTCAGGGGAGCGTGAGGGGGTTCTGGGTTAGTATGGGACAGGGAAGGGTGAGGGGTGTCTGGATCAGCCTGGGACAGGGGAGGGCGAGGGCGGTCTCAGTCATTCTGGGACAGGGGAGGGTGAGGGGGATATGGTTCAGTCTGGGACAAGTGAGAGTGAGGGTGGTCTGGTTCTGGGACAGGGGAGAGTGAGGGGAGTCTGGTTCGGTCTGGGACAGGGGAGGGTGAAGGGATGAATGGGTCAGTCTGGGACAGGGGAGGGTGAGGGGGGTCTGGTTCAGTCTGGGACAGGGGTGGGTGAGGGGGGTCTGGTTCAGTCTGGGACAGGGTAGCGTGAGTGGGGGTCTGAGTCAGGGGAGGGTGAGGGGGTCTGGGTCAGGCTGGGACAGGGTAGCGTGAGAGGGGGTCTGGGACAGGGGAGGGTGAGGGGGGTCTGGTTCAGGGACAGGGGAGGGTGAGTGGGGATCTGAGTCAGTCTTGGACAGGGGAGGGTGAGGGGGGTCTGGGTCAGTCTGGGACAGGAGTGGGTGAGGGGGGTCTGGTTTTGGGACAGGGGAGGGTAAGGGGGGATGTGGGTCAGTCTGGGACAGGGGAGGGTGGGGGCGGGTCTGCGTCAGTCTGGGAAAGGGGTGGGTGAGGTGATCTGGGTCAGTCTGGGACAGGGGAGAGTGAGGGGTTCTGGTTCATTCTGTGTACGCGGAGGGTGAGGGGTGTCTGGTTCTGGGATAGGGGAGGGTGAGGGGATCTGTCTGAGACAGGGGAGGGTGAGGTGGGTCTACTTCAGTCTGGGACAGGGGAGGGTGAGGGGGGTCTGCATCAGTCTGGGAAGGGAGGGTGAGGTGATCTGGGTCAGTCTGGGACAGGGGAGAGTGAGGGGTTCTGGTTCTGTGAGAGGCGAGTGTGAGGGGGGTCTGGTTCTCGGGCAGGGGAAGGTGAGGTGTGTTTGGTTCTGGGACGGGGAGGCTGAGGGGTGATCTGGGGCAGTCTGGGACAGGTGAGGGTGAGGGGCGTCTGGGTCAGTCTGGGACAGAAGGAGCGTGAGGGAGTGTCTGGGTCAGGGGAGGGTTAGGGGGTTCTGGGTCAGTATGGGACAGGGAAGGGTGAGGCGGGTCTGGGTCAGCCTGGGACAGGGGAGGGCGAGGGCGGTCTGTGTCATTCTGGGACAGGGGAGGGTGAGGGGGATCTGGTTCAGTCTGTTACAAGTGAGAGTGAGGGTGGTCTGGTTCTGTGACAGGGGAGAGTGATGGGAGTCTGGGTCAGTCTGGGACAGGGGAGGGTGAAGGGGTGTATGAGTCAGTCTGGGACAGGGGAGGGTGAGGGGCGTCTGGGTCAGTCTGAGACAAGGGAAGGTGAGGGGGATCTGGGTCAGTCTGGGACAGGGGAGGGTGAGGGGGGTCTGGTTCAGTCTGGGACTGGGGTGGGTGAGGGGGGTCTGGTTCAGTCTGGGACAGGGTAGCGTGAGTGGGGGTCTGGGTCAGGGCAGGGTGAGGGGGTCTGGGTCAGTCTGGGACAGGGTAGCGTGAGAGGGGGTCTGGGACAGGGGAGGGTGAGGGGGGTCTGGTTCTGGGACTGGGGAGGGTGAAAGGGGATCTGGGCCAGTCTCGGACAGGGTAGCGTGAGGAGGGGTCTGGGTCAGAGGAGGGTGAGGGGGTCTGGGTCAGTATGGGACAGGGAAGGGTGAGGGGGGTTCTGGGTCAGTCTGGGACAGGGAAGTGTGAGAGGGGTCTGGGTCAGTCTTGGACAGGGGATGGTGAGGGGGTCTGGCTCAGTGGAGGGTGAGAGGGGATCTGGGTCAGTCTGGGACAGGTGAGGGTGAGGGGGTGTATGGGTCAGTCTGGGACAAGGGAGGTTGAGGGGGGTCTGGGTCAGTCTGAGACAAGGGAAGGTGAGGGGGGTCTGCGTCAATGTTGGACAGGGGATGGTGAGGGGGGTCTGGGTCACTCTGGGACAGTGGAGGGTGAGGGATGTCTGGGCCAGTCTGTGACAAGGGAGGGTGAGGGGGTTCTGGGTCAGTCTGGGACAGGGGTGGGTGAGGGGGGTCTGGTTCTGGGACAGAGGAGGGTGAGGGGAAATGTGGGTCAGTCTGGGACAGGGGAGGATGAAGGGTGTCTGGATCAATGGGGGCCAGTGGATGGTGAGGGGGTGTCTAGGTCAGTCTGGGACAGGGTAGGGTGAGGGGGGTCTGGGTCAGTCTGGGAAAGGGGAGGGTGAGTGGGGTCTGGGTCAGTCTGGGACGGGAGGGTGAGAGGGGTCTAAGTCAGTCTGGGACAGCGGAGGGTGAGGTGGTTCTGGGTCAATCTGGAACAGGAGGGTGAGAGGGGTCTAAGTCAGTCTTGGACAGGGAGGTGGTGTGGTGGTTCTGGGTCAGTCTGGGACAGGGGAGGGTGAGGGTGGTCTTGTTCTGGAACAGGGGAGGGTGAGGGTGTCAGTCTGGGTCAGTGCAGGGTGAGAGGGGTCTGGTCAGTCTGGGACAGGGGAGCTTGAGGGGGGTCTGTGTAAGGGGACGTTGAGGGGGTTCTTTGCCAGTATGCGACAGGGAAGGGTGAAAGGGGACTGGGTCAGTATGGGACAGGGGAGGGTGAGGTGGGTCTGGTTCAGTCTGGGACAGGGGAGGGTGAGGGGGGTCTGGTTCTGGGACAGGGGAGGGTGAGAGGGGATCTGGGCCATTCTGGGACAGGTGAGGGTGAGGAGAGTCTGGGTCAGTCTGGGACAGGGGAGCGTGAGGGGCATATGGTTCTGGGAGAGGGTAGTGTGAGACGGGTCTGGGTCAGTCTGGGACAGGGGAGGGTGAGGGGTGTCTGGGTCAGTCTGGGAAAGGGGAGGGTGAGTGGGGTCTGGGTTAGTCTGGGACAGAAGGGTGAGAGGGGTCTGGGTCAGTCTGGGATAGGGGAGGGTGAGGGGGTCAGTCTGGGGCAGTGGAAGGTGAGGGGGTCAGTCTAGGACAGTGGAGGGTGAGAGGTTTCTGGGTCATTCTGGGACAGGGGAGCTTGAGGGGTGTCTGGGTAATGGGAGGGTGAGGTGGTTCTGGGACAGTCTGGGACAGGGGAGGGCGAGGGGGATCTGGTTCAGTCTGGTACAGTGGTGCATGAGGGGGGGGGGGTCTGGTTCAGGGACAGGGGAGGGAGAGGGGGTTCTGGGTGAGTCTGGAACAGGTGAGTGTGAGGGACTGGGTCAGTCTGGGACAGGGGAGGGTGAGGGGGGTCTGGTTCTGGGACAGAGGAGGGTGAGGGGGAATGTGGGTCAGTCTGGTACAGGGGAGGGCGAGGGTGGTCTGGGTCATTCTGAGACAGGGGAGGGTGAGAGGGATCTGGTTCAGTCTGGGACAAATGAGAGTGAGGGTGGTCTGGTTCTGGGACAGGGGAGAGTGAGGGGAGTCTGGGTCAGTCTGGGACAGGGGAGGGTGAAGGGGTGTATGGGTCAGTCTGGGACAGGGGAGGGTGAGGTGGGTCTGGGTCAGCCTGAGACAAGGGAAGGTGAGGGGGGTCTGGGTCAGTCTAGGACAGGGGAGGGTGAAGGGGGTCTAGTTCAGTCTGGGACAGGGGTGGGTGAGGGGGTCTGGTTCAGAGTGGGACAGAGCAGTGTGAGTGGGGGTCTGGGTCAGGGGAGGGTGAGGGGGGTCTGGGTCTGTCTGGGACAGGGTAGCTTGAGAGGGGGTCTGGGACAAGGGAGGGTGAGGGGGGTCTGGTTCTGGGACAGGGGAGGATGAGAGGGGATCTGGGCCTGTCTGGGACAGGGTAGCTTGAGGGAGGGTCTGGGTCAGGGGAGGGTGAGGGTGGTCTGGGTCAGTATGGGACAGGGAAGGGTAAGTCTAGGACAGGGAAGTGTGAGAGGGGTCTGGGTCAGTCTTGGACAAGGGATGGTGAGGGGGGTCTGGGTCAATGGAGGGTGAGGGTGTCTGGGTCAGTCTGGGACAAGGGAGGGTGAGGGGTGTCTGGTTCTGGGACAGGGGAGGGTGTGGGTGGTGGTGGGTCAGTCTGCGACAGGGGAGCGTGAGGGGGGTCTGAGTCAGTCTACGAAAGAGGAGGGTGAGTGGGGTTTTGGTCAGTCTGAAACGGGAGGGTGAGAGGGGTCTGGGTCAGTCTGGGACAGGGGAGCTTGAGGGGTGTCTGGGTAATGGGAGGGTGAGGGGGATCTCGGACAGTCTGGGACAGGGTAAGGCGAGGGGGATCTGGTTCAGTCTGGGACAGGGGAGAGCGAGGGGGATCTGGTTCAGTCTGGGACAGGGGTGGGTGAGGGATGTCTGGGTCAGTCTGGGGCAGGTAGGGTGAGGGGGGTCTGGGTCAGTCTGGGAAAGGGGAGGGTGAGTGGGGTCTGGGTCAGTCTGGGACGGGAGGGTGAGAGGGGTCTGGGTCAGTCTGGGACAGGGGAGGGTGAGGGGGTTCTGGGTCAGTCTGGGACAGGGGAGGGTGAGGGAGTCTGGTTCAGTCTTGGACAGAGGAGGGTGAGAGGGGTCTGGTTCTGGGACAGGGGAGGGTGAGGGGGTCAGTCTGGGACAGTGGAGGGTGAGAGGGGTCTGGGTCATTCTGGGACAGGGGAGCTTGAGGAGTGTCTGGGTAAGGGGAGGGTGAGGGGGTTCTGGGACAGTCTGGGACAGGGGATGGCGAGAGCGGTCTGGGTCAGTCTGGGACAGGGGAGGGTGAGGGGTGTCTGGGTCAGTCTGGGACAGGGAAGGGTGAGGGAGGGTCTGGGTCAGCCTGGGACGAGGTAGGGTGAGGGGGGCTCTGGGTCTGTCTGGGACAGGGGACGGTGAGGCGGGGGGGTCTGGTCCTAGGACAGGGAAGGGTGAGGGTGGTCTGGGTCAGTCTGGGACAGAGGAGGGTGAGGGGGGGTCTGGGTCAGTCTGGGGCAGGCAAGGGTGAGTGATGTCTGGGAAAGTCTGTGACAGTGGAGGGTGAGGGGGTTCTGGTTCTGGGAAAGAGGAGGGTGAGGGGGGTCTGGTTCTGGGACAGGTGAGGGTGGGGCGGGTCTGGTTCTGGGTCAGTCTGGGACAGGGGTGGGTGAGGGGTTCTGGGGCAGTCTGGGACACGGGAGCGTGACGGGGGTCTGGTTCTGGGTCAGGGGAGGGAGAGGGGGTTCTGGGTCAGTCTGGGACAGGGGAGTGTGAGGGACTGGGTAAGTCTGGGACAGGGGAGGGTGAGGGGATTCTGGGTCAGTTTGGGACAGGGGACGGTGAGGGCGGTCTGGGTCAGTCTGGGACAGGGGAGGGTGAGGGGAGGTCTGGTTCTGGGACAGGGGAGGGTGAGGGGGAGTCTGGGTCAGTCTGGGACAGGGCAGGGTGAGGGGAGTCTGGGTCATTCTGGGACAGGGGGGGGTGAGTGGGATCTGGGACAGTCTGGGACAGGCGATGGTGAGTGGGGGGGGTCTGGTTCAGTTTGGGACAGGGGAGGGTGTGGGGGGTCTGGTTCTGGGACAGGGGAGGGTGAGGGGGTCAGTCTGGGACAGGGGAGGGTGAGGGGTGTCTAGTTCAGTCTGCGACAGGGGAGGGTGAGTGGGTTCTCGGTCAGTCTGGACAGGCGAGAGTGAGGGGTGGTCTGGTTCATTCTGGGTAAGCGGAGGGTGAGGGGTGTCTGGTTCTGGGATAGGGGAGGGTGAGGGGTCTGTCTGAGAAGGGGAGGGTGAGGTGGGTCTAGTTCAGTCTGGGACAGGGGAGGGTGAGGGGTGTCTGCATCAGTCTTGGACGGGAGGTTGAGGTGATCTGGGTCAGTCTGGGACAGGGGAGTGTGAGGTATTCTGGTTCTTTGAGTGGGGAGAGTGAGGGGGTCAGGTTCTCGGGCAGGGGAAGGTGAGGGGGGTTTGGTTCTGGGACAGGGGTGGGTGAGGGGGGATCTGGGGCAGTCTGGGACACGTGAGGGTGAGGGGCGTCTGGGTCAGTCTGGGACAGGGGAGCGTGAGGGAGGGTCTGGGTCTGGGGAGGGTGACGGGATTCTGGGTCAGTTTGGGACAGGGAAGGGTGAGGGGGGTCTGGGTCAGCCTGGGACAGGGGAAGGCGAGGGCGGTCTGGGTCATTCTGGGACAGGGGAGGGTGAGGGTGATCTGGTTCAGTCTGGGACAAATGAGAGTGAGGGTGGTCTGGTTCTGGGACAGGGGAGGGTGAGAGGGGTCTGGGTCAGTCTGGGACAGGGGAGGGTGAGGGGGTTCTGGGTCAGTCTGGGACAGGGGTGGGTGAGGGGGGTCTGGTTCTGGGACAGGGGAGTGTGCGGTGGGGATGTGGGACAGTCTGGGACGGGAGGGTGAGAGGGGTCTGGGTCAGTCTGGGACAGGAGAGGGTGAAGGGGGTCTAGTTTAGTCTTGGACAGGGGAGGGTGAGGGGTGTCTGGTTCTGGGACAGGGGAGGGTGAGGGGGTCAGTCTGGGGCAGTGGAGGGTGAGAGGGGTCTGGGTCATTCTGGGACAGGGGAGCTTGAGGGGTGTCTGGGTAAGGGGAGGGTGAGGGAGTTCTGAGACAGTCTGGGACAGGGGAGGGCGAGGGGGGTCTAGTTCAGTCGGGTACAGGTGTGGCTGAGGGGGGTCTGGTTCAATCTGGGACGGGGGAGGGTGAGGGTTGTCTGGGTCAGTCTGACAGGGGAGGGTGAGGGAGGGTCTGGGTCAGTCAGGGACAAGGGAGGGTGAGGGAGGGTCTGGGTCAGTCTGGGACAGGGGAGGATGAGGAGGGGTCAGTTGTTGGGACAGGGAAGGGTGAGGGGGGTCTTGTACAGACAGGGACAGGGGAGGGTGATGGGGGTCTGGGTCAGTCTGGGGCAGGCAAGGGTGAGTGGTGTCTGGGTCAGTCTGTGACAGGGGAGGGTGAGGGGTTCTGGGTCAGTCTGGGACACGGGAGCGTGAGGGGGGGTCTGGTTCTGGGACAGGGGAGGGAGAGGGGGTTCTGGGTCTGTCTGGGACAGGGGAGTGTGAGGGACTGGGTCAGTCTGGGACAGGGGAGGGTGAGGGCGGTCTGATTCTGGGACAGAGGAGGGTGAGGGGGAATGTGGGTCAGTCTGGGACAGGGGAGGGTGACGGGATCTCGGGCAGTCTGGGACAGGTGAGGGTGAGGGGCATCTGGGTCAGTCTGGGACAAGGGAGCGTGAGGGAGGGTCTGGGTCAGGGGAGGGTGAGGGGGTTCTGGGTTAGTATGGGACAGGGAAGGGTGAGGGGGGTCTGGATCAGCCTGAGACAGGGGCGAGGGCGGTCTGAGTCATTCTGGGACAGGGGAGGGTGAGGGGGATCTGGTTCAGTCTGGGACAAGTGAGAGTGAGGGTGGCCTGGTTCTGGGACAGTGGAGAGTGAGGGGAGTCTGGTTCGGTCTGGGACAGGGGAGGGTGATGGGGTGAATGGGTCAGTCTGGGACAGGGGAGGGTGAGGGAGGTCTGGGTCAGTCTGGGACAGGGGTGGGTGAGGGGGATCTGGTTCAGTCTGGGACAGGGTAGCGTGAGTGGGGGTCTGAGTCAGGGGAGGGTGAGGGGGTCTGGGTCAGTCTGGGACAGGGTAGCGTGAGAGGGGGTCTGGGACAGGGGAAGGTGAGGGGGGTCTGGTTCTGGGACAGGGGAGGGTGAGTGGGGATCTGAGTCAGTCTTGGACAGGGGAGGGTGAGGGGGGTCTGGGTCAGTCTGGGACAAGCGAGGGTGAGGGGGTTCTGGGTCAGTCTGGGACAGGGGTGGGTGAGGGGGGTCTGGTTTTGGGACAGGGGAGGGTGAGGGGTGTTGTGGGTCAGTCTGGGACAGGGGAGGGTGGGGGGTGTCTGCGTCAGTCTGGGAAAGGGGTGAATGAGGTGGTTCTGGGTCAGTCTGGACAGGGGAGGGTGAGGGGTGGTCTGGTTCATTCTGTGTACGCGGAGGGTGAGGGGTGTCTGGTTCTGGGATAGGGGAGGGTGAGGGGATCTGTCTGAGACAGCGGAGCGTGAGGTGGGTCTAGTTCAGTCTGGGACAGGGGAGGGTGAGGGAGGTCTGCATCAGTCTGGGACGGGAGGGTGAGGTGATCTGGGTCAGTCTGGGACAGGGGAGAGTGAGAGGTTCTGGTTCTGGGAGAGGCGAGTGTGAGGGTGGTCTGGTTCTCGGGCAGGGGAAGGTGAGGTGGGTTTGGTTCTGGGATGGGGAGGCTGAGGGAGGATCTGGGGCAGTCTGGGACAGGTGAGGGTGAGGGGCGTCTGGGTCAGTCTGGGACAGGGGATCGTGAGGGAGTGTCTGGGTCAGGAGAGGGTTAGGGGGTTCTGGGTCAGTATGGGACAGGGAAGGGTGAGGGGGGTCTGGGTCAGCCTGGGACAGGGGAGGGTGAGGGGGATCTGGTTCAGTCTGTTACAAGTGAGAGTGAGAGTGGTCTGGTTCTGGGACAGGGGAGAGTGATGGGAGTCTGGGTCAGTCTGGAACAGGGGAGGGTGAAGGGGTGTATGAGTCAGTCTGGGACAGGGGAGGGTGAGGGGCGTCTGGGTCAGTCTGAGACAAGGGAAGGTGAGGGGGGTCTGGGTCAGTCTGGGACAGGGGAGGTTGAGGGGGGTCTGGTTCAGTCTGGGACAGGGGTAGGTGAGGGGGGTCTGGTTCAGTCTGGGAAAGGGTAGAGTGAGTGGGGGTCTGGGTCAGGGGAGGGTGAGGGGGTCTGGGTCAGTCTGGGACAGGGTAGCGTGAGAGGGGGTCTGGGACAGGGGAGGGTGAGGGGGGTCTGGTTCTGGGACTGGGGAGAGTGAAAGGGGATCTGGGCCAGTCTGGGACAGGGTAGCGTGAGGAGGGGTCTGGGTCAGGGGAGGGTGAGGGGGTCTGGGTCAGTCTGGGACAGGTGAGGGTGAGGGGATGTATGGGTCAGTCTTGGACAAGGGAGGTTGAGGGGGGTCTGGGTCAGTCTGAGACAAGGGAAGGTGAGGGGGGTCTGGGTCAGTCTGGGACAGGGGTGGGTGAGGGGGGTCTGGGTCAGTCTGGGACAGGGGTGGGTGAGGGGGTTCTGGGTCAGTATGGGACAGAGAAAGGTGATGGGGGTCTGGATCATTCTGGGACAGGGAAGTGTGAGAGGGGTCTGCGTCAATCTTGGACAGGGGATGGTGAGGGGGCTTTGGGTCACTCTGGGACAGTGGAGGGTGAGGGGTGTCTGGGTCAGTATGGGACAGGGAAAGGTGATGGGGGTCTGGATCATTCTGGGACAGGGAAGTGTGAGAAGGGTCTGCGTCAATCTTGGACAGGGGATGGTGAGGGGGGTCTGGGTCACTCTATGACAGTGGAGGGTGAGGGGTGTCTGGGTCAGTCTGTGACAAGGGAGGGTGAGGGGGTTCTGGGTCAGTCTGGGACAGTGGTGGGTGAGGGGGGTCTGGTTCTGGGACAGAGGAGGGTGAGGGGGAATGTGGGTCAGTTTGGGACAGGGGAGGATGAAGGGTGTCTGGGTCAGTCTGGGACAGTGGATGGTGAGGGGGTGTCTAGGTCAGTCTGGGACAGGGTAGGGTGAGGGGGGTCTGGGTCAGTCTGGGAAAGGGGAGGGTGAGTGGGGTCTGGGTCAGTCTGGGACGGGAGGGTGAGAGGGGTCTAAGTCAGTCTGGGACAGCGGAGGGTGAGGTGGTTCTGGGTCAGTCTGGGACAGGAGGGTGAGAGGGGTCTAAGTCAGTCTTGGACAGGGAGGGGGTGTGGTGGTTCTGGGTCAGTCTGGGACAGGGGAGGGTGAGGGGGGTCTGGTTCTGGGACAGGGGAGGGTGAGGGTGTCAGTCTGGGTCAGTGGAGGGTGAGAGGGGTCTGGTCAGTCTGGGACAGGGGAGCTTGAGGGGGGTCTGTGTATGGGGACGTTGAGGGGGTTCTTTGTCAGTATGCGACAGGGAAGGGTGAGAGGGGACTGGGTCAGTATGGGACAGGGGAGGGTGAGGTGGGTCTGGTTCAGTCTGGGACAGGGGAGGGTGAGGGGGTACTGTTTCTGGGACAGGGGAGGGTGAGAGGGGATCTGGGCCAGTCTGGGACAGGTGAGGGTGAGGGGAGTCTGGGTCAGTCTGGGACAGGGGAGCGTGAGGGGCGTCTGTGTCACTCTGAGACAAGGGAAGGTGAGGGGGGTCTGGGTCAGTCTGGGACAGGGGAGGTTGAGGGGGGTCTGGTTCAGTCTGGCACAGGGCTGGGTGAGGGGGTCTGGTTCAGTCTGGGACAGGGAAGAGTGAGTGGGGGTCTGGGTCATGGGAGGGTGAGGGGGTCTGGGTCAGTCTGGGACAGGGTAGCGTGAGAGGGGGTCTGGGACAGGGGAGGGTGAGGGGGGTCTGGTTCTGGGACTGGGGAGGGTGAAAGGGGGTCTGGGTCAGGGGAGGGTGAGGGGGTCTGGGTCAGTATGGGACAGGGAAGGGTGAGGGGGGTTCTGGGTCAGTCTGGGACAGGGAAGTGTAAGAGGGGTCTGGGTCAGTCTTGGACAGGGGATGGTGAGGGGGTCTGGGTCAGTGGAGGGTGAGAGGGGATCTGGGTCAGTCTGGGACAGGTGAGTGTGAGGGGATGTATGGGTCAGTCTTGGACAAGGGAGGTTGAGGGGGGTCTGGGTCAGTCTGAGACAAGAGAAGGTGAGGGGGGTCTGGGTCAGTCTGGGACAGGGGAGGGTGAGGGGGGTCTGGTTCAGTCTGGGGCAGGGGTGGGTGAGGGGGGTCTGGGTCAGTCTGGGACAGGGGTGGGTGAGGGGGTTCTGGGTCAGTATGGGACAGGGAAAGGTGATGGGGGTCTGGATCATTCTGGGACAGGGAAGTGTGAGAGGGGTCTGCGTCAATCTTGGACAGGGGATGGTGAGGGCGGTCTGGGTCACTCTGGGACAGTGGAGGGTGAGGGGTGTCTGGGTCAGTCTGTGACAAGGGAGGGTGAGGGGGTTCTGGGTCAGTCTGGGACAGTGGTGGGTGAGGGGGGTCTGGTTCTGGGACAGAGGAGGGTGAGGGGGAATGTGGGTCAATCTGGGACAGGGGAGGATGAAGGGTGTCTGGGTCAGTCTGGGACAGTGGATGGTGAGGGGGTGTCTAGGTCAGTCTGGGACAGGGTAGGGTGAGGGGTGTCTGGGTCAGTCTGGGAAAGGGGAGGGTGAGTGGGGTCTGGGTCAGTCTGGGACGGGAGGGTGAGAGGGGTCTAAGTCAGTCTGGGACAGCGGAGGGTGAGGTGGTTCTGGGTCAGTCTGGGACAGGAGGGTTAGAGGGGTCTAAGTCAGTCTTGGACAGGGAGGGGGTGTGGTGGTTCTGGGTCAGTCTGGGACAGGGGAGGGTGAGGGGGGTCTGGTTCTGGGACAGGGGAGGGTGAGGGTGTCAGTCTGGGTCAGTGGAGGGTGAGAGGGGTCTGGTCAGTCTGGGACAGGGGAGCTTGAGGGGGGTCTGTGTATGGGGACGTTGAGGGGGTTCTTTGTCAGTATGCGACAGGGAAGGGTGAGAGGGGACAGGGTCAGTCTGGGACAGGGGAGGGTGAGGAGTGTCTGGGTCAGTCTGGGAAAGGGGAGAGTGAGGGGGGTCTAGGTCAGTCTGGGAAAGGGGAGGGTGAGTGGGGTCTGGGTTAGTCTGGGACGGAAGGGTGAGAGGGGTCTGGGTCAGTCTGGGACAGGGGAGGGTGAGGGGGTCAGTCTGGGGCAGTGGAGGGTGATGGGGTCAGTCTAGGACAGTGGAGGGTGAGAGGTTTCTGGGTCATTCTGGGACAGGGGAGCTTGAGGGGTGTCTGGGTAATGGGTGGGTGAGGTGGTTCTGGGACAGCCTGGGACAGAGGAGGGCGAGGGGGGTCTGGTTCAGTCTGGTACAGGGGTGCGTGAGGGGAGGTCTGGTTCTGGGACAGGGGAGGGAGCGGGGGTTCTGGGTGAGTCTGGGACAGGGCAAGGTGAGGGTAGTCTGGGTCATTCTGGGACAGGGGAGGGTGAGTGGGGTCTGGGTCAGTATGGGACAGGGGAGGGTGAGTGGGGTCTGGGTCAGTCTGGGACGGGAGGGTGAGAGGGGTCTAAGTCAGTCTGGGACAGCGGAGGGTGAGGTGGTTCTGGGTCAGTCTGGGACAGGAGGGTTAGAGGGGTCTAAGTCAGTCTTGGACAGGGAGGGGGTGTGGTGGTTCTGGGTCAGTCTGGGACAGGGGAGGGTGAGGGGGGTCTGGTTCTGGGACAGGGGAGGGTGAGGGTGTCAGTCTGGGTCAGTGGAGGGTGAGAGGGGTCTGGTCAGTCTGGGACAGGGGAGCTTGAGGGGGGTCTGTGTATGGGGACGTTGAGGGGGTTCTTTGTCAGTATGCGACAGGGAAGGGTGAGAGGGGACAGGGTCAGTCTGGGACAGGGGAGGGTGAGGAGTGTCTGGGTCAGTCTGGGAAAGGGGAGAGTGAGGGGGGTCTAGGTCAGTCTGGGAAAGGGGAGGGTGAGTGGGGTCTGGGTTAGTCTGGGACGGAAGGGTGAGAGGGGTCTGGGTCAGTCTGGGACAGGGGAGGGTGAGGGGGTCAGTCTGGGGCAGTGGAGGGTGATGGGGTCAGTCTAGGACAGTGGAGGGTGAGAGGTTTCTGGGTCATTCTGGGACAGGGGAGCTTGAGGGGTGTCTGGGTAATGGGTGGGTGAGGTGGTTCTGGGACAGCCTGGGACAGAGGAGGGCGAGGGGGGTCTGGTTCAGTCTGGTACAGGGGTGCGTGAGGGGAGGTCTGGTTCTGGGACAGGGGAGGGAGCGGGGGTTCTGGGTGAGTCTGGGACAGGGCAAGGTGAGGGTAGTCTGGGTCATTCTGGGACAGGGGAGGGTGAGTGGGGTCTGGGTCAGTATGGGACAGGGGAGGGTGAGTGGGGGGTCTCTGGTTCAGTCTGGGACAGGGGAAGGTGAGGGGGTCAGTCTGGGACAGGGGAGGGTGAGGGGGTCAGTCTGGGACAGGGGAGGGTGAGGGGTGTCTAGTTCAGTCTGGGACAGGGGAGGGCGAGTGGGTTCTGGGTCAGTCTGGACAGGGGAGGGTGAGGGGTTGTCTGGTTCAATCTGGGTAAGCGGAGGGTGAGGGGTGTCTGGTTCTGGGATAGGGGAGGGTGAGGGGGTCTGTCTGAGACAGGGGAGGGTGAGGTGGGGCTAGTTCAGTCTGGGACAGGGGAGGGTGAGGGGGGTCTTCATCAATCTGGGACGGGAGGGTGAGGTGATCTGGGTCAGTCTGGGACAGGTGAGGGTGAGGGGCATCTGGGTCAGTCTGGGACAGGGGAGCGTAAGGAAGGATCTGGGTCAGGAGAGCGTGAGGGGGTTCTGGGTTAGTATGGGACAGGGAAGGGTGAGGGGTGTCTGGATCAGCCTGGGACAGGGGAGGGCGAGGGCGGTCTGAGTCATTCTGGGACAGGGGAGGGTGAGGGGGATATGGTTCAGTCTGGGACAAGTGAGAGTGAGGGTAGTCTGGTTCTGGGACAGGGGAGAGTGAGGGGAGTCTGGTTCGGTCTGGGACAGGGGAGGGTGAAGGGATGAATGGGTCAGTCTGGGACAGGGGTGGGTGAGGGGGGTCTGGGTCAGTCTGAGACAAGGGAAGGTGAGGGAGGTCTGGCTCAGTCTGGGACAGGGGAGGGTGAGGGGGGTCTGGTTCAGTCTGGGACAGGGGTGGGTGAGGGGGGTCTGGTTCAGTCTGGGACAGGGTAGCGTGAGTGGGGGTCTGAGTCAGGGAGGGTGAGGGGGTCTGGGTCAGGCTGGGACAGGGTAGCGTGAGAGGGGTCTGGGACAGGGGAGGGTGAGGGGGTCTGGTTCTGGGACAGGGGAGGGTGAGTGGCGATCTGAGTCAGTCTTGGACAGGGGAGGGTGAGGGGGGTCTGGGTCAGTCTGGGACAGGGGTGGGTGAGGGGGGTCTGGTTTTGGGACAGGGGAGGGTAAGGGGGGATGTGGTTCAGTCTGGGACAGGTGAGGGTGGGGGCGGGTCTGCGTCAGTCTGGGAAAGGGGTGGGTGAGGTGATCTGGGTCAGTCTGGGACAGGGGAGAGTGAGGGGTTCTGGTTCATTCTGTGTACGCGGAGGGTGAGGGGTGTCTGGTTCTGGGATAGGGGAGGGTGAGGGGATCTGTCTGAGACAGGGGAGGGTGAGGTGGGTCTACTTCAGTCTGGGACAGGGGAGGGTGAGGGGGGTCTGCATCAGTCTGGGAAGGGAGGGTGAGGTGATCTGGGTCAGTCTGGGACAGGGGAGAGTGAGGGGTTCTGGTTCTGTGAGAGGCGAGTGTGAGGGGGGTCTGGTTCTCGGGCAGGGGAAGGTGAGGTGTGTTTGGTTCTGGGACGGGGAGGCTGAGGGGTGATCTGGGGCAGTCTGGGACAGGTGAGGGTGAGGGGCGTCTGGGTCAGTCTGGGACAGAAGGAGCGTGAGGGAGTGTCTGGGTCAGGGGAGGGTTAGGGGGTTCTGGGTCAGTATGGGACAGGGAAGGGTGAGGCGGGTCTGGGTCAGCCTGGGACAGGGGAGGGCGAGGGCGGTCTGTGTCATTCTGGGACAGGGGAGGGTGAGGGGGATCTGGTTCAGTCTGTTACAAGTGAGAGTGAGGGTGGTCTGGTTCTGTGACAGGGGAGAGTGATGGGAGTCTGGGTCAGTCTGGGACAGGGGAGGGTGAAGGGGTGTATGAGTCAGTCTGGGACAGGGGAGGGTGAGGGGCGTCTGGGTCAGTCTGAGACAAGGGAAGGTGAGGGGGGTCTGGGTCAGTCTGGGACAGGGGAGGGTGAGGGGGGTCTGGTTCAGTCTGGGACAGGGGTGGGTGAGGGGGGTCTGGTTCAGTCTGGGACAGGGTAGCGTGAGTGGGGGTCTGGGTCAGGGCAGGGTGAGGGGGTCTGGGTCAGTCTGGGACAGGGTAGCGCGAGAGGGGGTCTGGGACAGGGGAGGGTGAGGGGGGTCTGGTTCTGGGACTGGGGAGGGTGAAAGGGGATCTGGGCCAGTCTGGGACAGGGTAGCGTGAGGAGGGGTCTGGGTCAGGGGAGGGTGAGGGTGTCTGGATCAGTATGGGACAGGGAAGGGTGAGAGGGGTTCTGGGTCAGTCTGGGACAGGGAAGTGTGAGAGGGGTCTGGGTCAGTCTTGGACAGGGGATGGTGAGGGGGTCTGGGTCAGTGGAGGGTGAGAGGGGATCTGGGTCAGTCTGGGACAGGTGAGGGTGAGGGGGTGTATGGGTCAGTCTGGGACAAGGGAGGTTGAGGGGGGTCTGGGTCAGTCTGAGACAAGGGAAGGTGAGGGGGGTCTGGGTCAGTCTGGGACAGGGGAGGGTGAGGGGGGTCTGGTTCAGTCTGGGGCAGGGGTGGGTGAGGGGGGTCTGGGTCAGTCTGGGACAGGGGTGGGTGAGGGGGTTCTGGGTCAGTATGGGACAGGGAAAGGTGATGGGGGTCTGGATCATTCTGGGACAGGGAAGTGTGAGAGGGGTCTGCGTCAATGTTGGACAGGGGATGGTGAGGGGGGTCTGGGTCACTCTGGGACAGTGGAGGGTGAGGGGTGTCTGGGCCAGTCTTTGACAAGGGAGGGTGAGGGGGTTCTGGGTCAGTCTGGGACAGGGGTGGGTGAGGGGGGTCTGGTTCTGGGACAGAGGAGGGTGAGGGGAAATGTGGGTCAGTCTGGGACAGGGGAGGATGAAGGGTGTCTGGATCAATCTGGGACAGTGGATGGTGAGGGGGTGTCTAGGTCAGTCTGCGACAGGGTAGGGTGAGGGGGGTCTGGGTCAGTCTGGGAAAGGGGAGGGTGAGTGGGGTCTGGGTCAGTCTGGGACGGGAGGGTGAGAGGGGTCTAAGTCAGTCTGGGACAGCGGAGGGTGAGGTGGTTCTGGGTCAATCTGGAACAGGAGGGTGAGAGGGGTCTAAGTCAGTCTTGGACAGGGAGGTGGTGTGGTGGTTCTGGGTCAGTCTGGGACAGGGGAGGGTGAGGGGGGTCTTGTTCTGGAACAGGGGAGGGTGAGGGTGTCAGTCTGGGTCAGTGCAGGGTGAGAGGGGTCTGGTCAGTCTGGGACAGGGGAGCTTGAGGGGGGTCTGTGTAAGGGGACGTTGAGGGGGTTCTTTGTCAGTATGCGACAGGGAAGGGTGAAAGGGGACTGGGTCAGTATGGGACAGGGGAGGGTGAGGTGGGTCTGGTTCAGTCTGGGACAGGGGAGGGTGAGGGGGGTCTGGTTCTGGGACAGGGGAGGGTGAGAGGGGATCTGGGCCATTCTGGGACAGGTGAGGGTGAGGAGCATATGGTTCTGGGAGAGGGTAGTGTGAGACGGGTCTGGGTCAGTCTGGGACAGGGGAGGGTGAGGGTTGTCTGGGTCAGTCTGGGAAAGGGGAGGGTGAGTGGGGTCTGGGTTCGTCTGGGACAGAAGGGTGAGAGGGGTCTGGGTCAGTCTGGGACAGGGGAGGGTGAGGGGGTCAGTCTGGGGCAGTGGAAGGTGAGGGGGTCAGTCTAGGACAGTGGAGGGTGAGAGGTTTCTGGGTCATTCTGGGACAGGGGAGCTTGAGGGGTGTCTGGGTAATGGGAGGGTGAGGTGGTTCTGGGACAGTCTGGGACAGGGGAGGGCGAGGGGGATCTGGTTCAGTCTGGTACAGTAGTGCATGAGGGGGGGGTCTGGTTCAGGGACAGGGGAGGGAGAGGGGGTTCTGGTTGAGTCTGGAACAGGTGAGTGTGAGGGACTGGGTCAGTCTGGGACAGGGGAGGGTGAGGGGGGTCTGGTTCTGGGTCAGAGGAGGGTGAGGGGGAATGTGGGTCAGTCTGGTACAGGGGAGGGCGAGAGTGGTCTGGGTCATTCTGAGACAGGGGAGGGTGAGGGGGATCTGGTTCAGTCTGGGACAAATGAGAGTGAGGGTGGTCTGGTTCTGGGACAGGGGAGAGTGAGGGGAGTCTGGGTCAGTCTGGGACAGGGGAGGGTGAAGGGGTGTATGGGTCAGTCTGGGACAGGGGAGGGTGAGGTGGGTCTGGGTCAGCCTGAGACAAGGGAAGGTGAGGGGGGTCTGGGTCAGTCTGGGACAGGGGAGGGTGAAGGGGGTCTAGTTCAGTCTGGGACAAGGGAGGGTGAGGGAGGGTCTGGGTCAGTCTGGGACAGGGGAGGATGAGGAGGGGTCAGTTGTTGGGACAGGGAAGGGTGAGGCGGGTCTTGTACAGACAGGGACAGGGGAGGGTGATGGGGGTCTGGGTCAGTCTGGGGCAGGCAAGGGTGAGTGGTGTCTGGGTCAGTCTGTGACAGGGGAGGGTGAGGGGTTCTGGGTCAGTCTGGGACACGGGAGCGTGAGGGGGGGTCTGGTTCTGGGACAGGGGAGGGAGAGGGGGTTCTGGGTCTGTCTGGGACAGGGGAGTGTGAGGGACTGGGTCAGTCTGGGACAGGGGAGGGTGAGGGCGGTCTGATTCTGGGACAGAGGAGGGTGAGGGGGAATGTGGGTCAGTCTGGGACAGGGGAGGGCGAGGGCGGTCTGGGTCATTCTGGGACAGGGGAGGGTGAGGGGGATCTGGTTCTGGGACATGGGAGAGTGAGGGGAGTCTGGATCAGTCTGGGACAGAGGAGGGTGAAGTGGTGTATGGGTCAGTCTGGGACAGGGTAGCGTGAGGGGGGGTCTGGGTCAGGGGAGGGTGAGCGGGGTCTGGGTAAGTATGGGACAGGAAAGGTGAGGGGGGTCTGGATCAGTCTGGGACAGGGAAGTGTTAGAGGGTTCTGCGTCAATCTTGGACAGGGGATGGTGAGGGGGTCTGGGTCACTCTGGGACAGGGTAGGGTGAGGGGGGTCTGGGTCAGTCTGGGAAAGGGGAGGGTGAGCGGGGTCTGGGTCAGTCTGGGACGGGAGGGTGAGAGGGGTCTAAGTCAGTCTGGGACAGCGGAGGGTGAGGTGGTTCTGGGTCAGTCTGGGACAGGGAAGGGTAAGTCTAGGACAGGGAAGTGTGAGATGGGTCTGGGTCAGTCTTGGACAAGGGATGGTGAGGGGGGTCTGGGTCAGTGGAGGGTGAGGGTGTCTGGGTCAGTCTGGGACAAGGGAGGGTGAGGGGTGTCTGGTTCTGGGACAGGGGAGGGTGTGGGTGGTGGTGGGTCAGTCTGCGACAGGGGAGCGTGAGGGGGGTCTGAGTCAGTCTACGAAAGGGGAGGGTGAGTGGGGTTTGGGTCAGTCTGAAACGGGAGGGTGAGAGGGGTCTGGGTCAGTCTGGGACAGGGGAGAGCGAGGGGGATCTGGTTCAGTCTGGGACAGCGGTGGGTGAGGGATGTCTGGGTCAGTCTGGGGCAGGTCGGGTGAGGGGGGTCTGGGTCAGTCTGGGAAAGGGGAGGGTGAGTGCGGTCTGGGTCAGTCTGGGACGGGAGGGTGAGAGGGGTCTGGGTCAGTCTGGGACAGGGGAGGGTGAGGGGGTTCTGGGACAGTCTGGGACAGGGGATGGCGAGGGGGTCAGTCTGGGACAGTGGAGGGTGAGAGGGGTCTGGGTCATTCTGGGACAGGGGAGCTTGAGGGGTGTCTGGGTAAGGGGAGGGTGAGGGGGTTCTGGGACAGTCTGGGACAGGGGATGGCGAGGGCAGTCTGGGTCAGTCTGGGACAGGGGAGGGTGAGGGGTGTCTGGGTCAGTCTGGGACAGGGAAGGGTGAGGGAGGGTCTGGGTCAGCCTGGGACGAGGTAGGGTGAGGGTGGTCTGGGTCAGTCTGGGACAGAGGAGGGTGAGGGGGGGTCTGGGCCAGTCTGGGGCAGGCAAGGGTGAGTGATGTCTGGGTCAGTCTGTGACAGTGGAGGGTGAGGGGGTTCTGGTTCTGGGAAAGAGGAGGGTGAGGGGGGTCTGGTTCTGGGACAGGTGAGGGTGGGGCGGGTCTGGTTCTGGGTCAGTCTGGGACAGGGGTGGGTGAGGGGTTCTGGGGCAGTCTGGGACACGGGAGCGTGAGGGGGGTCTGGTTCTGGGTCAGGGGAGGGAGAGGGGGTTCTGGGTCAGTCTGGGACAGGGGAGTGTGAGGGACTGGGTCAGTCTGGGACAGGGGAGGGTGAGGGGATTCTGGGTCAGTTTGGGACAGGGGACGGTGAGGGCGGTCTGGGTCAGTCTGGGAAAGGGGAGGGTGAGGGGAGGTCTGGTTCTGGGACAGGGGAGGGTGAGGGGGAGTCTGGGTCAGTCTGGGACAGGGCAGGGTGAGGGGAGTCTGGGTCATTCTGGGACAGGGGGGGGTGAGTGGGATCTGGGACAGTCTGGGACAGGCGATGGTGAGTGGGGGGGGTCTGGTTCAGTCTGGGACAGGGGAGGGTGTGGGGGGTCTGGTTCTGGGACAGGGGAGGGTGAGGGGGTCAGTCTGGGACAGGGGAGGGTGAGGGGTGTCTAGTTCAGTCTGCGACAGGGGAGGGTGAGTGGGTTCTGGGTCAGTCTGGACAGGCGAGAGTGAGGGGTGGTCTGGTTCATTCTGGGTAAGCGGAGGGTGAGGGGTGTCTGGTTCTGGGATAGGGGAGGGTGAGGGGTCTGTCTGAGAAGGGGAGGGTGAGGTGGGTCTAGTTCAGTCTGGGACAGGGGAGGGTGAGGGGGGTCTGCATCAGTCTTGGACGGGAGGTTGAGGTGATCTGGGTCAGTCTGGGACAGGGGAGTGTGAGGTGTTCTGGTTCTTTGAGTGGGGAGAGTGAGGGGGTCAGGTTCTCGGGCAGGGGAAGGTGAGGAGGGTTTGGTTCTGGGACAGGGGTGGGTGAGGGGGGATCTGGGGCAGTCTGGGACACGTGAGGGTGAGGGGCGTCTGGGTCAGTCTGGGACAGGGGAGCGTGAGGGAGGGTCTGGGTCTGGGGAGGGTGACGGGATTCTGGGTCAGTTTGGGACAGGGAAGGGTGAGGGGGGTCTGGGTCAGCCTGGGACAGGGGAAGGCGAGGGCAGTCTGGGTCATTCTGGGACAGGGGAGGGTGAGGGTGATCTGGTTCAGTCTGGGACAAATGAGAGTGAGGGTGGTCTGGTTCTGGGACAGGGGAGGGTGAGAGGGGTCTGGGTCAGTCTGGGACAGGGGAGGGTGAGGGGGTTCTGGGTCAGTCTGGGACAGGGGTGGGTGAGGGGGGTCTGGTTCTGGGACAGGGGAGTGTGCGGTGGGGATGTGGGACAGTCTGGGACGGGAGGGTGAGAGGGGTCTGGGTCAGTCTGGGACAGGAGAGGGTGAAGGGGGTCTAGTTTAGTATTGGACAGGGGAGGGTGAGGGGTGTCTGGTTCTGGGACAGGGGAGGGTGAGGGGGTCAGTCTGGGGCAGTGGAGGGTGAGAGGGGTCTGGGTCATTCTGGGACAGGGGAGCTTGAGGGATGTCTGGGTAAGGGGAGGGTGAGGGAGTTCTGAGACAGTCTGGGACAGGGGAGGGCGAGGGGGGTCTAGTTCAGTCGGGTACAGGTGTGGCTGAGGGGGGTCTGGTTCAGTTTGGGACGGGGGAGGGTGAGGGTTGTCTGGGTCAGTCTGACAGGGGAGGGTGAGGGAGGGTCTGGGTCAGTCAGGGACAAGGGAGGGTGAGGGAGGGTCTGGGTCAGTCTGGGACAGGGGAGGATGAGGAGGGGTCAGTTGTTGGGACAGGGAAGGGTGAGGGGGGTCTTGTACAGACAGGGACAGGGGAGGGTGATGGGGGTCTGGGTCAGTCTGGGGCAGGCAAGGGTGAGTGGTGTCTGGGTCAGTCTGTGACAGGGGAGGGTGAGGGGTTCTGGGTCAGTCTGGGACACGGGAGCGTGAGGGGGGGTCTGGTTCTGGGACAGGGGAGGGAGAGGGGGTTCTGGGTCTGTCTGGGACACGGGAGTGTGAGGGACTGGGTCAGTCTGGGACAGGGGAGGGTGAGGGCGGTCTGATTCTGGGACAGAGGAGGGTGAGGGGGAATGTGGGTCAGTCTGGGACAGGGGAGGGCGAGGGCGGTCTGGGTCATTCTGGGACAGGGGAGGGTGAGGGGGATCTGGTTCTGGGACATGGGAGAGTGAGGGGAGTCTGGATCAGTCTGGGACAGAGGAGGGTGAAGTGGTGTATGGGTCAGTCTGGGACAGGGTAGCGTGAGGGGGGGTCTGGGTCAGGGGAGGGTGAGCGGGGTCTGGGTAAGTATGGGACAGGAAAGGTGAGGGGGGTCTGGATCAGTCTGGGACAGGGAAGTGTGAGAGGGTTCTGCGTCAATCTTGGACAGGGGATGGTGAGGGGGTCTGGGTCACTCTGGGACAGTGGAGGGTGAGGGGTGTCTGGGTCAGTCTGGGACAAGAGAGGGTGAGCGGGTTCTGGGTCAGTCTGGGACAGGGGTGGGTGAGGGGGGTCTGGTTCTGGGACAGAGGAGGGTGAGAGGGAATATGGGTCAGTCTGGGACAGGGGAGGATGAAGGGTGTCTGGGTCAGTCTGGGAAAGTGGAGGGTGAGGGGGTGTCTGGGTCAGTCTGGGACAGGGTAGGGTGAGGGGGGTCTGGGTCAGTCTGGGAAAGGGGAGGGTGAGTGGGGTCTGGGTCAGTCTGGGACGGGAGGGTGAGAGGGGTCTGAGTCAGTCTGGGACAGGGGAGGGTGAGGTGGTTCTGGATCAGTCTGGGACAGGGGAGGGTGAGGTGGGGTCTGGTTCTGGGACAGGGGAGGGTGAGGGTGTCAGTCTGGGTCAGTGGAGGGTGAGAGGGGTCTGGTCAGTCTGGGACAGGGGAGCTTGAGGGGGGTCTGGGTAAGGGGTTGTTGAGGTGATTCTTTGTCAGTATGGGACAGGGAAGGGTGAGAGGGGTCTGGATCAGTATGGGACAGGGGAGGGTGAGGTGGGTCTTGTTCAGTCTGGGACAGGGAAGGTTGAGGGGGGTGTTGTTCTGGGATAGGGGAGGGTGAGAGGGGATCTGGGCCAGTCTGGGACAGGTGAGGGTGAGGGGAATCTGGGTCAATCTGGGACAGGGTAGCGAGAGGGGCGTCTGGTTCTGGGAGAGGGGAGTGTGAGAGGGGTCTGGGTCAGTCTGGGACAGGGGAGGGTGAGGGGTGTCGAGGTCAGTCTGCGACAAGGGAGGGTGAGGGGGTTCTGGGTCAGTCTGGGACAGGGGTGGGTGAGGGGGGTCTGGTTCTGGGACAGTGGAGTGTTAGGGGGGGATGTGGGTCAGTCTGGGACAGGGGAGGGTGAAGGTTGTCTGGGTCAGTCTTGGAGAGTGGAGGGTGAGGGGGGTTCTGGGTCAGTCTGGGGCAGGGTAGGGTGAGGGGCGTCTGGGTCAGTCTGGGAAAGGGGAGGGTGAGTGGGGTCTGGGTCAGTCTGGGACGGGAGGGTGAGACGGGTCTGGGTCAGTCTGGGACAGGAGAGGGTGAAGGTGGTCTAGTTCAGTCTTGGACAGGGGAGTGTGAGGGGGTCAGTCTGGGGCAGTGGAGGGTGAGAGGGGTCTGGGTCATTCTGGGACAGGGAAGCTTGAGGGGTGTCAGGGTAAGGGGGTTCTGGGACAGTCTGGGACAGGGGAGGGCGAGGGGGGTCTGGTTCAGTCTGGTACAGGGATTGGTGAGGGGGGTCTGATTCAGTCTGGGACGGGGGAGGGTGAGGGTTGTCTGGGTCAGTCTGGGACAGGGGAGGGTGAGGGAGGGTCTGGGTCAGTCAGTGACAAGGGAGGGTGAGGGGGGGTATGGTTCAGTCTGGGACAGGGAAGGGTGAGGGCGGGTCTGGTGCTGGAACAGGGAAGAGTGAGGGGGGTCTTGTACAGTCTGGGACAGGGGAGTGTGAGGGGGGACTGTGTCAGTCTGGGGCAGGCAAGGTTGAGTGGTGTCTGGGTCAGTCTGTGACAGGGGAGGGTGAGGGGTTCTGGGTCCGTCTGGGACACGGGAGCGTGAGGGGGGTCTGGTTCTGGGACAGGGGAGGGAGAGGGGGTTCTGGGTCAGTCTGGGACAGTGGAGGGTGAGGGGGTGTCTGGGTCAGTCTGGGGCAGGTAGGGTGAGGGGTGTCTGGGTCAGTCTGGGAAAGGGGAGGGTGAGTGGGGTCTGGGTCAGTCTGTGCCGGGAGGGTGAGAGGGGTCTGGATCAGTCTGGGACAGGGGAGGGTGAAGGGGGTCTAGTTCAGTCTTGGACAGGGGAGGGTGAGGGGGTTCTGGGTCAGTCTGGGACAGGGGAGGGTGAGGGAGTCTGGTTCAGTCTTGGACAGAGGAGGGTGAGAGGGGTCTGTTTCTGGGACAGGGGAGGGTGAGGGGTGTCTGGTTCTGGGACAGGGGAGGGTGAGGGGGTCAGTCTGGGACAGTGGAGGGTGAGAGCGGTCTGGGTCATTCTGGGTCAGGGGAGCTTGAGGTGTGTCTGGGTAAGGGGAGGGTGAGGGGGTTCTGGGACAGTATGGGACAGGGCAGGGCGTGGCCGGTCTGGGTCAGTCTGGGTCAGGGGAGGGCGAGGGGGTTCTGGTTCAGTCTGGGACAGGGGAGGGTGAGGGGTGTCTGGGTCAGTCTGGGATAGGGGAGGGTGAGGGAGGGTCTGTGTCAGTCTGGGACAAGGGAGGGTGAGGGGGGATCTGGTTCTGTCTGGGACAGGGGAGGGTGAGGGGTGGGTCTGGTCCTGGGACAGGGAAGGGTGAGGGGGGTCTGTGTCAGTCTGGGACAGAGGAGGGTGAGTGGGGTTCTGGGTCAGTCTGGGGCAGGCAAGGGTGAGTGGTGTCTGGGTCAGTCTGTGACAGGGGAGGGTGAGTGGGGGGTCTTTGGTTCAGTCTGGGACAGGGGAGGGTGTGGGAGGTCCTGTTCTGGGACAGGGAAGGGTGAGGGTGGTCTGGTTCTGGGACAGGTGAGGGTGAGGGGATCTGGTTCTGGGTCAGTCTGGGACAGGAGTGGGTGAGGGGTTCTGGGGCAGTCTGGGACACGGGAGCTTGAGGGGGGGTCTGGTTCTGGGACAGGGGAGGGAGAGGGGGTTCTGGGTCAGTCTGGGACAGGGGAGTGTGAGGGACTGGGTCAGTCTGGGTCAGGGGAGGGTGAGGGGGGTCTGGGTCATTCTGGGACAGGGAAGCTTGAGGGGTGTCAGGGTAAGGGGGTTCTGGGACAGTCTGGGACAGGGGAGGGCGAGGGGGGTCTGGTTCAGTCTGGTACAGGGATTGGTGAGGGGTGTCTGATTCAGTCTGGGACGGGGGAGGGTGAGGGTTGTCTGGGTCAGTCTGGGACAGGGGAGGGTGAGGGAGGGTCTTGGTCAGTCAGTGACAAGGGAGGGTGAGGGGGGTTATGGTTCAGTCTGGGACAGGGAAGGGTGAGGGCGGGTCTGGTGCTGGAACAGGGAAGAGTGAGGGGGGTCTTGTACAGTCTGGGACAGGGGAGTGTGAGGGGGGACTGTGTCAGTCTGGGGCAGGCAAGGTTGAGTGGTGTCTGGGTCAGTCTGTGACAGGGGAGGGTGAGGGGTTCTGGGTCCGTCTGGGACACGGGAGCGTGAGGGGGGTCTGGTTCTGGGACAGGGGAGGGAGAGGGGGTTCTGGGTCAGTCTGGGACAGTGGAGGGTGAGGGGGTGTCTGGGTCAGTCTGGGGCAGGTAGGGTGAGGGGTGTCTGGGTCAGTCTGGGAAAGGGGAGGGTGAGTGGGGTCTGGGTCAGTCTGTGCCGGGAGGGTGAGAGGGGTCTGGATCAGTCTGGGACAGGGGAGGGTGAAGGGGGTCTAGTTCAGTCTTGGACAGGGGAGGGTGAGGGGGTTCTGGGTCAGTTGGGACAGGGGAGGGTGAGGGAGTCTGGTTCAGTCTTGGACAGAGGAGGGTGAGAGGGGTCTGTTTCTGGGACAGGGGAGGGTGAGGGGTGTCTGGTTCTGGGACAGGGGAGGGTGAGGGGGTCAGTCTGGGACAGTGGAGGGTGAGAGCGGTCTGGGTCATTCTGGGTCAGGGGAGCTTGAGGTGTGTCTGGGTAAGGGGAGGGTGAGGGGGTTCTGGGACAGTATGGGACAGGGCAGGGCGTGGCCGGTCTGGGTCAGTCTGGGTCAGGGGAGGGCGAGGGGGTTCTGGTTCAGTCTGGGACAGGGGAGGGTGAGGGGTGTCTGGGTCAGTCTGGGATAGGGGAGGGTGAGGGAGGGTCTGGGTCAGTCTGGGACAAGGGAGGGTGAGGGGGGATCTGGTTCTGTCTGGGACAGGGGAGGGTGAGGGATGGGTCTGGTCCTGGGACAGGGAAGGGTGAGGGGGGTCTGTGTCAGTCTGGGACAGAGGAGGGTGAGTGGGGTTCTGGGTCAGTCTGGGGCAGGCAAGGGTGAGTGGTGTCTGGGTCAGTCTGTGACAGGGGAGGGTGAGTGGGGGGTCTTTGGTTCAGTCTGGGACAGGGGAGGGTGTGGGAGGTCCTGTTCTGGGACAGGGAAGGGTGAGGGTGGTCTGGTTCTGGGACAGGTGAGGGTGAGGGGATCTGGTTCTGGGTCAGTCTGGGACAGGAGTGGGTGAGGGGTTCTGGGGCAGTCTGGGACACGGGAGCTTGAGGGGGGGTCTGGTTCTGGGACAGGGGAGGGAGAGGGGGTTCTGGGTCAGTCTGGGACAGGGGAGTGTGAGGGACTGGGTCAGTCTGGGTCAGGGGAGGGTGAGGGGGCTCTGGGTCAGTTTGGGACAGGGGACGGTGAGGGCGGTCTGGGTCAGTCTGGGACAGGGGAGGGTGAGGGGAGGTCTGGTTCTGGGACAGGGGAGGGTGATGGGGGATCTGGGTCAGTCTGGGACAGGGCAAGGTGAGGGTAGTCTGGGTCATTCTGGGACAGGGGAGGGTGAGTGGGGTCTGGGTCAGTATGGGACAGGGGAGGGTGAGTGGGGGGTCTCTGGTTCAGTCTGGGACAGGGGAGGGTGAGGGGGTCAGTCTGGGACAGGGGAGGGTGAGGGGTATCTAGTTCAGTCTGGGACAGGGGAGGGCGAGTGGGTTCTGGGTCAGTCTTGACAGGGGAGGGTGAGGGGTTGTCTGGTTCATTCTGGGTAAGTGGAGTGTGAGGGGTGTCTGGTTCTGGGATAGGGGAGGGTGAGGGGGTCTGTCTGAGACAGGGGAGGGTGAGGTAGGGCTAGTTCAGTCTGGGACAGGGGAGGGTGAGGGGGGTCTGCATCAGTCTGGGACGTGAGGGTGAGGTGATCTGGGTCAGTCTGGGACAGGGGAGGGTGACGGGATCTGGGGCAGTCTGGGACAGGTGAGGGTGAGGGGCGTCTGGGTCAGTCTGGGACAGGGGAGCGTGAGGGAGGGTCTGGGTCTGGGGAGGGTGAGGGGGTTCTGGGTCAGTTTGGGACAGGGAAGGGTGAGGGGGGTCTGGGTCAGCCTGGGACAGGGGAGGGCGAGGGCGGTCTGGGTCATTCTGGGACAGGGGAGGGTGAGGGTGATCTGGTTCAGTCTGGGATAAAATGAGAGTGATGGTGGTCTGGTTCTGGGACAGGGGAGTGTGAGAAGGGTCTGGGTCAGTCTGGGACAGGTGAGGGTGAGGGGTGTCTGGGTCAGTCATGGACAAGGGAGGGTGAGGGGGTTCTGGGTCAGTCTGGGACAGGGGTGGGTGAGGGGGGTCTGGTTCTGGGACAGGGGAGTGTGCGGTGGGGATGTGGGACAGTCTGGGACGGGAGGGTGAGAGGGGTCTCGGTCAGTCTGGGACAGGAGAGGGTGAAGGGGGTCTAGTTTAGTCTTGGACAGGGGAGGGTGAGGGGTGTCTGGTTCTGGGACAGGGGAGGGTGAGGGGGTCAGTCTGGGGCAGTGGAGGGTGAGAGGGGTCTGGGTCATTCTGGGACAGGGGAGCTTGAGGGGTGTCTGGGTAAGGGGAGGGTGAGGGAGTTCTGAGACAGTCTGGGACAGGGGAGTGCGAGAGGGGTCTAGTTCAGTCGGGTACAGGTGTGGCTGAGGGGGGTCTGGTTCAGTCTGGGACGGGGGAAGGTGAGGGTTGTTTGGGTCAGTCTGACAGGGGAGGGTGAGGGAGGGTCTGGGTCAGTCATGGACAAGGGAGGGTGAGGGAGGGTCTGGGTCAGTCTGGGACAGGGGAGGGTGAGGGGGGGGTGAGTTAATTACTATATCCTGGTCCTGACATGGTGTCAAGATATTTCCTTTTGTCAGGGTTATCAGAAAGCCAAACGGCCATTACTCCATGAGTCATAGGTAATGGGCTATCCCCTGTCTTGTATTGTGTCAGGATTATCCAATTTCCTGGTCAGTTTACCTGTTTGCTTCAAATGGATGAGGTAAAGGAAAGAGATAATGGCCCTCAGTCGATCGAAAAGGGTTCCAGGTTCTTATGTGATAAGACTATTAAAAAAAAAAGAAAAAAGAAAGCGCTAATCGATCGAAGGTTCTTATGTGATAAGATTTTTATTGTTTTTAATTCGGAAGGGGTTCTTATGTGATAAGACTATAAAAAAAAAAGAGCGCAATCGATCAAAGAGTTTGGGTACAGAACCTTAAGTTTTATCAGCTGTTATTAGGATAAGTTAAGGACTCGGTCTGTAGTGGCGTACAACGCAGACTGAGAATTTGTTTAGAGGTTATGATTTGTGTACTCACGGGAATATTGTTTGTTGTCCTTGTATTACTGTTGGGTGCAATACCTTTGTGAGTCATTGCCATTGGAGAAACGGGAAGAGTCACTAGGGAAAATTGTGATTCGAAAAAAAAAAAAAACACAAGGATTGATTAGGAAAAGAAACAGTAACTGATTGATCAACTACGATTGGTTCGTGCCAACATATCTCACACACCCAGACTGAGCCCGAATTAAGAGCCTTTTCAGGCCACGTAACGGCCAGGAGAAGTGGGCGTAGAGAACTCGGTTGGCCGAAAGGATTGTGAGATCAGAAACTGTGGGAAAATCTTAAATCATCCAGAATGGGTGCCGGAGCAAGTTAAAACACCACAAAAGGCACACCAGCCTATGTCATGCTCCAGAATTGTGGTCAGTCTTCAATTGACCAAAGAAACAAAAACGGTAAAGTGGACTAAGGGTGAAAACAGGCCATTTCCACCCGATGGTTCATTTAAGTTAGAGAGAACAACTTGTCTCCAGGAGTGTCTTATAAACAGAGATCCAGGTGAAAAAAAAAAAGGAAAGTAATAGAAAAGGCCTGGGTTCCGATTCTTCAAGCCCATGTAAAATTAACAGAGGAAGTAAATCAAATGTAAAAAAAAAAGAGAACCTGATAGTGACTTATGGATTCAAAAAAAAAATGAGGCTAGCAAAAGAAAAAGCTTTATTGAATGGAGAGAGACTTGTGAATGTCTTGTCTTTCAATGAGAGTGCGTGAATGTCTTGTCTTTGAATGAGAGTGCTTCTGTCCTTTTTCCTTGTGTCTGGAAACCTGTTTGGAAAGGTTGTGGAACTGTCTGTCTGTTTTAGCTCCACCCACTTTTTCAAACAAAGTGAAGTTTTTTTAACCCTTCATAGTGTTGTCCTGTATGTGGGAAGTTTAAGACATAAAATTAGAAAACAAGTACTTTACATTCTGTGATCTGTGAATCACTATAAGCATAAATGAGAAGTCCGTGTAACACACAGATTCGTCCAGTTCAGAAGCCCACACAAATATTCTCACAATGCTTAAAGGATGTGGAATGAAGTATCCCGGAATGCTTTCCAGAGTCTTAAGCAGTCCCTCACTTCAGCACCAGCCTTGGGAATTACCAGATTACACTAAGCTATTCAACTTATTTGTGCATCACAAGTCGGGTTTTGCATAATCTGTTTTGACTCAGTTACATGGGGACAGGAAGCGACCGGTAGCATATTTCAGTACCCAACTAGACCCAGTGGGACGCGGACTATCGGGATGTCTTCCTTCGTTGGTAGCAGCTTATTATGCTATGCAACAGGCTCAGACAATCAGACCATTTTGTATATCCCACACTCTGTCGAGATTTTACTTACTAAATGTGCCACCCAACACCTAACCTCCGCAAGAACCACTAAATACGAGGTCGAACTATTATCAAATCCGAACCTTGTCATCAAAAGATGTACTACCTTAAATCCAGCCACTCTACTCCCCACGGAAGACGACGGCGAACCCCATTCATGTGAAATGGTAACCGAATAAGTGACTAAACCACGTATCAATCTAACAGATGTACCAATGTGTAACCCTGATCTAATGTACTATGTTGACGGATCAGCCTTACGAAATGATAGGGGCCAACCTAGAGCGGCTTATGCAATTGTAACTCAGTTTAATGTTGTCGAAACAGCCTCTCTTCCAGACTCCTTTTCAGCCCAACAAGCCGAATTGTTTGCGTTAACTCGAGCCTGTTTTCTGGCTGAAGGACACACAGTTAATATCTACACTGACTCCGGGTATGCTTTTGGGGTATCACATGACTATGGACAAATTTGGAAGATTCGCGGGTACCTGACTTCTTCAGGAACCCCTATCAAAAAATGCAGAACAAGTGGAAAATCTCCTGCGAGCCATTCAATGCCCCTTAAAACTTGCCATTATCAAATGCCAAGCACATACAGGCCAGTCGAATGAGGTGGCACTTGGGAATGCCAGAGCTGATAATGCAGCTAAGTCAGCAGCTCTGTCGAAAGGGGAGATGCAGGTGTCATTGTTCCCACTAAGGAAAAATAATTGCTCAGACCGCCACCCACTATTAATGACGTGCTGGCCTTTCAGACACAGGCCAGTACGGAGGAGGTGGTGACCTGGACGAAGGATCAATGTTATAAAAATCCAGAAGGAATATGGGTTCACCATGACGGCCGCGTGGTGGCCCCTAGATCCTTACTTCCATGGATTGCCCGATGTGTTCATACATTCACACATGCAGGCAAAGGGGGATTGGCAGATTATATTTTGGCAACTTGGTATGCAACAGGTATTTCGGCAATTGCAAAACAAATCTGTGAAAATTGTGTTACCTGTCAGACAATGAATCCGGGTAAGATGGAAAAAGTAGAATCTGCCTCCCACCCAAATCCAGTCGGGCCTTTTGTACATTTACAAATGGATTTTATTGAATTTCCTATGTGTATGGGATTCAAGTATGTATTAGTTATTGTAGATGTGTTCTCTAGATGGATTGAAGCCTTTCCATGTAAAAAGGCCGATGCCACTACTGTTGCTAAATGTTTGTTAAAGGAAATCGTACCGCGCTTCGGAATCCCTGCTAAGCTTTCTAGTGCTAACGGGTCACATTTCACGGGAACTGTTATAAGAGAAATGTGTAAAGCTTTACAGATTAATCAATGTTTTCATTGCAGTTATCATCCACAATCAGCTGGACTTGTTGAAAGATATAATGGAATGCTTAAAAATAAACTGGCAAAACTATGCAATGACACTGGACTGAAATGGACAGAACTGCTGCCCTTAGCTTTGATGGTAATGCGATCTGCAACCAACAGAACAACAGGCCTGTCACCGCATGAGATAGTTATGGGACGTCCCCAACGACTACCTTTTACAGCACCATTTACTGCAAAACAGATGGACATCCACAAAATGGAGGAAAATATGTTGAATTATTGTATTGCACTAACCAAATGTATTTCCAGCTTTCATTCACAGGTAAAGGAAGCTCAAGTCAAGCCAGCGGAAGGGAAGTGTCATAACCTGGAGCCAGGGGAATTCGTTTACATCAAGATTTTTAAAAGGAAAAGCAGTCTACAGCCAAGATTCGAAGGACCATACCAGGTCTTGCTGGCGACCGATACTGCAATCAAGGTAAAGGAAAGACCAACATGGATCCACGCATCCCATTGCAAACGGGCACCCGACCAGGAGGAAGGGACGAAGGAATCAGAGGAACAGAAAAAGGAAGACTGAATAAGGAACTGTATGGACTATGGGGACTGATGGTGCTGGGCTTGACAGGGTTTTACTTCACATTATTGATTACACCGGGGTACAGACCCACCACCGAAGGGAATTGCACGTAAACGTATTTATGGCACTGAGTCATAGGTATGCTCAAGAAAGAAACTTGTCGAGTTGTTGGATATGTTCCCATGTACCTGTCCACTCCAGGGGGGGTATTCCCCTGAGATCTGTCCCCTTTAACGAATCAGAAATGGTAGAATGGTTGACAGTGCAAAACAGGACAAAACTAACTAAGGGGCCAGAAACGAAGGAGCAAACAGAATGGAGGTTGGCAGGGTATAAACTTACAGCCTTCCAGGGTTGGTACCAGCCCAATTATGATAATAACCATCAGCCTCCCTTCCTAAGCATTACTCCCAGAATAAGAAATCCTGAAGGTATAATATGCCTAGTGAGTAATGAGACTAAAGGACCAGAAATGGGATGCAGCAAGTGTTCCCAAATGATTAAATGGCAAGCCACAACTAATCCCACTGAGAGAAAGATAGCAACCGTTGGCTGGACAACGGTCCATAACAAAGCCCCAGGTAAAGGGTGGGAAGGTGAGACCACTCGAGTAGGGACAGTGCGAAAGGACCACGAGCTGACGTCCTATAATTGCACCTACTTTATTTGTGGCCATAAAGCCTACCCATGGTTACCAGCCAACTGGACAGGGTCCTGTTACTTAGGATATGTGGTACCCCTTATCAGATCAGTAAGGACTCTAAGGGAGGCCTATGGAAGCCACAGATTTAAACGGGATTTGACGTGGCTAAACGGAATATTCAAGGTAATGGTGCCACCCTATGGAATAACATCGACCGAATGGCAGTTACGGGAACTGGCTAACTTAGTAGAATCAGTAGCCAACGCAACTTCCCAAGCCTTTGAAGGGATATATGACGAAATGGTAGCTATTCGAACAGTGGCTCTCCAAAATCGTATGGCTTTAGATTATCTCCTAGCCAAGGAGGGAGGAACATGCGCATTAATAGGTGAAGAATGCTGTACGTATATCCCGGATAAATCAGAAGATATCGGCAGTCTAGCTGAAAACATCAGGATGGTTGGGAGCCCTGGGGAAATCAGTGGGACAGGGTTTGATCATATTCCGGCTGATAGTCTTCGCCCTGTATCTATTATTTGTCGTCATTAAGTGTTGCTGTGCCAGGGTGGGAGAAACTATGTTTCCTACCGAGACCATGGCTAGAGTTATGGTAGCAACAACTGCTGAAGGCTCTTGTGTGGAAATGGAAATGGAGAGACTGTACAAGATCAGAATGGATTGAGTTGTCCTTGTGAAGGACAAAATTGGGGAATGTGGAAATGTATTTTTATCTAAGCTGATACCATACAGTATTTGTGTGCCTTTTGATTAAAATGGAGTCCTGGCCCTTCCAGAACTTTCTGCATTTTAGCAGCCAGCTTGCATAAACAGCTAAACCTGCTGTTAGATGGCTGATGGTTATCAGACAGCTAGGAGACAAGTCATGCTGAGACAAGTAACCCCCCATGGTGCTCTCCTATTGTCTACACTACAGGAGTTCCATGTCACCCCACCCTTATCTTCTAGCCATTATCTCTTTCCTTTACCTCATCCATTTGAAGCAAACAGGTAAACTGACCAGGAAATTGGATAATCCTGACACAATACAAGACAGGGGATAGCCCATTACCTATGACTCATGGAGTAATGGCCGTTTGGCTTTCTGATAACCCTGACAAAAGGAAATATCTTGACACCATGTCAGGACCAGGATATAGTAATTAACTCTTTATCTGTATTCACTGACTGTGTGACAGAGCAATACACAGGGAGAGGCCAGAACTTGGGTTTTACTGTATAAATATCTTGTTAAACTGAACCATTGCGGAGGTGTTCATTTAGCCCTTGACTGAGTGAAACCTACCCCTTGCGAGCAAGTAAATTAAAAAGGAAACTTCTATCGGAGCTGTAAGTGTCGGAGTCATTCTTTTACGAGGTCGAGATTTCGACAGGGGTCAGTTGCTGGGACAGGGAAGGGTGAGGCGGGTCTTGTACAGACAGGGACAGGGGAGGGTGATGGGGGTCTGGGTCAGTCTGGGGCAGGCAAGGGTGAGTGGTGTCTGGGTCAGTCTGTGACAGGGGAGGGTGAGGGGTTCTGGGTCAGTCTGGGACACGGGAGCGTGAGGGGGGGTCTGGTTCTGGGACAGGGGAGGGAGAAGGGGTTCTGGGTCAATCTGGAACAGGGGAGTGTGAGGGACTGGGTCAGTCTGGGACAGGGGAGGGTGAGGGCGGTCTGATTCTGGGACAGAGGAGGGTGAGGGGGAATGTGGGTCAGTCTGGGACAGGGGAGGGCGAGGGCGGTCTGGGTCATTCTGGGACAGGGGAGGGTGAGGGGGATCTGGTTCAGTCTAAGACAAGTGAGAGTGAGGGTGGCTGGTTCTGGGACATGGGAGAGTGAGGGGAGCCTGGATCAGTCTGGGACAGAGGAGGGTGAAGGGGTGTATGGGTCAGTCTGGGACAGGGGAGGGTGAGGGGGGTCTGGGTCAGTCTGAGACAAGGGAAGGTGAGGGGGGTCTGGGTCAGTCTGGGACAGGGGAAGGTGAGGGGGGTCTGATTCAGTCTGGGACAGGGGTGGGTGAGGGGGGTCTGATTCAGTCTGGGACAGGGTAGCGTGAGTGGGGGTCTGGGTCAGGGGAGGGTGAGGGGTGTCTGGGTCAGTCTGGGACAGGGTAGCATGAGAGGGGGCCTGGGACAGGGGAGGGTGAGGATAGTCTGGTTCTGGGACAGGGGAGGGTGAGAGGGGATCTGGGCCAGTCTGGGACAGTGTAGCGTGAGGGGGGGTCTGGGACAGGGGAGGGTGAGGGGGGTGTGGGTCAGTATGGGACAGGGAAGGGTGAGGGGGGTTCTGGGTCAGTCTGGGACAGGGAAGTGTGAGAGGGTTCTGGGTCAGTCTTGGACAGGGGATGGTGAGGGGGGTCTGGGACAGTGGAGGGTGAGGGGCGTCTGGGTCAGTCTGGGACAAGGGAGGGTGAGGGGTTTCTGGGTCAGTCTGGGACAGCGGTGGGTGAGGAGGGTCTGGTTCTGGGACAGGGGAGGGTGAGGGGGGATGTGGGTCAGTCTGGGACAGGGGAGGGTGAGGGGGGTCTGGGTCAGTCTGGGAAAGGGGAGGGTGAGCTGGGTCTGGGTCAGTCTGGAACGGGAGGGTGAGAGGGGTCTGGGTCAGTCTGGGACAGGTGAGGGTGAGGGGGTTCTGGGTCAGTCTGGGACAGGGGAGGGTGAGGGGGGGTCTGCTTCTGGGACAGGGGAGGGTGAGGGTGTCAGTCTGGGTCAGTCGAGTGTGAGAGGGGTCTGGGTCAGTCTGGGACAGGGGAGCTTGAGGGGAGTCTGGGTAAGGGGACGGTGAGGGGGTTCTTTGTCAGTATGGGACAGGGAAGGGTGAGAGGGGTCTGGGTCAGTATGGGACAGGGGAGAGTGAGTTGGGTCTGGTTCAGTCTGGGACAGGGAGGGTGAGTGGAGACTGGTTCTGGGACAGCGGAGGGTGAGAGGGGATCTGGGCCAGTCTGGGCCTGGTGAGGGTGAGGGGGTGTATGGGTCAGTCTGGGACAGGGGAGATTGAGGGGGGTCTGGGTCAGTCTGGGACAGGGGAGGGTGAGGGGGCTCTGGTTCAGTCTGGGACAGGGGTGGGTGAGGGGGGTCTGGTTCAGTCTGGGACAGGGTAGCGTGAGGGGGGTCTGGGTCAGGGGAGGGTGAGCGGGGTCTGGGTAAGTATGGGACAGGAAAGGTGAGGGGGGTCTGGATCAGTCTGGGACAGGGAAGTGTGAGAGGGTTCTGCGTCAATCTTAGACAGGGGATGGTGAGGGGGTCTGGGTCACTCTGGGACAAGGGAGGGTGAGGGGTTTCTGGGTCAGTCTGGGACAGGGGTGGGTGAGGGGGGTCTGGTTCTGGGACAGAGGAGGGTGAGAGGTAATGTGGGTCAGTCTGGGACAGGGGAGGATGAAGGGTGTCTGGGTCAGTCTGGGAAAGTGGAGGGTGAGGGGGTGTCTGGGTCAGTCTGGGACAGGGGAGGGTGAGTGGGGTCTGGGTCAGTCTGGGACGGGAGGGTGAGAGGGGTCTGAGTCAGTCTGGGACAGAGGAGGGTGAGAGGTAATGTGGGTCAGTCTGGGACAGGGGAGGATGAAGGGTGTCTGGGTCAGTCTGGGAAAGTGGAGGGTGAGGGGGGTCTGGGTCAGTCTGGGACAGGGGAGGGTGAGGTGGGGTCTGGTTCTGGGACAGGGGAGGGTGAGGGTGTCAGTCTGGGTCAGTGGAGGGTGAGAGGGGTCTGGTCAGTCTGGGACAGGGGAGCTTGAGGGGGGTCTGGGTAAGGGGACGTTGAGGTGGTTCTTTGTCAGTATGGGACAGGGAAGGGTGAGAGGGGTCTGGATCAGTATGGGACAAGGGAGGGTGAGGTGGGTCTTGTTCAGTCTGGGACAGGGAATGTTGAGGGGGGTGTTGTTCTGGGACAGGGGACGGTGAGAGGGGATCTGGGCCAGTCTGGGACAGGTGAGGGTGAGGGGAGTCTGGGTCAATCTGAGACAGGGTAGCGAGAGGGGCGTCTGGTTCTGGGAGAGGGGAGTGTGAGAGGGGTCTGGGTCAGTCTGGGACAGGGGAGTGTGAGGGGTGTCTGGGTCAGTCTGGGACAAGCGAGGGTGAGGGCGTTCTGGGTCAGTCTGGGACAGGGGTGGGTGAGGGGGGGTCTGCTTTTGGGACAGGGGAGGGTGAGGGGGGATGTGGGGGGGGTGTCTGCGTCAGTCTGGGAAAGGGGTGGGTGAGGTGGTTCTGGGTCAGTCTGGACAGGGGAGGGTGAGGGGTGGTCTGGTTCATTCTGTGCACAGGGAGGGTGAGGGGTGTCTGGTTCTGGGATAGGGGGGTGAGGGGATCTGTCTGAGACAGGGGAGGGTGAGGGGGGTCTGCATCAGTCTGGGACGCGAGGGTGAGGTGATCTGGGTCAGTCTGGGACATGGGAGAGTGAGGGGTTCTGGTTCTGGGAGAGGCGAGTGTGATGGGGGTCTGGTTCTCGGGCAGGGGAAGGTGAGGTGGGTTTGGTTCTGGGACGGGGATGCTGAGGGGGGATCTGGGGCAGTCTGGGACAGGTGAGGGTGAGGGGCGTCTGGGTCAGTCTGGGACAGGGGAGCGTGAGGAAGTATCTGGGTCAGTCTTGGAGAGTGGAGTGTGAGGGTGGGTCTGGGTCAGTCTGGGGCAGGGTAGGGTGAGGGGCGTCTGGGTCAGTCTGGGAAAGGGGAGGGTGAGTGGGGTCTGGGTCAGTCTGGGACGGGAGGGTGAGACGGGTCTGGGTCAGTCTGGGACAGGAGAGGGTGAGGGAGTCTGGTTCAGTCTTGGACAGGGGAGTGTGAGGGGGTCAGTCTGGGGCAGTGGAGGGTGAGAGGTGTCTGGGTCATTCTAGGACAGGGGAGCTTGAGGGGTATCAGGGTAAGGGGAGGGTGAGGGGGTTCTGGGACAGTCTGGGACAGGGGAGGGCGAGGGGGTCTGGTTCAGTCTGGTACAGGGATTGGTGAGGGGGGTCTGGTTCAGTCTGGGACGGGGGAGGGTGAGGGTTGTCTGGGTCAGTCTGGGACAGGGGAGGGTGAGGGGGGGTATGGTTCAGTCTGGGACAGGGAAGGGTGAGGGCGGGTCTGGTGCTGGAACAGGGAAGAGTGAGGGGGATCTTGTACAGTCTGGGACAGGGGAGTGTGAGGGGGGACTGTGTCAGTCTGGGGCAGGCAAGGTTGAGTGGTGTCTGGGTCAGTCTGTGACAGGGGAGGGTGAGGGGTTCTGGGTCCGTCTGGGACACGGCAGCGTGAGGGGGGTCTGGTTCTGGGACAGGGGAGGGAGAGGGGGTTCTGGGTCAGTCTGGGACAGTGGAGGGTGAGGGGGGGTCTGGGTCAGTCTGGGGCAGTTAGGGTGAGGGGTGTCTGGGTCAGTCTGGGAAAGGGGAGGGTGAGTGGGGTCTGGGTCAGTCTGTGCCGGGATGGTGAGAGGAGTCTGGATCAGTCTGGGACAGGGGAGGGTGAAGGGGGTCTAGTTCAGTCTTGGACAGGGGAGGGTGAGGGGGTTCTGGGTCAGTCTGGGACAGGGGAGGGTGAGGGAGTCTGGTTCAGTCTTGGACAGAGGAGGGTGAGAGGGGTCTGTTTCTGGGACAGGGGAGGGTGAGGGGTGTCTGGTTCTGGGACAGGGGAGGGTGAGGGGGTCAGTCTGGGACAGTGGAGGGTGAGAGCGGTCTGGGTCATTCTGGGTCAGGGGAGCTTGAGGTGTGTCTGGGTAAGGGGAGGGTGAGGAGGTTCTGGGACAGTATGGGACAGGGCAGGGCGTGGCCGGTCTGGGTCAGTCTGGGTCAGGGGAGGACGAGGGGGTTCTGGTTCAGTCTGGGACAGGGGAGGGTGAGGGGTGTCTTTGTCAGTCTGGGACAGGGGAGGGTGAGGGAGGGTCTGGGTCAGTCTGGGACAAGGGAGGGTGAGGGGGGATCTGGTTCTGTCTGGGACAGGGGAGGGTGAGGGGTGGGTCTAGTCCTGGGACAGGGAAGGGTGAGGGGGTTCTGGGTCAGTCTGGGGCAGGCAAGGGTGATTGGTGTCTGGGTCAGTCTGTGACAGGGGAGGGTGAGTGGGGGGTCTCTGGTTCAGTCTGGGACAGGGGAGGGTGTGGGAGGTCCTGTTCTGGGACAGGGAAGGGTGAGGGTGGTCTGGTTCTGGGACAGGTGAGGGTGAGGGGATCTGGTTCTGGGTCAGTCTGGGACAGGAGTGGGTGAGGGGTTCTGGGGCAGTCTGGGACACGGGAGCTTGAGGGGGGGTCTGGTTCTGGGACAGGGGATGGAGAGGGGGTTCTGGGTCAGTCTGGGACAGGGGAGTGTGAGGGACTGGGTCAGTCTGGGTCAGGGGAGGGTGAGGGGGTTCTGGTTCAGTTTGGGACAGGGGACGGTGAGGGCGGTCTGGGTCAGTCTGGGACAGGGGAGGGTGAGGGGAGGTCTGGTTCTGGGACAGGGGAGGGTGAGGGGGGATCTGGGTCAGTCTGGGACAGTGCAAGGTGAGGGTAGTCTGGGTCATTCTGGGACAGGGGAGGGTGAGTGGGGTCTGGGTCAGTATGGGACAGGGGAGGGTGAGTGGGGGGTCTCTGGTTCAGTCTGGGACAGGGGAGGGTGAGGGGGTCAGTCTGGGACAGGGGAGGGTGAGGGGTTGTCTGGTTCATTCTGGGTAAGCGGAGGGTGAGGGGTGTCTGGTTCTGGGATAGGGGAGGGTGATGGAGTCTGTCTGAGACAGGGGAGGGTGAGGTGGGGCTAGTTCAGTCTGGGACAGGGGAGGGTGAGGGGGGTCTGCATCAGTCTGGGACGGGAGGGTGAGGTGATCTGGGTCAGTCTGGGACAGGGGAGGGTGACGGGATCTCGGGCAGTCTGGGACAGGTGAGGGTGAGGGGCATCTGGGTCAGTCTGGGACAAGGGAGCATGAGGGAGGGTCTGGGTCAGGGGAGGGTGAGGGGGTTCTGGGTTAGTATGGGACAGGGAAGGGTGAGGGGGGTCTGGATCAGCCTGAGACAGGGGAGGGCGAGGGCGGTCTGAGTCATTCTGGGACAGGGGAGGGTGAGGGGGATCTGGTTCAGTCTGGGACAAGTGAGAGTGAGGGTGGTCTGGTTCTGGGACAGGGGAGAGTGAGGGGAGTCTGGTTCGGTCTGGGACAGGGGAGGGTGATGGGGTGAATGGGTCAGTCTGGGACAGGGGAGGGTGAGCGGGGTCTGGGTCAGTCTGAGACAAGGGAAGGTGAGGGAGGTCTGGGTCAGTCTGGGACAGGGGTGGGTGAGGGGGGATCTTGGTCAGTCTGGGACAGGGCAAGGTGAGGGTAGTCTTGGTCATTCTGGGACAGGGGAGGGTGAGTGGGGTCTGGGTCAGTATGGGACAGGGGAGGGTGAGTGGGGGGTCTCTGGTTCAGTCTGGGACAGGGGAGGGTGAGGGGGTCAGTCTGGGACAGGGGAGGGTGAGGGGTATCTAGTTCAGTCTGGGTAAGTGGAGGGTGAGGGGTGTCTGGTTCTGGGATAGGGTAGGGTGAGGGGGTCTGTCTGAGACAGGAGAGGGTGAGGTAGGGCTAGTTCAGTCTGGGACAGGGGAGGGTGAGGGGGGTCTGCATCAGTCTGGGACGTGAGGGTGAGGTGATCTGGGTCAGTCTGGGACAGGGGAGGGTGAAGGGATCTGGGGCAGTCTGTAACAGGTGAGGGTGAGGGGCATCTGGGTCAGTCTGGGACAGGGGAGCGTGAGGGAGGGTCTGGGTCAGGGGAGGGTGAGGGGGTTCTGGGTTATTATGGGACAGGGAAGGGTGAGGGGGATCTGGTTCACTCTGGGACAAGTGAGAGTGAGGGTGGTCTGGTTCTGGGACAGGGGAGAGTGAGGGGAGTCTGGTTCGGTCTGGGACAGGGGAGGGTGAATGGGTGAATGGGTCAGTCTGGGACAGGGGAGGGTGAGGGGGGTCTGGGTCAGTCTGAGACAAGGGAAGGTGAGGGAGGTCTGGGTCAGTCTGGGACAGGGGAGGGTGAGGGGGGTCTGGTTCAGTCTGGGACAGGGTAGCGTGAGTGGGGGTCTGAGTCAGGGGAGGGTGAGCGGGTCTGGGTCAGTCTGGGACAGGGTAGCATAAGAGGGGGTCTGGGACAGGGGAGGGTGAGGGGGGTCTGGTTCTGGGACAGGGGAGGGTGAGGGGGGATGTGGGTCAGTCTGGGACAGGGGAGGGTGGGGGGGGGGTTTGCGTCAGTCTGGGAAAGGGGAGGGTGAGGGGGTTCTGGGTCAGTCTGGGACAGGGGTGGGTGAGGGGGGGTCTGGTTTTGGGACAGGGGAGGGTGAGGGGGGATGTGGATCAGTCTGGGACAGGGGAGGGTGGGGGGGCGGGTCTGCGTCAGTCTGGGAAAGGGGTGGGTGAGGTGGTTCTGGGTCAGTCTGGACAGGGGAGGGTGAGGGGGGTCTGCATCAGTCTGGGACGGGAGGGTGAGGTGATCTGGGTCAGTCTAGGACAGGGGAGAGTGAGGGGATCTGGTTCTGGGAGAGGCGAGTGTGATGGGGGTCTGGTTCTCGGGCAGGGGAAGGTGAGGTGGGTTTGGTTCTGGGACGGGGAGGCTGAGGGGGGATCTGGGGCAGTCTGGGACAGGTGAGGGTGAGGGGCGTCTGGGTCAGTCTGGGACAGGGGAGCGTGAGGAAGTGTCTGGGTCAGGGGAGTGTTAGGGGGTTCTGGGTCAGTATGGGACAGGGGAGGGTGAAGGGTGTCTGGGTCAGTCTTGGAGAGTGGAGGGTGAGGGGGGGTCTGGGTCAGTCTGGGGCAGGGTAGGGGGAGGGGCGTCTGGGTCAGTCTGGGAAAGGGGAGGGTGAGGGAGGGTCTGGGTCAGTCAGTGACAAGGGAGGGTGAGGGGGAGGTATGGTTCAGTCTGGGACAGGGAAGGGTGAGGGCGGGTCTGGTGCTGGAACAGGAAAGAGTGAGGGGGGTCTTGTACAGTCTGGGACAGGGGAGGGTGAAGGGTGTCTGGGTCAGTCTTGGAGAGTGAAGGGTGAGGGGGTGTCTGGGTCAGTTGGGGCAGGGTAGGGGGAGGGGCGTCTGGGTCAGTCTGGGAAAGGGGAGGGTGAGTGGTGTCTGTGTCAGTCTGGGACGGGAGGGTGAGACGGGTCTGGGTCAGTCTGGGACAGGAGAGGGTGAAGGGGGTCTAGTTCAGTCTTGGACAGGGGAGGGTGAGGGGTGTCTGGTTCTGGGACAGGGGAGTGTGAGGGGGTCAGTCTGGGGCAGTGGAGGGTGAGAGGTGTCTGGGTCATTCTGGGACAGGGGAGCTTGAGGGGTGTCAGGGTAAGGGGAGGGTGAGGGGGTTCTGGGACAGTCTGGGACAGGGGAGGGCGAGGGGGGTCTGGTTCAGTCTGGTACAGGGGATGGGTGAGAGGGGTCTGGTTCAGTCTGGGACGGGGGAGGGTGAGGGTTGTCTGGGACAGGGGAGGGTGAGGGAGGGTCTGGGTCAGTCAGTGACAAGGGAGGGTGAGGGGGGGTATGGTTCAGTCTGGGACAGGGAAAGGTGAGGGCGGGTCTGGTGCTGGAACAGGGAAGAGTGAGGGGGGTCTTGTACAGTCTGGGACAGGGGAGGGTGAGGGGGGACTGTGTCAGTCTGGGGCAGGCAAAGTTGAGTGGTGTCTGGGTCAGTCTGTGACAGGGGAGGGTGAGGGGTTCTGGGTCCGTCTGGGACACGGGAGCGTGAGGGGGGTCTGGTTCTGGGACAGGGGAGGGAGAGGGGGTTCTGGGTCAGTCTGGGACAGTGGAGGGTGAGGGGGCGTCTGGGTCAGTCTGGGGCAGGTAGGGTGAGGGATGTCTGGGTCAGTCTGGGAAAGGGGAGGGTGAGTGGGGATGGGTCAGTCTGTGCCGGGAGGGTGAGAGTGGTCTGGATCAGTCTGGGACAGGGGAGGGTGAAGGGGGTCTAGTTCAGTATTGGACAGGGGAGTGTGAGGGGGTTCTGGATCAGTCTGGGACAGGGGAGGGTGAGGGAGTCTGGTTCAGTCTTGGTCAGAGGAGGGTGAGAGGGGTCTGTTTCTGGGACAGGGGAGGGTGAGGGGTGTCTGGTTCTGGGACAGGGCAGGGTGAGGGGGTTAGTCTGGGACAGTGGAGGTTGAGAGCGGTCTGGGTCATTCTGGGTCAGGGGAGCTTGAGGTGTGTCTGGGTAAGGGGAGGGTGAGGGGGTTCTGGGACAGTATGGGACAGGGCAGGGCGTGGCCGGTCTGGGTCAGTCTGGGTCAGGGGAGGGTGAGGGGTGTCTGGTTCAGTCTGGGACAGGGGAGGGTGAGGGAGGGTCTGTGTCAGTCTGGGACAAGGGAGGGTGAGGGGGGATCTGGTTCTGTCTGGGACAGGGGAGGGTGAGGGGTGGGTCTGGTCCTGGGACAGGGAAGGGTGAGGGGGGTCTGTGTCAGTCTGGGACAGAGGAGGGTGAGTGGGGTTCTGGGTCAGTCTGGGGCAGGCAAGGGTGAGTGGTGTCTGGGTCAGTCTGTGACAGGGGAGGGTGAGTGGGGGGTCTCTGGTTCAGTCTGGGACAGGGGAGGTTGTGGGAGGTCCTGTTCTGGGACAGGGAAGGGTGAGGGTGGTCTGGTTCTGGGACAGGTGAGGGTGAGGGGATCTGGTTCAAGGTCAGTCTGGGACAGGAGTGGGTGAGGGGTTCTGGGGCAGTCTGGGACACGGGAGCTTGAGGGGGGGTCTGGATCTGGGACAGGGGAGGGAGAGGGGGTTCTGGGTCAGTCTGGGACAGGGGAGTGTGAGGGACTGGGTCAGTCTGGGTCAGGGGAGGGTGAGGGGGTTCTGGGTCAGTTTGGGACAGGGGACGGTGAGGGCGGTCTGGGTCAGTCTGGGACAGGGGAGGGTGAGGGGAGGTCTGGTTCTGGGACAGGGGAGGGTGAGGGGGGATCTGGGTCAGTCTGGGACAGGGCAAGGTGAGGGTAGTCTGGGTCATTCTGGGACAGGGGAGGGTGAGTGGGGTCTGGGTCAGTATGGGACAGGGGAGGGTGAGTGGGGGGTCTCTGGTTCAGTCTGGGACAGGGGAGGATGAGGGGGTCAGTCTGGGACAGGGGAGGGTGAGGGGTATCTAGTTCAGTCTGGGACAGGGGAGGGCGAGTGGGTTCTGGGTCAGTCTGGACAGGGGAGGGTGAGGGGTTGTCTGGTTCATTCTGGGTAAGTGGAGGGTGAGGGGTGTCTGGTTCTGGGATAGGGGGGGGTGAGGGGCTCTGTCTGAGACAGGGGAGGGTGAGGTAGGGCTAGTTCAGTCTGGGACAGGGGAGGGTGAGGGGGGTCTGCATCAGTCTGGGACGTGAGGGTGAGGTGATCTGGGTCAGTCTGGGACAGGGGAGGGTGACGGGATCTGGGGCAGTCTGGGACAGGTGAGGGTGAGGGGCATCTGGGTCAGTCTGGGACAGGGGAGCGTGAGGGAGGGTCTGGGTCAGGGGAGGGTGAGGGGGTTCTGGGTTATTATGGGACAGGAAAGGGTGAGGGGGGTCTGGATCAGCCTGGGACAGGGGAGGGCGAGGGCGGTCTGAGTCATTCTGGGACAGGGGAGGGTGAGGGGGATCTGGTTCAGTCTGGGACAAGTGAGAGTGAGGGTGGACTGGTTCTGGGACAGGGGAGAGTGAGGGGAGTCTGGTTCGGTCTGGGACAGGGGAGGGTGAAGGGGTGAATGGGTCAGTCTGGGACAGGGGAGGGTGAGGGGGGTCTGGTTCAGTCTGGGACAGGGTAGCGTGAGTGGGGGTCTGAGTCAGGGGAGGGTGAGGGGGTCTGGGTCAGTCTGGGACAGGGTAGCATGAGAGGGGGTCTGGGACAGGGGAGGGTGAGGGGGGTCTGGTTCTGGGACAGGGGAGGGTGAGGGGGGATGTGGGTCAGTCTGGGACAGGGGAGGGTAGGGGGAGGGGTTTGCGTCAGTCTGGGAAAGGGGAGGGTGAGGGGGTTCTAGGTCAGTCTGGGACAGGGGTGGGTGAGGGGGGGTCTGGTTCTGGGACAGGGGAGGGTGAGGGGGGATGTGGGTCAGTCTGGGACAGGGGAGGGTGGGAGGGGGTGTCTGCGTCAGTCTGGGAAAGGGGTGGCTGAGGTGGTTCTGGGTCAGTCTGGACAGGGGAGGGTGAGGTGTGGTCTGGTTCATTCTGTGTACGCGGAGGGTGAGGGGTGTCTGGTTCTGGGATAGGGGAGGGTGAGGGGATCTGTCTGAGACAGGGGAGGGTGAGGGGGGTCTGCATCAGTCTGGGACGGGAGGGTGAGGTGATCTGGGTCAGTCTGGGACAGGGGAGAGTGAGGGGTTCTGGTTCTGGGAGAGGCGAGTGTGATGGGGGTCTGGTTCTCGGGCAGGGGAAGGTGAGGTGGGTTTGGTTCTGGGACGGGGAGGCTGAGGGGGGATCTGGGGCAGTCTGGGACAGGTGAGGGTGAGGGGCGTCTGGGTCAGTCTGGGACAGGGGAGCGTGAGGAAGTATCTGGGTCAGTCTTGGAGAGTGGAGTGTGAGGGTGGGTCTGGGTCAGTCTGGGGCAGGGTAGGGTGAGGGGCGTCTGGGTCAGTCTGGGAAAGGGGAGGGTGAGTGGGGTCTGGGTCAGTCTGGGGCAGGGTAGGGTGAGGGGCGTCTGGGTCAGTCTGGGAAAGGGGAGGGTGAGTGGGGTCTGGGTCAGTCTGGGACGGGAGGGTGAGACGGGTCTGGGTCAGTCTGGGACAGGAGAGGGTGAAGGGGGTCTAGTTCAGTCTTGGACAGGGGAGGGTGAGGGGTGTCTGGTTCTGGGACAGGGGAGTGTGAGGGGGTCAGTCTGGGGCAGTGGAGGGTGAGAGGGGTCTGGGTCATTCTGGGACAGGGGAGCTTGAGGGGTGTCAGGGTAAGGGGAGGGTGAGGGGGTTCTGGGACAGTCTGGGACAGGGGAGGGCGAGGGGTGTCTGGTTCAGTCTGGTACAGGGATGGGTGAGGGGGGTCTGGTTCAGTCTGGGACGGGGGAGGGTGAGGGTTGTCTGGTTCATTCTGGGACAGGGGAGAGTGAGGGAGGGTCTGGGTCAGTCAGTGACAAGGGAGGATGAGAGGGGGTATGGTTCAGTCTGGGACAGGGAAGGGTGAGGGCGGGTCTGGTGCTGGAACAGGGAAGAGTGAGGGGGGTCTTGTACAGTCTGGGACAGGGGAGGGTGAGGGGGGACTGTGTCAGTCTGGGGCAGGCAAGGTTGAGTGGTGTCTGGGTCAGTCTGTGACAGGGGAGGGTGAGGGGTTCTGGGTCCGTCTGGGACACGGGAGCGTGAGGGGGGTCTGGTTATGGGACAGGGGAAGGAGAGGGGGTTCTGGGTCAGTCTGGGACAGTGGAGGGTGAGGGGGCGTCTGGGTGAGTCTGGGGCAGGTAGGGTGAGGGGTGTCTGGGTCAGTCTGGGAAAGGGGAGGGTGAGTGGGGTCTGGGTCAGTCTGTGCCGGGAGGGTGAGAGGGGTCTGGATCAGTCTGGGACAGGGGAGGGTGAAGGGGGTCTAGTTCAGTATTGGACAGGGGAGGGTGAGGGGGTTCTGGGTCAGTCTGGGACAGGGGAGGGTGAGGGAGTCTGGTTCAGTCTTGGACAGAGGAGGGTGAGAGGGGTCTGTTTCTGGGACAGGGGAGGGTGAGGAGTGTCTGGTTCTGGGAAAGGGGAGGGTGAGGGGGTCCGTCTGGGACAGTGGAGGGTGAGAGCGGTCTGGGTCATTCTGGGTCAGGGGAGCTTGAGGTGTGTCTGGGTAAGGGGAGGGTGAGGGGGTTCTGGGACAGTATGGGACAGGGCAGGGCGTGGCCGGTCTGGGTCAGTCTGGGTCAGGGGAGGGCGAGGGGGTTCTGGTTCAGTCTCGGACAGGGGAGGGTGAGGGGTGTCTGGGTCAGTCTGGGACAGGGGAGGGTGAGCGAGGGTCTGGGTCAGTCTGGGACAAGGGAGGGTGAGGGGGGATCTGGTTCTGTCTGGGACAGGGGAGGGTGAGGGGTGGGTCTGGTCCTGGGACAGGGAAGGATGAGGGGGGTCTGTGTCAGTCTGGGACAGAGGAGGGTGAGTGGGGTTCTGGGTCAGTCTGGGGCAGGCAAGGGTGAGTGGTGTCTGGGTCAGTCTGTGACAGGGGAGGGTGAGTGGGGGGTCTCTGGTTCAGTCTGGGACAGGGGAGGGTGTGGGAGTTCCTGTTCTGGGACAGGGAAGGGTGAGGGTGGTCTGGTTCTGGGACAGGTGAGGGTGAGGGGATCTGGTTCTGGGTCAGTCTGGGACAGGAGTGGGTGAGGGGTTCTGGGGCAGTCTGGGACACGGGAGCTTGAGGGGGGGTCTGGTTCTGGGACAGGGGAGGGAGAGGGGGTTCTGGGTCAGTCTGGGACAGGGGAGTGTGAGGGACTGGGTCAGTCTGGGTCAGTGGAGGGTGAGGGGGTTCTGGGTCAGTTTGGGACAGGTGACGGTGAGGGCGGTCTGGGTCAGTCTGGGACAGGGGATGGTGAGGGGAGGTCTGGTTCTGGGACAGGGGAGGGTGAGCGGGGATCTGGGTCAGTCTGGGACAGGGCAAGGTGAGGGTAGTCTGGGTCATTCTGGGACAGGGGAGGGTGAGTGGGGTCTGGGTCAGTATGGGACAGGAGAGGGTGAGTGGGATGTCTCTGGTTCAGTCTGGGACAGGGGAGGGTGAGGGGGTCAGTCTGGGACAGGGGAGGGTGAGGGGTATCTAGTTCAGTCTGGGACAGGGGAGGGCGAGTGGGTTCTGGGTCAGTCTGGACAGGGGAGGGTAAGGAGTTGTCTGGTTCATTCTGGGTAAGTGGAGGGTGAGGGGTGTCTGGTTCTGGGATAGGGGAGGGTGAGGGGGGTCTGTCTGAGACAGGGGAGGGTGAGGTAGGGCTAGTTCAGTCTGGGACGGGGGAGGGTGAGGGGGGTCTGCATCAGTCTGGGACGTGAGGGTGAGGTGATCTGGGTCAGTCTGGGACAGGGGAGGGTGACGGGATCTGGGGCAGTCTGGGACAGGTGAGGGTGAGGGGCATCTGGGTCAGTCTGGGACAGGGGAGCGTGAGGGAGGGTCTGGGTCAGGGGAGGGTGAGGGGGTTCTGGGTTAGTATGGGACAGGGAAGGGTGAGGGGGGTCTGGATCAGCCTGGGATAGGGGAGGGCGAGGGCGGTCTGAGTCATTCTGGGACAGGGGAGGGTGAGGGGGATCTGGTTCAGTCTGGGACAAGTGAGAGTGAGGGTGGTCTGGTTCTGGGACAGGGGAGAGTGAGGGGAGTCTGGTTCGGTCTGGGACAGGGGAGTGTGAAGGGGTGAATGGGTCAGTCTGGGACAGGGGAGGCTGAGGGGAGTCTGGGTCAGTCTGAGACAAGGGAAGGTGAGGGAGGTCTGGGTCAGTCTGGGACAGGGGAGGGTGAGGGGGGGTCTGGTTCAGTCTGGGACAGGTTAGCGTGAGTGGGGGTCTGAGTCAGGGGAGGGTGAGGGGGTCTGGGACCGTCTGGGACAGGGTAGCATGAGGGGGGGTCTGGGACAGGGGAGGGTGAGGGGGGTCTGGTTCTGGGACAGGGGAGGGTGAGGGGGGATGTGGGTCAGTCTGGGACAGGGGAGGGTGGGGGGGGGGGGTCTGCGTCAGTCTGGGAAAGGGGAGGGTGAGGGGGGTCTGGGTCAGTCTGGCACAAGCGAGTGTGAGGGGGTTCTGGGTCAGTCTGGGACAGGGGTGGGTGAGGGGGGGTCTGGTTTTGGGACAGGGAAGGGTGAGGGGGGATGTGGGTCAGTCTGGGACAGGGGAGGGTGGGGGGGTTTCTGGTTCATTCTGTGTACGCGGAGGGTGAGGGGTGTCTGGTTCTGGGATAGGGGAGGGTGAGGGGATCTGTCTGAGACAGGGGAGGGTGAGGGGGGTCTGCATCGGTCTGGGACGGGAGTGTGAGGTGATCTGGGTCAGTCTGGGACAGGGGAGAGTGAGGGGTTCTGGTTCTGGGAGAGGCGAGTGTGATGGGGGTCTGGTTCTCGGGCAGGGGAAGGTGAGGTGGGTTTGGTTCTGGGACGGGGAGGCTGAGGGGGGATCTGGGGCAGTCTGGGACAGGTGAGGGTGAGGGGCGTCTGGGTCAGTCTGGGACAGGGGAGCGTGAGGAAGTGTCTGGGTCAGGGGAGTGTTAGGGGGTTCTGGGTCAGTATGGGACAGGGGAGGGTGAAGGGTGTCTGGGTCAGTCTTGGAGAGTGGAGGGTGAGGGTGGGTCTGGGTCAGTCTGGGGCAGGGTAGGGTGAGGGGCGTCTGTGTCAGTCTGGGAAAGGGGAGGGTGAGTGGGGTCTGGGTCAGTCTGGGACAGGGGACGGTGAGACGGGTCTGGGTCAGTCTGGGACAGGAGAGGGTGAAGGGGGTCTAGTTCAGTCTTGGACAGGGGAGGGTGAGGGGTGTCTGGTTCTGGGACAGGGGAGTGTGAGGGGGTCAGTCTGGGGCAGTGGAGGGTGAGAGGGGTCTGGGTCATTCTGGGACAGGGGAGCTTGAGGGGTGTCAGGGTAAGGGGAGGGTGAGGGGGTTCTGGGACAGTCTGGGACAGGGGAGGGCGAGAGGGGTCTGGTTCAGTCTGGTACAGGGATGGGTGAGGGTTGTCTGGGTCAGTCTGGGACAGGGGAGGGTGAGGGAGGGTCTGGGTCAGTCAGTGACAAGGGAGGGTGAGGGGGGGTATGGTTCAGTCTGGGACAGGGAAGGGTGAGGGCGGGTCTGGTGCTGGAACAGGGAAGAGTGAGGGGGGTCTTGTATAGTCTGGGACAGAGGAGGGTGAGGGGGCACTGTGTCAGTCTGGGGCAGGCAAGGTTGAGTGGTGTCTGGGTCAGTCTGTGACAGGGGAGGGTGAGGGGTTCTGGGTCCGTCTGGGACACGGGAGCGTGAGGGGGGTCTGGTTCTGGGACAGGGGAGGGAGAGGGGGTTCTGGGTCAGTCTGGGACAGTGGAGGGTGAGGCGGTGTCTGGGTCAGTCTGGGGCAGGTAGGGTGAGGGGTGTCTGGGTCAGTCTGGGAAAGGAGAGGGTGAGTGGGGTCTGGGTCAGTCTGTGCCGGGAGGGTGAGAGGGGTCTGGATCAGTCTGGGACAGGGGAGGGTGAAGGGGGTCTAGTTCAGTATTGGACAGGGGAGGGTGAGGGGGTTCTGGGTCAGTCTGGGACAGGGGAGGGTGAGGGAGTCTGGTTCAGTCTTGGACAGAGGAGGGTGAGAGGGGTCTGTTTCTGGGACAGGGGAGGGTGAGGGGTGTCTGGTTCTGGGACAGGGGAGGGTGTGGGGGTCAGTCTGGGACAGTGGAGGGTGAGACGGGTCTGGGTCATTCTGGGTCAAGGGAGCTTGAGGTGTGTCTGGGTAAGGGGAGGGTGAGGGCGTTCTGGGACAGTATGGGACAGGGCAGGGCGTGGCCGGTCTGGGTCAGTCTGGGTCAGGGGAGGGCGAGGGGGTTCTGGTTCAGTCTGGGACAGGGGAGGGTGAGGGCTGTCTGGGTCATTCTGGGACAGGGGAGGGTGAGGGAGGGTCTGGGTCATTCTGGGACAGGGAAGGGTGAGGGGGGTCTGTGTCAGTCTGGGACAGAGGAGGGTGAGTGGGGTTCTGGGTCAGTCTGGGGCAGGCAAGGGTGAGTGGTGTCTGGGTCAGTCTGTGACAGGGGAGGGTGAGTGGGGGGTCTCTGGTTCAGTCTGGGACAGGGGAGGGTGTGGGAGGTCCTGTTCTGGGACAGGGAAGGGTGAGGGTGGTCTGGTTCTGGGACAGGTGAGGGTGAGGGGTTCTGGTTCTGGGTCAGTCTGGGACAGGAGTGGGTGAGGGGTTCTGGGGCAGTCTGGGACACGGGAGCTTGAGGGGGGGTCTGGTTCCGGGACAGGGGAGGGAGAGGGGGTTCTGGGTCAGTCTGGGACAGGGGAGTGTGAGGGACTGGGTCAGTCTGGGTCAGGGGAGGGTGAGGGGGTTCTGGGTCAGTTTGGGACAGGGGACGGTGAGGGCGGTCTGGGTCAGTCTGGGACAGGGGAGGGTGAGGGGAGGTCTGCTTCTGGGACAGGGGAGGGTGATGGGGGATCTGGGTCAGTCTGGGACAGGGCAAGGTGAGGGTAGTCTGGGTCATTCTGGGACAGGGGAGGGTGAGTGGGGTCTGGGTCAGTATGGGACAGGGGAGGGTGAGTGGGGGGTCTCTGGTTCAGTCTGGGACAGGGGAGGATGAGGGGGTCAGTCTGGGACAGGGGAGGGTGAGGGGTATCTAGTTCAGTCTGGGACAGGGGAGGGCGAGTGGGTTCTGGGTCAGTCTGGACAGGGGAGGGTGAGGGGTTGTCTGGTTCATTCTGGGTAAGTGGAGGGTGAGGGGTGTCTGGTTCTGGGATAGGGGAGGGTGAGGGGGTCTGTCTGAAACAGGGGAGGGTGAGGTAGGGCTAGTTCAGTCTGGGACAGGGGAGGGTGAGGGGGGGTCTGCATCAGTCTGGGACGTGAGGGTGAGGTGATCTGGGTCAGTCTGGGACAGGGGAGGGTGACGGGATCTGGGGCAGTCTGGGACAGGTGAGGGTGAGGGGCATCTGGGTCAGTCTGGGACAGGGGAGCGTGAGGGAGGGTCTGGGTCAGGGGAGGGTGAGGGGATTCTGGGTTATTATGGGACAGGGAAGGGTGTGGGGGATCTGGTTCACTCTGGGACAAGTGAGAGTGATGGTGGTCTGGTTCTGGGACAGGGGAGAGTGAGGGGAGTCTGGTTCGGTCTGGGACAGGGGAGGGTGAAGGGGTGAATGGGTCAGTCTGGGACAGGGGAGGGTGAGGGGTGTCTGGGTCAGTCTGAGACAAGGGAAGGTGAGGGAGGTCTGGGTCAGTCTGGGACAGGGGAGGGTGAGGGGGGTCTGGTTCAGTCTGGGACAGGGTAGCGTGAGTGGGGGTCTGAGTCAGGGGAGGGTGAGCGGGTCTGGGTCAGTCTGGGACAGGGTAGCATGAGAGGGAGTCTGGGACAGGGGAGGGTGAGGGGGGTCTGGTTCTGGGACAGGGGATGGTGAAGGGGGATGTGGGTCAGTCTGGGACAGGGGAGGGTGGGGGTGGGGTCTGCGTCAGTCTGGGAAAGGGGAGGGTGAGGGGGTTCTGGGTCAGTCTGGGACAGGGGTGGGTGAGGGGGGGTCTGGTTTTGGGACAGGGGAGGGTGAGGGGGGATGTGGGTCAGTCTGGGACAGGGGAGGGTGGGGGGGGTCTGCGTCAGTCTGGGAAAGGGGTGGGTGAGGTGGTTCTGGGTCAGTCTGGACAGGGGAGGGTGAGGGGTGGTCTGGTTCATTCTGTGTACGCGGAGGGTGAGGGGTGTCTGGTTCTGGGATAGGGGAGGGTGAGGGGATCTGTCTGAGACAGGGGAGGGTGAGGGGGGTCTGCATCAGTATGGGACGGGAGGGTGAGGTGATCTGGGTCAGTCTGGGACATGGGAGAGTGAGGGGTTCTGGTTCTGGGAGATGCGAGTATGATGGGGGTCTGGTTCTCGGGCAGGGGAAGGTGAGGTGGGTTTGGTTCTGGGACGGGGAGGCTGAGGGGGGATCTGGGGCAGTCTGGGACAGGTGAGGGTGAGGGGCGTCTGGGTCAGTCTGGGACAGGAGTGGGTGAGGGGTTCTGGGGCAGTCTGGGACACGGGAGCTTGAGGGGGGGTCTGGTTCTGGGACAGGGGAGGGAGAGGGGGTTCTGGGTCAGTCTGGGACAGGGGAGTGTGAGGGACTGGGTCAGTCTGGGTCAGGGGAGGGTGAGGGGGTTCTGGGTCAGTTTGGGACAGGGGACGGTGAGGGCGGTCTGGGTCAGTCTGGGACAGGGGAGGGTGAGGGGAGGTCTGGTTCTGGGACAGGGGAGGGTGAGGGGGGATCTGGGTCAGTCTGGGACAGGGCAAGGTGAGGGTAGTCTGGGTCATTCTGGGACAGGGGAGGGTGAGTGGGGTCTGGGTCAGTATGGGACAGGAGAGGGTGAGTGGGGGGTCTCTGGTTCAGTCTGGGACAGGGGAGGGTGAGGGGGTCAGTCTGGGACAGGGGAGGGTGAGGGGTATCTAGTTCAGTCTGGGACAGGGGAGGGCGAGTGGGTTCTGGGTCAGTCTGGACAGGGGAGGGTAAGGGGTTGTCTGGTTCATTCTGGGTAAGTGGAGGGTGAGGGGTGTCTGGTTCTGGGATAGGGGAGGGTGAGGGGGATCTGTCTGAGACAGGGGAGGGTGAGGTAGGGCTAGTTCAGTCTGGGACAGGGGAGGGTGAGGGGGGTCTGCATCAGTCTGGGACGTGAGGGTGAGGTGATCTGGGTCAGTCTGGGACAGGGGAGGGTGACGGGATCTGGGGCAGTCTGGGACAGGTGAGGGTGAGGGGCATCTGGGTCAGTCTGGGACAGGGGAGCGTGAGGGAGGGTCTGGGTCAGGGGAGGGTGAGGGGGTTCTGGGTTAGTATGGGACAGGGAAGGGTGAGGGGGGTCTGGATCAGCCTGGGATAGGGGAGGGCGAGGGCGGTCTGAGTCATTCTGGGACAGGGGAGGGTGAGGGGGATCTGGTTCAGTCTGGGACAAGTGAGAGTGAGGGTGGTCTGGTTCTGGGACAGGGGAGAGTGAGGGGAGTCTGGTTCGGTCTGGGACAGGGGAGTGTGAAGGGGTGAATGGGTCAGTCTGGGACAGGGGAGGCTGAGGGGAGTCTGGGTCAGTCTGAGACAAGGGAAGGTGAGGGAGGTCTGGGTCAGTCTGGGACAGGGGAGGGTGAGGGGGGGTCTGGTTCAGTCTGGGACAGGGTAGCGTGAGTGGGGGTCTGAGTCAGGGGAGGGTGAGGGGGTCTGGGACCGTCTGGGACAGGGTAGCATGAGGGGGTGTCTGGGACAGGGGAGGGTGAGGGGGGTCTGGTTCTGGGACAGGGGAGGGTGAGGGGGGATGTGGGTCAGTCTGGGACAGGGGAGGGTGGGGGGGGGGGGTCTGCGTCAGTCTGGGAAAGGGGAGGGTGAGGGGGGTCTGGGTCAGTCTGGCACAAGCGAGTGTGAGGGGGTTCTGGGTCAGTCTGGGACAGGGGTGGGTGAGGGGGTGTCTGGTTTTGGGACAGGGAAGGGTGAGGGGGGATGTGGGTCAGTCTGGGACAGGGGAGGGTGGGGGGGTGTCTGGTTCATTCTGTGTACGCGGAGGGTGAGGGGTGTCTGGTTCTGGGATAGGGGAGGGTGAGGGGATCTGTCTGAGACAGGGGAGGGTGAGGGGGGTCTGCATCGGTCTGGGACGGGAGTGTGAGGTGATCTGGGTCAGTCTGGGACAAGGGAGAGTGAGGGGTTCTGGTTCTGGGAGAGGCGAGTGTGATGGGGGTCTGGTTCTCGGGCAGGGGAAGGTGAGGTGGGTTTGGTTCTGGGACGGGGAGGCTGAGGGGGGATCTGGGGCAGTCTGGGACAGGTGAGGGTGAGGGGCGTCTGGGTCAGTCTGGGACAGGGGAGCGTGAGGAAGTGTCTGGGTCAGGGGAGTGTTAGGGGGTTCTGGGTCAGTATGGGACAGGGGAGGGTGAAGGGTGTCTGGGTCAGTCTTGGAGAGTGGAGGGTGAGGGTGGGTCTGGGTCAGTCTGGGGCAGGGTAGGGTGAGGGGCGTCTGTGTCAGTCTGGGAAAGGGGAGGGTGAGTGGGGTCTGGGTCAGTCTGGGACAGGGGACGGTGAGACGGGTCTGGGTCAGTCTGGGACAGGAGAGGGTGAAGGGGGTCTAGTTCAGTCTTGGACAGGGGAGGGTGAGGGGTGTCTGGTTCTGGGACAGGGGAGTGTGAGGGGGTCAGTCTGGGGCAGTGGAGGGTGAGAGGGGTCTGGGTCATTCTGGGACAGGGGAGCTTGAGGGGTGTCAGGGTAAGGGGAGGGTGAGGGGGTTCTGGGACAGTCTGGGACAGGGGAGGGCGAGGGGGGTCTGGTTCAGTCTGGTACAGGGATGGGTGAGGGTTGTCTGGGTCAGTCTGGGACAGGGGAGGGTGAGGGAGGGTCTGGGTCAGTCAGTGACAAGGGCGGGTGAGGGGGGGTATGGTTCAGTCTGGGACAGGGAAGGGTGAGGGCGGGTCTGGTGCTGGAACAGGGAAGAGTGAGGGGGGTCTTGTATAGTCTGGGACGGAGGAGGGTGAGGGGGCACTGTGTCAGTCTGGGGCAGGCAAGGTTGAGTGGTGTCTGGGTCAGTCTGTGACAGGGGAGGGTGAGGGGTTCTGGGTCCGTCTGGGACACGGGAGCGTGAGGGGGGTCTGGTTCTGGGACAGGGGAGGGAGAGGGGGTTCTGGGTCAGTCTGGGACAGTGGAGGGTGAGGCGGTGTCTGGGTCAGTCTGGGGCAGGTAGGGTGAGGGGTGTCTGGGTCAGTCTGGGAAAGGGGAGGGTGAGTGGGGTCTGGGTCAGTCTGTGCCGGGAGGGTGAGAGGGGTCTGGATCAGTCTGGGACAGGGGAGGGTGAAGGGGGTCTAGTTCAGTATTGGACAGGGGAGGGTGAGGGGGTTCTGGGTCAGTCTGGGACAGGGGAGGGTGAGGGAGTCTGGTTCAGTCTTGGACAGAGGAGGGTGAGAGGGGTCTGTTTCTGGGACAGGGGAGGGTGAGGGGTGTCTGGTTCTGGGACAGGGGAGGGTGTGGGGGTCAGTCTGGGACAGTGGAGGGTGAGACGGGTCTGGGTCATTCTGGGTCAAGGGAGCTTGAGGTGTGTCTGGGTAAGGGGAGGGTGAGGGCGTTCTGGGACAGTATGGGACAGGGCAGGGCGTGGCCGGTCTGGGTCAGTCTGGGTCAGGGGAGGGCGAGGGGGTTCTGGTTCAGTCTGGGACAGGGGAGGGTGAGGGCTGTCTGGGTCATTCTGGGACAGGGGAGGGTGAGGGAGGGTCTGGGTCATTCTGGGACAGGGAAGGGTGAGGGGGGTCTGTGTCAGTCTGGGACAGAGGAGGGTGAGTGGGGTTCTGGGTCAGTCTGGGGCAGGCAAGGGTGAGTGGTGTCTGGGTCAGTCTGTGACAGGGGAGGGTGAGTGGGGGGTCTCTGGTTCAGTCTGGGACAGGGGAGGGTGTGGGAGGTCCTGTTCTGGGACAGGGAAGGGTGAGGGTGTTCTGGTTCTGGGACAGGTGAGGGTGAGGGGATCTGGTTCTGGGTCAGTCTGGGACAGGAGTGGGTGAGGGGTTCTGGGGCAGTCTGGGACACGGGAGCTTGAGGGGGGGTCTGGTTCCGGGACAGGGGAGGGAGAGGGGGTTCTGGGTCAGTCTGGGACAGGGGAGTGTGAGGGACTGGGTCAGTCTGGGTCAGGGGAGGGTGAGGGGGTTCTGGGTCAGTTTGGGACAGGGGACGGTGAGGGCGGTCTGGGTCAGTCTGGGACAGGGGAGGGTGAGGGGAGGTCTGCTTCTGGGACAGGGGAGGGTGATGGGGGATCTGGGTCAGTCTGGGACAGGGCAAGGTGAGGGTAGTCTGGGTCATTCTGGGACAGGGGAGGGTGAGTGGGGTCTGGGTCAGTATGGGACAGGGGAGGGTGAGTGGGGGGTCTCTGGTTCAGTCTGGGACAGGGGAGGGTGAGGGGGTCAGTCTGGGACAGGGGAGGGTGAGGGGTATCTAGTTCAGTCTGGGACAGGGGAGGGCGAGTGGGTTCTGGGTCAGTCTGGACAGGGGAGGGTGAGGGGTTGTCTGGTTCATTCTGGGTAAGTGGAGGGTGAGGGGTGTCTGGTTCTGGGATAGGGGAGGGTGAGGGGGTCTGTCTGAAACAGGGGAGGGTGAGGTAGGGCTAGTTCAGTCTGGGACAGGGGAGGGTGAGGGTGGGTCTGCATCAGTCTGGGACGTGAGGGTGAGGTGATCTGGGTCAGTCTGGGACAGGGGAGGGTGACGGGATCTGGGGCAGTCTGGGACAGGTGAGGGTGAGGGGCATCTGGGTCAGTCTGGGACAGGGGAGCGTGAGGGAGGGTCTGGGTCAGGGGAGGGTGAGGGGATTCTGGGTTATTATGGGACAGGGAAGGGTGAGGGGGATCCGGTTCACTCTGGGACAAGTGAGAGTGAGGGTGGTCTGGTTCTGGGACAGGGGAGAGTGAGGGGAGTCTGGTTCGGTCTGGGACAGGGGAGGGTGAAGGGGTGAATGGGTCAGTCTGGGACAGGGGAGGGTGAGGGGTGTCTGGGTCAGTCTGAGACAAGGGAAGGTGAGGGAGGTCTGGGTCAGTCTGGGACAGGGGAGGGTGAGGGGGGTCTGGTTCAGTCTGGGACAGGGTAGCGTGAGTGGGGGTCTGAGTCAGGGGAGGGTGAGCGGGTCTGGGTCAGTCTGGGACAGGGTAGCATGAGAGGGAGTCTGGGACAGGGGAGGGTGAGGGGGGTCTGGTTCTGGGACAGGGGAGGGTGAAGGGGGATGTGGGTCAGTCTGGGACAGGGGAGGGTGGGGGGGGGGTCTGCGTCAGTCTGGGAAAGGGGAGGGTGAGGGGGTTCTGGGTCAGTCTGGGACAGGGGTGGGTGAGGGGGGGTCTGGTTTTGGGACAGGGGAGGGTGAGGGGGGATGTGGGTCAGTCTGGGACAGGGGAGGGTGGGGGGGGGTCTGCGTCAGTCTGGGAAAGGGGTGGGTAAGGTGGTTCTGGGTCAGTCTGGAACAGGGGAGGGTGAGGGGTGGTCTGGTTCATTCTGTGTACGCGGAGGGTGAGGGGTGTCTGGTTCTGGGATAGGGGAGGGTGAGGGGATCTGTCTGAGACAGGGGAGGGTGAGGGGGGTCTGCATCAGTATGGGACGGGAGGGTGAGGTGATCTGGGTCAGTCTGGGACATGGGAGAGTGAGGGGTTCTGGTTCTGGGAGAGGCGAGTATGATGGGGGTCTGGTTCTCGGGCAGGGGAAGGTGAGGTGGGTTTGGTTCTGGGACGGGGAGGCTGAGGGGGGATCTGGGGCAGTCTGGGACAGGTGAGGGTGAGGGGCGTCTGGGTCAGTCTGGGACAGGGGAGCGTGAGGAAGTGTCTGGGTCAGGGGAGTGTTAGGGGGTTCTGGGTCAGTATGGGACAGGGGAGGGTGAAGGGTGTCTGGGTCAGTCTTGGAGAGTGGAGGGTGAGGGGGGGTCTGGGTCAGTCTGGGGCAGGGTAGGGTGAGGGGCGTCTGGGTCAGTCTGGGAAAGGGGAGGGTGAGTGGGGTCTGGGTCAGTCTGGGACGGGAGGGTGAGACTGGTCTGGGTCAGTCTGGGACAGGAGAGGGTGAAGGGGGTCTAGTTCAGTCTTGGACAGGGGAGGGTGAGGGGAGTCTGGTTCTGGGACAGGGGAGGGTGAGGGGGTCAGTCTGGGGCAGTGGAGGGTGAGAGGGGTCTGGGTCATTCTGGGACAGGGGAGCTTGAGGGGTGTCACGGTAAGGGGAGGGTGAGGGGTTCTGGGACAGTCTGGGACAGGGGAGGGCGAGGGGGGTCTGGTTCAGTCTGGTACAGGGATGGGTGAGGGGGTCTGGTTCAGTCTGGGACGGGGGAGGGTGAGGGTTGTCTGGGTCAGTCTGGGACAGGGGAGGGTGAGGGAGGGTCTGGGTCAGTCAGTGACAAGGGAGGGTGAGGGGGGGTATGGTTCAGTCTGGGACAGGGAAGGGTGAGGGCGGGTCTCGTGCTGGAACAGGGAAGAGTGAGGGGGGTCTTGTACAGTCTGGGACAGGGGAGGGTGAGGGGGGACTGTGTCAGTCTGGGGCAGGCAAGGTTGAGTGGTGTCTGGGTCAGTCTGTGACAGGGGAGGGTGAGGGGTTCTGGGTCCGTCTGGGACACGGGAGCGTGAGGGGGTCTGGTTCTGGGACAGGGGAGGGAGAGGGGGTTCTGGGTCAGTCTGGGACAGTGGAGGGTGAGTGGGTGTCTGGGTCAGTCTGGGGCAGGTAGGGTGAGGGGTGTCTGTGTCAGTCTGGGAAAGGAGAGGGTGAGTGGGGTCTGGGTCAGTCTGTGCCGGGAGGGTGAGAGGGGTCTGGATCAGTCTGGGACAGGGGAGGGTGAAGGGGGTCTAGTTCAGTATTGGACAGGGGAGGGTGAGGGGGTTCTGGGTCAGTCTGGGACAGGGGAGGGTGAGGGAGTCTGGTTCAGTCTTGGACAGAGGAGGGTGAGAGGGGTCTGTTTCTGGGACAGGGGAGGGTGAGGGGTGTCTGGTTCTGGGACAGGGGAGGGTGAGGGGGTCAGTCTGGGACAGTGGAGGGTGAGACGGGTCTGGGTCATTCTGGGTCAGGGGAGCTTGAGGTGTGTCTGGGTAAGGGGAGGGTGAGGGGGTTCTGGGACAGTATGGGACAGGGCAGGGCGTGGCCGGTCTGGGTCAGTCTGGGTCATGGGAGGGCGAGGGGGTTCTGGTTCAGTCTGGGACAGGGGAGGGTGAGGGCTGTCTGGGTCATTCTGGGACAGGGGAGGGTGAGGGAGGGTCTGGGTCAGTCTGGGACAAGGGAGGGTGAGGGGGGATCTGGTTCTGTCTGGGACAGGGGTGGGTGAGTGGGGTTCTGGGTCAGTCTGGGGCAGGCAAGGGTGAGTGGTGTCTGGGTCAGTCTGTGACAGGGGAGGGTGAGTGGGGGGTCTCTGGTTCAGTCTGGGACAGGGGAGGGTGTGGGAGGTCCTGTTCTGGGACAGGGAAGGGTGAGGGTGGTCTGGTTCTGGGACAGGTGAGGGTGAGGGGGGTCTGGTTATGGGTCAGTCTGGGACAGGAGTGGGTGAGGGGTTCTGGGGCAGTCTGGGACACGGGAGCTTGAGGGGGGGGTCTGGTTCTGGAACAGGGGAGGGAGAGGGGGTTCTGGGTCAGTCTGGGACAGGGGAGTGTGAGGGACTGGGTCAGTCTGGGTCAGGGGAGGGTGAGGGGGTTCTGGGTCAGTTTGGGACAGGGGACGGTGAGGGCGGTCTGGGTCAGTCTGGGACAGGGGAGGGTGAGGGGAGGTCTGGTTCTGGGACAGGGGAGGGTGGGGGGGTATCTGGGTCAGTCTGGGACAGGGGAGGGTGAGGGTAGTCTGGGTCATTCTGGGACAGGGGAGGGTGAGTGGGGTCTGGGTCAGTATGGGACAGGGGAGGGTGAGTGGGGGGTCTCTGGTTCAGTCTGGGACAGGGGAGGGTGAGGGGATCAGTCTGGGACAGGGGAGGGTGAGGGGTATCTAGTTCAGTCTGGGACAGGGGAGGGCGAGTGGGTTCTGGGTCAGTCTTGACAGGGGAGGGTGAGGGGTTGTCTGGTTCATTCTGGGTAAGCGGAGGGTGAGGGGTGTCTAGTTCTGGGATAGGGGAGGGTGAGGGGGTCTGTCTGAGACAAGGGAGGGTGAGGTAGGGATAGTTCAGTCTGGGACAGGGGAGGGTGAGGCGGGTCTGCATCAGTCTGGGACGTGAGGGTGAGGTGATCTGGGTCAGTCTGGGACAGGGGAGGGTGACGGGATCTGGGGCAGTCTGGGACAGGGGAGCGTGAGGGAGGGTCTGGGTCAGGGGAGGGTGAGGGGGTTTCGGGTTAGTATGGGACAGGGAAGGGTGAGGGGGGTCTGGATCAGCCTGGGTCAGGGGAGGGCCAGGGCGGTCTGAGTCATTCTGGGACAGGGGAGGGTGAGGGGGATCTGGTTCACTCTGGGACAAGTGAGAGTGAGGGTGGTCTGGTTCTGGGACAGGGGAGAGTGAGGGGAATCTGGTTCGGTCTGGGACAGGGGAGGGTGAAGGGGTGAATGGGTCAGTCTGGGACAGGGGAGGGTGAGCGGGGTCTGGGTCAGTCTGAGACAAGGGAAGGTGAGGGAGGTCTGGGTCAGTCTGGGACAGGGGAGGGTGAGGGGGGTCTGGTTCAGTCTGGGACAGGGGTGGGTGAGGGGGGTCTGGTTCAGTCTGCGACAGGGTAGCGTGAGTGGGGGTCTGAGTCAGGGGAGGGTGAGGGGGTCTGGGTCAGTCTGGGACAGGGTAGCATGAGAGGAGGTCTGGGGCAGGGGAGGGTGAGGGGGGTCTGGTTCTGGGACAGGGGATGGTGAGTGGGGATCTGAGTCAGTCTTGGACAGGGGAGGGTGAGGGGGGTCTGGGTCAGTCTGGGACAAGCGAGGGTGAGGGGGTTCTGGGTCAGTCTGGGACAGGGGTGGGTGAGGGGTGGTCTGGTTCATTCTGTGTACGCGGAGGGTGAGGGGTGTCTGATTCTGGGATAGGGGAGGGTGAGGGGATCTGTCTGAGACAGGGGAGGGTGAAGTGGGTCTAGTTCAGTCTGGGACAGGGGAGGGTGAGGGGGGTCTGCATCAGTCTGGGACGGGAGGGTGAGGTGATCTGGGTCAGTCTGGGACAGGGGAGAGTGAGGGGTTCTGGTTCTGGGAGAGGCGACTGTGAGGGTGGTCTGGTTCTCGGGCAGGGGAAGGTGAGGTGGGTTTGGTTCTGGGACGGGGAGGCTGAGGGGGGATCTGGGGCAGTCTGGGACAGGTGAGGGTGAGGGGCGTCTGGGTCAGTCTGGGACAGGGGATCGTGAGGGAGTGTCTGGGTCAGGGGAGGGTTAGGGGGTTCTGGGTCAGTATGGGACAGGGAAGGGTGAGGGGGGTCTGGGTCTGCCTGGGACAGGGGAGGGCGAGGGCGGTCTGTGTCATTCTGGGACAAGGGAGGGTGAGGGGGATCTGGTTCAGTCTGTTACATGTGAGAGTGAGGGTGGTCTGGTTCTGGGACAGGGGAGAGTGATGGGAGTCTGGGTCAGTCTGGGACAGGGGAGGGTGAAGGGGTGTATGAGTCAGTCTGGGACAGGGGAGGGTGAGGGCCGTATGAGTCAGTCTGGGACAGGGGAGGGTGAGGGGGGTCTGGGTCACTCTGGGACAGTGGAGGGTGAGGGGTGTCTGGGTCAGTCTGGGACAAGGGAGGGTGAGGGGGTTCTGGGTCAGTCTGCGACAGGGGTGGGTGAGGGGGGTCTGGTTCTGGGACAGAGGAGGGTGAGGAGGAATGTGGCTCAGTCTGGGACAAGGGAGGATGAAGGGTGTCTGGGTCAGTCTGGGACAGTGCAGGGTGAGGGGGTGTCCGCGTCAGTCTGGGACAGGAGAGTGTGAGGGGGGTCTGGGTCAGTCTGGGAAAGGGGAGGGTGAGTGGGGTCTGGGTCAGTCTGGGACGGGAGGGTGAGAGGGGTCTGAGTCAGTCTGGGACAGGGGAGGGTGAGGTGGTTCTGGGTCAGTCTGGGACAGGGGAGGTTGAGGGGGGGTCTGGTTCTGGGACAGGGGAGAGTGAGGGTGTCAGTCTGGGTCAGTGGAGGGTGAGAGGGGTCTGGTCAGTCTGGGACAGGGGAGCTTGAGAGGGGTCTGGGTAAGGGGATGTTGAGGGGGTTCTTTGTCAATATGGGACAGGGAAGGGAGAGAGGGGTCTGGGTCAGTATGGGACAGGGGAGGGTGAGGTGGGTCTGGTCCAGTCTGGGACAGGGGAGGGTGAGGGGGTTCTGGTTCTGGGACAGGGGAGGGTGAGAGGGGATCTGGGCCAGTCTGGGACAGGTGAGGGTGAGGGGTGTCTGTGTCAGTCTGGGACAGGGGTGGGTGAGGGGGGTATGATTCTGGGACAGGGGAGTGTGAGGGGGGGATGTAGGTCAGTCTGGGACAGGGGAGGGTGAAGGGTGTCTGGGTCAGTCTCGGAAAGTGGAGGGTGAGGGTGGGTCTGGATCAGTCTGGGGCAGGTAGGGTGAGAGGGTTCTGGTTAAGTCTGGGAAAGGGGAGGGTGAGTGGGGTCTGGGTCAGTCTGGGACAGGGGAGGGTGAGAGGGGTCTGGTTCTGGGACAGGGGAGGGTGAGGGGTGTCTGGTTCTGGGACAGGGGAGGGTGAGGGGGGGGGGTCTTGTCCTGGGACAGGGAAGGGTGAGGGGGGTCTGGGTCAGTCTGGGACAGAGGAGGGTGAGGGGGGTTCGGGGTCAGTCTGGGGCAGGCAAGCGTGAGTGGTTTCTGGGTCAGTCTGTGACAGGGGAGGGTGAGGGGTTTCTGGTTCTGGGACAGGGGAGGGTGAGGGGGGTCTGGTTCTGGGACAGGTGAGGGTGAGGGGGGTCTGGTTCTGGGTCAGTCTGGGACAAGGGTGGGTGAGGGGTTCTGGGGCAGTCTGGGACACGGGAGCGTGAGGGGGGCTCTGGTTCTAGGACAGGGGAGGGAGAGGGGGTTCTGGGTCAGTCTGGGACAGGGGATTGTGAGGGACTGGGTCAGTCTGGGACAGGGGAGGGTGAGGGGGTCCTGGGTCAGTTTGGGACAGGGGATGGTGAGGGCAGTCTGGGTCTGTCTGGGACAGGGGAGGGTGAGGGAGGGTCTGGGTCAGTCTGGGACAAGGGAGGGTGAGGGGGGATCTGGTTCTGTCTGGGACAGGGGAGGGTGAGTGGTGGGTCTGGTCCTGGGACAGGGAAGGGTGAGGGGGGTCTGTGTCAGTCTGGGACAGAGGAGGGTGAGTGGGGTTCTGGTTCAGTCTGGGACAGGGGAGGGTGAGGGCTGTCTGGGTCATTCTGGGACAGGGGAGGGTGAGGGAGGGTCTGGGTCAGTCTGGGACAAGGGAGGGTGAGGGGGGATCTGGTTCTCTCTGGGACAGGGGAGGGTGAGTGGTGGGTCTGGTCCTGGGACAGGGAAGGGTGAGGGGGGTCTGTGTCAGTCTGGGACAGAGGAGGGTGAGTGGGGTTCTGGGTCAGTCTGGGGCAGGCAAGGGTGAGTGGTGTCTGGGTCAGTCTGTGACAGGGGAGGGTGAGTGGGGGGTCTCTGGTTCAGTCTGGGACAGGGGAGGGTGTGGGAGGTCCTGTTCTGGGACAGGGAAGGGTGAGGGTGGTCTGGTTCTGGGACAGGTGAGGGTGAGGGGGGTCTGGTTATGGGTCAGTCTGGGACAGGAGTGGGTGAGGGGTTCTGGGCAGTCTGGGACACGGGAGCTTGAGGGGGGGTCTGGTTCTGGAACAGGGGAGGGAGAGGGGGTTCTGGGTCAGTCTGGGACAGGGGAGTGTGAGGGACTGGGTCAGTCTGGGTCAGGGGAGGGTGAGGGGGTTCTGGGTCAGTTTGGGACAGGGGACGGTGAGGGCGGTCTGGGTCAGTCTGGGACAGGGGAGGGTGAGGGGAGGTCTGGTTCTGGGACAGGGGAGGGTGGGGGGGTATCTGGGTCAGTCTGGGACAGGGGAGGGTGAGGGTAGTCTGGGTCATTCTGGGACAGGGGAGGGTGAGTGGGGTCTGGGTCAGTATGGGACAGGGGAGGGTGAGTGGGGGGTCTCTGGTTCAGTCTGGGACAGGGGAGGGTGAGGGGATCAGTCTGGGACAGGGGAGGGTGAGGGGTATCTAGTTCAGTCTGGGAAAGGGGAGGGCGAGTGGGTTCTGGGTCAGTCTTGACAGGGGAGGGTGAGGGGTTGTCTGGTTCATTCTGGGTAAGCGGAGGGTGAGGGGTGTCTAGTTCTGGGATAGGGGAGGGTGAGGGGGTCTGTCTGAGACAAGGGAGGGTGAGGTAGGGATAGTTCAGTCTGGGACAGGGGAGGGTGAGGCGGGTCTGCATCAGTCTGGGACGTGAGGGTGAGGTGATCTGGGTCAGTCTGGGACAGGGGAGGGTGACGGGATCTGGGGCAGTCTGGGACAGGGGAGCGTGAGGGAGGGTCTGGGTCAGGGGAGGGTGAGGGGGTTCTGGGTTAGTATGGGACAGGGAAGGGTGAGGGGGGTCTGGATCAGCCTGGGTCAGGGGAGGGCGAGGGCGGTCTGAGTCATTCTGGGACAGGGGAGGGTGAGGGGGATCTGGTTCACTCTGGGACAAGTGAGAGTGAGGGTGGTCTGGTTCTGGGACAGGGGAGAGAGAGGGGAATCTGGTTCGGTCTGGGACAGGGGAGGGTGAAGGGGTGAATGGGTCAGTCTGGGACAGGGGAGGGTGAGGGGGGTCTGGGTCAGTCTGAGACAAGGGAAGGTGAGGGAGGTCTGGGTCAGTCTGGGACAGGGGAGGGTGAGGGGGGTCTGGTTCAGTCTGGGACAGGGGTGGGTGAGGGGGGTCTGGTTCAGTCTGCGACAGGGTAGCGTGAGTGGGGGTCTGAGTCAGGGGAGGGTGAGGGGGTCTGGGTCAGTCTGGGACAGGGTAGCATGAGAGGAGGTCTGGGGCAGGGGAGGGTGATGGGGGTCTGGTTCTGGGACAGGGGATGGTGAGTGGGGATCTGAGTCAGTCTTGGACAGGGGAGGGTGAGGGGGGTCTGGGTCAGTCTGGGACAAGCGAGGGTGAGGGGGTTCTGGGTCAGTCTGGGACAGGGGTGGGTGAGGGGGGGTCTGGTTTTGGGACAGGGGAGGGTGAGGGGGGATGTGGGTCAGACTGGGACAGGGGAGGGTGGGGGGGGGTCTGCGTCAGTCTGGGAAAGGGGTGAGTGAGGTGGTTCTGGGTCAGTCTGGACAGGGGAGGGTGAGGGGTGGTCTGGTTCATTCTGTGTACGCGGAGGGTGAGGGGTGTCTGATTCTGGGATAGGGGAGGGTGAGGGGATCTGTCTGAGACAGGGGAGGGTGAAGTGGGTCTAGTTCAGTCTGGGACAGGGGAGGGTGAGGGGGGTCTGCATCAGTCTGGGACGGGAGGGTGAGGTGATCTGGGTCAGTCTGGGACAGGGGAGAGTGAGGGGTTCTGGTTCTGGGAGAGGCGAGTGTGAGGGGGGTCTGGTTCTCGGGCAGGGGAAGGTGAGGTGGGTTTGGTTCTGGGACGGGGAGGCTGAGGGGGGATCTGGGGCAGTCTGGGACAGGTGAGGGTGAGGGGCGTCTGGGTCAGTCTGGGACAGGGGATCGTGAGGGAGTGTCTGGGTCAGGGGAGGGTTAGGGGGTTCTGGGTCAGTATGGGACAGGGAAGGGTGAGGGGGGTCTGGGTCTGCCTGGGACAGGGGAGGGCGAGGGCGGTCTGTGTCATTCTGGGACAAGGGAGGGTGAGGGGGATCTGGTTCAGTCTGTTACATGTGAGAGTGAGGGTGGTCTGGTTCTGGGACAGGGGAGAGTGATGGGAGTCTGGGTCAGTCTGGGACAGGGGAGGGTGAAGGGGTGTATGAGTCAGTCTGGGACAGGGGAGGGTGAGGGGCGCATGAGTCAGTCTGGGACAGGGGAGGGTGAGGGGGGTCTGGGTCACTCTGGGACAGTGGAGGGTGAGGGGTGTCTGGGTCAGTCTGGGACAAGGGAGGGTGAGGGGGTTCTGGGTCAGTCTGCGACAGGGGTGGGTGAGGGGGGTCTGGTTCTGGGACAGAGGAGGGTGAGGAGGAATGTGGCTCAGTCTGGGACAAGGGAGGATGAAGGGTGTCTGGGTCAGTCTGGGACAGTGCAGGGTGAGGGGGTGTCCGCGTCAGTCTGGGACAGGAGAGTGTGAGGGGGGTCTGGGTCAGTCTGGGAAAGGGGAGGGTGAGTGGGGTCTGGGTCAGTCTGGGACGGGAGGGTGAGAGGGGTCTGAGTCAGTCTGGGACAGGGGAGGGTGAGGTGGTTCTGGGTCAGTCTGGGACAGGGGAGGTTGAGGGGGGTCTGGTTCTGGGACAGGGGAGAGTGAGGGTGTCAGTCTGGGTCAGTGGAGGGTGAGAGGGGTCTGGTCAGTCTGGGACAGGGGAGCTTGAGAGGGGTCTGGGTAAGGGGACGTTGAGGGGGTTCTTTGTCAATATGAGACAGGGAAGGGAGAGAGGGGTCTGGGTCAGTATGGGACAGGGGAGGGTGATGTGGGTCTGGTCCAGTCTGGGACAGGGGAGGGTGAGGGGGGTCTGGTTCTGGGACAGGGGAGGGTGAGAGGGGATCTGGGCCAGTCTGGGACAGGTGAGGGTGAGGGGTGTCTGTGTCAGTCTGGGACAGGGTGGGTGAGGGGGGTCTGATTCTGGGACAGGGGAGTGTGAGGGGGGGGATGTAGGTCAGTCTGGGACAGGGGAGGGTGAAGGGTGTCTGGGTCAGTCTCGGAAAGTGGAGGGTGAGGGTGGGTCTGGATCAGTCTGGGGCAGGTAGGGTGAGAGGGTTCTGGTTAAGTCTGGGAAAGGGGAGGGTGAGTAGGGTCTGGGTCAGTCTGGGACAGGGGAGGGTGAGAGGGGTCTGGTTCTGGGACAGGGGAGGGTGAGGGGTGTCTGGTTCTGGGACAGAGGAGGGTGAGGGGGGGGGTCTTGTCCTGGGACAGGGAAGGGTGAGGGGGGTCTGGGTCAGTCTGGGACAGAGGAGGGTGAGGGGGGTTCTGGGTCAGTCTGGGGCAGGCAAGCGTGAGTGGTTTCTGGGTCAGTCTGTGACAGGGGAGGGTGAGGGGGTTCTGGTTCTGGGACAGGGGAGGGTGAGGGGGGTCTGGTTCTGGGACAGGTGAGGGTGAGGGGGGTCTGGTTCTGGGTCAGTCTGGGACAAGGGTGGGTGAGGGGTTCTGGGGCAGTCTGGGACACGGGAGCGTGAGGGGGGCTGTGGTTCTAGGACAGGGGAGGGAGAGGGGGTTCTGGGTCAGTCTGGGACAGGGGATTGTGAGGGACTGGGTCAGTCTGGGACAGGGGAGGGTGAGGGGGTTCTGGGTCAGTTTGGGACAGGGGATGGTGAGGGCAGTCTGGGTCTGTCTGGGACAGGGGAGGGTGAGGGAGGGTCTGGGTCAGTCTGGGACAAGGGAGGGTGAGGGGGGATCTGGTTCTGTCTGGGACAGGGGAGGGTGAGTGGTGGGTCTGGTCCTGGGACAGGGAAGGGTGAGGTGGGTCTGTGTCAGTCTGGGACAGAGGAGGGTGAGTGGGGTTCTGGGTCAGTCTGGGGCAGGCAAGGGTGAGTGGTGTCTGGGTCAGTCTGTGACAGGGGAGGGTGAGTGGGGGGTCTCTGGTTCAGTCTGGGACAGGGGAGGGTGTGGGAGGTCCTGTTCTGGGACAGGGCAGGGTGAGGGTGGTCTGGTTCTGGGACAGGTGAGGGTGAGGGGGGTCTGGTTATGGGTCAGTCTGGGACAGGAGTGGGTGAGGGGTTCTGGGGCAGTCTGGGACACGGGAGCTTGAGGGGGGGTCTGGTTCTGGAACAGGGGAGGGAGAGGGGGTTCTGGGTCAGTCTGGGACAGGGGAGTGTGAGGGACTGGGTCAGTCTGGGTCAGGGGAGGGTGAGGGGGTTCTGGGTCAGTTTGGGACAGGGGACGGTGAGGGCGGTCTGGGTCAGTCTGGGACAGGGGAGGGTGAGGGGAGGTCTGGTTCTGGGACAGGGGAGGGTGAGGGGCGTCTGGGTCAGTCTGGGACAGGGGAGCGTGAGGAAGTGTCTGGGTCAGGGGAGTGTTAGGGGGTTCTGGGTCAGTATGGGACAGGGGAGGGTGAAGGATGTCTGGGTCAGTCTTGGAGAGTGGAGGGTGAGGGGGGGTCTGGGTCAGTCTGGGGCAGGGTAGGGTGAGGGGCGTCTGGGTCAGTCTGGGAAAGGGGAGGGTGAGTGGGGTCTGGGTCAGTCTGGGACGGGAGGGTGAGACGGGTCTGGGTCAGTCTGGGACAGGAGAGGGTGAAGGGGGTCTAGTTCAGTCTTGGACAGGGGAGGGTGAGGGGTGTCTGGTTCTGGGACAGGGGAGTGTGAGGGGGTCAGTCTGGGGCAGTGGAGGGTGAGAGGGGTCTGGGTCATTCTGGGACAGGGGAGCTTGAGGGGTGTCACTGTAAGGGGAGGGTGAGGGGTTCTGGGACAGTCTGGGACAGGGGAGGGCGAGGGGGGTCTGGTTCAGTCTGGTACAGGGATGGGTGAGGGGGTCTGGTTCAGTCTGGGACGGGGGAGGGTGAGGGTTGTCTGGGTCAGTCTGGGACAGGGGAGGGTGAGGGAGGGTCTGGGTCAGTCAGTGACAAGGGAGGGTGAGGGGGGGTATGGTTCAGTCTGGGACAGGGAAGGGTGAGGGCGGGTCTGGTGCTGGAACAGGGAAGAGTGAGGGGGGTCTTGTACAGTCTGGGACAGGGGAGGGTGAGGGGGGACTGTGTCAGTCTGGGGCAGGCAAGGTTGAGTGGTGTCTGGGTCAGTCTGTGACAGGGGAGGGTGAGGGGTTCTGGGTCCGTCTGGGACACGGGAGCGTGAGGGGGGTCTGGTTCTGGGACAGGGGAGGGAGAGGGGGTTCTGGGTCAGTCTGGGACAGTGGAGGGTGAGGGGGTGTCTGGGTCAGTCTGGGGCAGGTAGGGTGAGGGGTGTCTGGGTCAGTCTGGGAAAGGGGAGGGTGAAGGGGGTCTAGTTCAGTATTGGACAGGGGAGGGTGAGGGGGTTCTGGGTCAGTCTGGGACAGGGGAAGGTGAGGGAGTCTGGTTCAGTCTTGGACAGAGGAGGGTGAGAGGGGTCTGTTTCTGGGACAGGGGAGGGTGAGGGGTGTCTGGTTCTGGGACAGGGGAGGGTGAGGGGGTCAGTCTGGGACAGTGGAGGGTGAGACGGGTCTGGGTCATTCTGGGTCAGGGGAGCTTGAGGTGTGTCTGGGTAAGGGGAGGGTGAGGGGGTTCTGGGACAGTATGGGACAGGGCAGGGCGTGGCCGGTCTGGGTCAGTCTGGGTCAGGGGAGGGCGAGGGGGTTCTGGTTCAGTCTGGGACAGGGGAGGGTGAGGGCTGTCTGGGTCATTCTGGGACAGGGGAGGGTGTGGGAGGGTCTGGGTCAGTCTGGGACAAGGGAGGGTGAGGGGGGATCTGGTTCTCTCTGGGACAGGGGAGGGTGAGTGGTGGGTCTGGTCCTGGGACAGGGAAGGGTGAGGGGGGTCTGTGTCAGTCTGGGACAGAGGAGGGTGAGTGGGGTTCTGGGTCAGTCTGGGGCAGGCAAGGGTGAGTGGTGTCTGGGTCAGTCTGTGACAGGGGAGGGTGAGTGGGGGGTCTCTGGTTCAGTCTGGGACAGGGGAGGGTGTGGGAGGTCCTGTTCTGGGACAGGGAAGGGTGAGGGTGGTCTGGTTCTGGGACAGGTGAGGGTGAGGGGGCTCTGGTTATGGGTCAGTCTGGGACAGGAGTGGGTGAGGGGTTCTGGGGCAGTCTGGAATACGGGAGCTTGAGGGGGGGTCTGGTTCTGGAACAGGGGAGGGAGAGGGGGTTCTGGGTCAGTCTGGGACAGGGGAGTGTGAGGGACTGGGTCAGTCTGGGTCAGGGGAGGGTGAGGGGGTTCTGGGTCAGGTTGGGGACAGGGGACGGTGAGGGCGGTCTGGGTCAGTCTGGGACAGGGGAGGGTGAGGGGAGGTCTGGTTCTGGGACAGGGGAGGGTGGGGGGGTATCTGGGTCAGTCTGGGACAGGGGAGGGTGAGGGTAGTCTGGGTCATTCTGGGACAGGGGAGGGTGAGTGGGGTCTGGGTCAGTATGGGATAGGGGAGGGTGAGTGGGGGGTCTCTGGTTCAGTCTGGGACAGGGGAGGGTGAGGGGATCAGTCTGGGACAGGGGAGGGTGAGGGGTAGCTAGTTCAGTCTGGGACAGGGGAGGGCGAGTGGGTTCTGGGTCAGTCTTGACAGGGGAGGGTGAGGGGTTGTCTGGTTCATTCTGGGTAAGCGGAGGGTGAGGGGTGTCTAGTTCTGGGATAGGGGAGGGTGAGGGGGTCTGTCTGAGACAAGGGAGGGTGAGGTAGAGATAGTTCAGTCTGGGACAGGGGAGGGTGAGGCGGGTCTGCATCAGTCTGGGACGTGAGGGTGAGGTGATCTGGGTCAGTCTGGGACAGGGGAGGGTGACGGGATCTGGGGCAGTCTGGGACAGGGGAGCGTGAGGGAGGGTCTGGGTCAGGGGAGGGTGAGGGGGTTCTGGGTTAGTATGGGACAGGGAAGGGTGAGGGGGGTCTGGATCAGCCTGGGTCAGGGGAGGGCGAGGGCGGTCTGAGTCATTCTGGGACAGGGGAGGGTGAGGGGGATCTGGTTCACTCTGGGACAAGTGAGAGTGAGGGTGGTCTGGTTCTGGGACAGGGGAGAGTGAGGGGAATCTGGTTCGGTCTGGGACAGGGGAGGGTGAAGGGGTGAATGGGTCAGTCTGGGACAGGGGAGGGTGAGGGGGGTCTGGGTCAGTCTGAGACAAGGGAAGGTGAGGGAGGTCTGGGTCAGTCTGGGACAGGGGAGGGTGAGGGGGGTCTGGTTCAGTCTGGGACAGGGGTGGGTGAAGGGGGTCTTGTTCAGTCTGCGACAGGGTAGCGTGAGTGGGGGTCTGAGTCAGGGGAGGGTGAGGGGGTCTGGGTCAGTCTGGGACAGGGTAGCATGAGAGGAGGTCTGGGGCAGGGGAGGGTGAGGGGGGTCTGGTTCTGGGACAGGGGATGGTGAGTGGGGATCTGAGTCAGTCTTGGACAGGGGAGGGTGAGGGGGGTCTGGGTCAGTCTGGGACAAGCGAGGGTGAGGGGGTTCTGGGTCAGTCTGGGACAGGGGTGGGTGAGGGGTGGTCTGGTTCATTCTGTGTACGCGGAGGGTGAGGGGTGTCTGATTCTGGGATAGGGGAGGGTGAGGGGATCTGTCTGAGACAGGGGAGGGTGAAGTGGGTCTAGTTCAGTCTGGGACAGGGGAGGGTGAGGGGGGTCTGCATCAGTCTGGGACGGGAGGGTGAGGTGATCTGGGTCAGTCTGGGACAGGGGAGAGTGAGGGGTTCTGGTTCTGGGAGAGGCGAGTGTGAGGGGGGTCTGGTTCTCGGGCAGGGGAAGGTGAGGTGGGTTTGGTTCTGGGACGGGGAGGCTGAGGGGGGATCTGGGGCAGTCTGGGACAGGTGAGGGTGAGGGGCGTCTGGGTCAGTCTGGGACAGGGGATCGTGAGGGAGTGTCTGGGTCAGGGGAGGGTTAGGGGGTTCTGGGTCAGTATGGGACAGGGAAGGGTGAGGGGGGTCTGGGTCTGCCTGGGACAGGGGAGGGCGAGGGCGGTCTGTGTCATTCTGGGACAAGGGAGGGTGAGGGGGATCTGGTTCAGTCTGTTACATGTGAGAGTGAGGGTGGTCTGGTTCTGGGACAGGGGAGAGTGATGGGAGTCTGGGTCAGTCTGGGACAGGGGAGGGTGAAGGGGTGTATGAGTCAGTCTGGGACAGGGGAGGGTGAGGGCCGTATGAGTCAGTCTGGGACAGGGGAGGGTGAGGGGGGTCTGGGTCACTCTGGGACAGTGGAGGGTGAGGGGTGTCTGGGTCAGTCTGGGACAAGGGAGGGTGAGGGGGTTCTGGGTCAGTCTGCGACAGGGGTGGGTGAGGGGGGTCTGGTTCTGGGACAGAGGAGGGTGAGGAGGAATGTGGCTCAGTCTGGGACAAGGGAGGATGAAGGGTGTCTGGGTCAGTCTGGGACAGTGCAGGGTGAGGGGGTGTCCGCGTCAGTCTGGGACAGGAGAGTGTGAGGGGGGTCTGGGTCAGTCTGGGAAAGGGGAGGGTGAGTGGGGTCTGGGTCAGTCTGGGACGGGAGGGTGAGAGGGGTCTGAGTCAGTCTGGGACAGGGGAGGGTGAGGTGGTTCTGGGTCAGTCTGGGACAGGGGAGGTTGAGGGGGGGTCTGGTTCTGGGACAGGGGAGAGTGAGGGTGTCAGTCTGGGTCAGTGGAGGGTGAGAGGGGTCTGGTCAGTCTGGGACAGGGGAGCTTGAGAGGGGTCTGGGTAAGGGGACGTTGAGGGGGTTCTTTGTCAATATGGGACAGGGAAGGGAGAGAGGGGTCTGGGTCAGTATGGGACAGGGGAGGGTGAGGTGGGTCTGGTCCAGTCTGGGACAGGGGAGGGTGAGGGGGTTCTGGTTCTGGGACAGGGGAGGGTGAGAGGGGATCTGGGCCAGTCTGGGACAGGTGAGGGTGAGGGGTGTCTGTGTCAGTCTGGGACAGGGGTGGGTGAGGGGGGTATGATTCTGGGACAGGGGAGTGTGAGGGGGGGATGTAGGTCAGTCTGGGACAGGGGAGGGTGAAGGGTGTCTGGGTCAGTCTCGGAAAGTGGAGGGTGAGGGTGGGTCTGGATCAGTCTGGGGCAGGTAGGGTGAGAGGGTTCTGGTTAAGTCTGGGAAAGGGGAGGGTGAGTGGGGTCTGGGTCAGTCTGGGACAGGGGAGGGTGAGAGGGGTCTGGTTCTGGGACAGGGGAGGGTGAGGGGTGTCTGGTTCTGGGACAGGGGAGGGTGAGGGGGGGGGGTCTTGTCCTGGGACAGGGAAGGGTGAGGGGGGTCTGGGTCAGTCTGGGACAGAGGAGGGTGAGGGGGGTTCGGGGTCAGTCTGGGGCAGGCAAGCGTGAGTGGTTTCTGGGTCAGTCTGTGACAGGGGAGGGTGAGGGGGTTCTGGTTCTGGGACAGGGGAGGGTGAGGGGGGTCTGGTTCTGGGACAGGTGAGGGTGAGGGGGGTCTGGTTCTGGGTCAGTCTGGGACAAGGGTGGGTGAGGGGTTCTGGGGCAGTCTGGGACACGGGAGCGTGAGGGGGGCTCTGGTTCTAGGACAGGGGAGGGAGAGGGGGTTCTGGGTCAGTCTGGGACAGGGGATTGTGAGGGACTGGGTCAGTCTGGGACAGGGGAGGGTGAGGGGGTCCTGGGTCAGTTTGGGACAGGGGATGGTGAGGGCAGTCTGGGTCTGTCTGGGACAGGGGAGGGTGAGGGAGGGTCTGGGTCAGTCTGGGACAAGGGAGGGTGAGGGGGGATCTGGTTCTGTCTGGGACAGGGGAGGGTGAGTGGTGGGTCTGGTCCTGGGACAGGGAAGGGTGAGGGGGGTCTGTGTCAGTCTGGGACAGAGGAGGGTGAGTGGGGTTCTGGTTCAGTCTGGGACAGGGGAGGGTGAGGGCTGTCTGGGTCATTCTGGGACAGGGGAGGGTGAGGGAGGGTCTGGGTCAGTCTGGGACAAGGGAGGGTGAGGGGGGATCTGGTTCTCTCTGGGACAGGGGAGGGTGAGTGGTGGGTCTGGTCCTGGGACAGGGAAGGGTGAGGGGGGTCTGTGTCAGTCTGTGACAGGGGAGGGTGAGTGGGGGGTCTCTGGTTCAGTCTGGGACAGGGGAGGGTGTGGGAGGTCCTGTTCTGGGACAGGGAAGGGTGAGGGTGGTCTGGTTCTGGGACAGGTGAGGGTGAGGGGGGTCTGGTTATGGGTCAGTCTGGGACAGGAGTGGGTGAGGGGTTCTGGGCAATCTGGGACACGGGAGCTTGAGGGGGGGTCTGGTTCTGGAACAGGGGAGGGAGAGGGGGTTCTGGGTCAGTCTGGGACAGGGGAGTGTGAGGGACTGGGTCAGTCTGGGTCAGGGGAGGGTGAGGGGGTTCTGGGTCAGTTTGGGACAGGGGACGGTGAGGGCGGTCTGGGTCAGTCTGGGACAGGGGAGGGTGAGGGGAGGTCTGGTTCTGGGACAGGGGAGGGTGGGGGGGTATCTGGGTCAGTCTGGGACAGGGGAGGGTGAGGGTAGTCTGGGTCATTCTGGGACAGGGGAGGGTGAGTGGGGTCTGGGTCAGTATGGGACAGGGGAGGGTGAGTGGGGGGTCTCTGGTTCAGTCTGGGACAGGGGAGGGTGAGGGGATCAGTCTGGGACAGGGGAGGGTGAGGGGTATCTAGTTCAGTCTGGGAAAGGGGAGGGCGAGTGGGTTCTGGGTCAGTCTTGACAGGGGAGGGTGAGGGGTTGTCTGGTTCATTCTGGGTAAGCGGAGGGTGAGGGGTGTCTAGTTCTGGGATAGGGGAGGGTGAGGGGGTCTGTCTGAGACAAGGGAGGGTGAGGTAGGGATAGTTCAGTCTGGGACAGGGGAGGGTGAGGCGGGTCTGCATCAGTCTGGGACGTGAGGGTGAGGTGATCTGGGTCAGTCTGGGACAGGGGAGGGTGACGGGATCTGGGGCAGTCTGGGACAGGGGAGCGTGAGGGAGGGTCTGGGTCAGGGGAGGGTGAGGGGGTTCTGGGTTAGTATGGGACAGGGAAGGGTGAGGGGGGTCTGGATCAGCCTGGGTCAGGGGAGGGCGAGGGCGGTCTGAGTCATTCTGGGACAGGGGAGGGTGAGGGGGATCTGGTTCACTCTGGGACAAGTGAGAGTGAGGGTGGTCTGGTTCTGGGACAGGGGAGAGTGAGGGGAATCTGGTTCGGTCTGGGACAGGGGAGGGTGAAGGGGTGAATGGGTCAGTCTGGGACAGGGGAGGGTGAGGGGGGTCTGGGTCAGTCTGAGACAAGGGAAGGTGAGGGAGGTCTGGGTCAGTCTGGGACAGGGGAGGGTGAGGGGGGTCTGGTTCAGTCTGCGACAGGGTAGCGTGAGTGGGGGTCTGAGTCAGGGGAGGGTGAGGGGGTCTGGGTCAGTCTGGGACAGGGTAGCATGAGAGGAGGTCTGGGGCAGGGGAGGGTGATGGGTGTCTGGTTCTGGGACAGGTGATGGTGAGTGGGGATCTGAGTCAGTCTTGGACAGGGGAGGGTGAGGGGGGTCTGGGTCAGTCTGGGACAAGCGAGGGTGAGGGGGTTCTGGGTCAGTCTGGGACAGGGGTGGGTGAGGGGGGGTCTGGTTTTGGGACAGGGGAGGGTGAGGGGGGATGTGGGTCAGACTGGGACAGGGGAGGGTGGGGGGGGGTCTGCGTCAGTCTGGGACAAGCGAGGGTGAGGGGGTTCTGGGTCAGTCTGGGACAGGGGTGGGTGAGGGGTGGTCTGGTTCATTCTGTGTACGCGGAGGGTGAGGGGTGTCTGATTCTGGGATAGGGGAGGGTGAGGGGATCTGTCTGAGACAGGGGAGGGTGAAGTGGGTCTAGTTCAGTCTGGGACAGGGGAGGGTGAGGGGGGTCTGCATCAGTCTGGGACGGGAGGGTGAGGTGATCTGGGTCAGTCTGGGACAGGGGAGAGTGAGGGGTTCTGGTTCTGGGAGAGGCGAGTGTGAGGGGGGTCTGGTTCTCGGGCAGGGGAAGGTGAGGTGGGTTTGGTTCTGGGACGGGGAGGCTGAGGGGGGATCTGGGGCAGTCTGGGACAGGTGAGGGTGAGGGGCGTCTGGGTCAGTCTGGGACAGGGGATCGTGAGGGAGTGTCTGGGTCAGGGGAGGGTTAGGGGGTTCTGGGTCAGTATGGGACAGGGAAGGGTGAGGGGGGTCTGGGTCTGCCTGGGACAGGGGAGGGCGAGGGCGGTCTGTGTCATTCTGGGACAAGGGAGGGTGAGGGGGATCTGGTTCAGTCTGTTACATGTGAGAGTGAGGGTGGTCTGGTTCTGGGACAGGGGAGAGTGATGGGAGTCTGGGTCAGTCTGGGACAGGGGAGGGTGAAGGGGTGTATGAGTCAGTCTGGGACAGGGGAGGGTGAGGGCCGTATGAGTCAGTCTGGGACAGGGGAGGGTGAGGGGGGTCTGGGTCACTCTGGGACAGTGGAGGGTGAGGGGTGTCTGGGTCAGTCTGGGACAAGGGAGGGTGAGGGGGTTCTGGGTCAGTCTGCGACAGGGGTGGGTGAGGGGGGTCTGGTTCTGGGACAGAGGAGGGTGAGGAGGAATGTGGCTCAGTCTGGGACAAGGGAGGATGAAGGGTGTCTGGGTCAGTCTGGGACAGTGCAGGGTGAGGGGGTGTCCGCGTCAGTCTGGGACAGGAGAGTGTGAGGGGGGTCTGGGTCAGTCTGGGAAAGGGGAGGGTGAGTGGGGTCTGGGTCAGTCTGGGACGGGAGGGTGAGAGGGGTCTGAGTCAGTCTGGGACAGGGGAGGGTGAGGTGGTTCTGGGTCAGTCTGGGACAGGGGAGGTTGAGGGGGGGTCTGGTTCTGGGACAGGGGAGAGTGAGGGTGTCAGTCTGGGTCAGTGGAGGGTGAGAGGGGTCTGGTCAGTCTGGGACAGGGGAGCTTGAGAGGGGTCTGGGTAAGGGGACGTTGAGGGGGTTCTTTGTCAATATGAGACAGGGAAGGGAGAGAGGGGTCTGGGTCAGTATGGGACAGGGGAGGGTGATGTGGGTCTGGTCCAGTCTGGGACAGGGGAGGGTGAGGGGGTTCTGGTTCTGGGACAGGGGAGGGTGAGAGGGGATCTGGGCCAGTCTGGGACAGGTGAGGGTGAGGGGTGTCTGTGTCAGTCTGGGACAGGGTGGGTGAGGGGGGTCTGATTCTGGGACAGGGGAGTGTGAGGGGGGGATGTAGGTCAGTCTGGGACAGGGGAGGGTGAAGGGTGTCTGGGTCAGTCTCGGAAAGTGGAGGGTGAGGGTGGGTCTGGATCAGTCTGGGGCAGGTAGGGTGAGAGGGTTCTGGTTAAGTCTGGGAAAGGGGAGGGTGAGTAGGGTCTGGGTCAGTCTGGGACAGGGGAGGGTGAGAGGGGTCTGGTTCTGGGACAGGGGAGGGTGAGGGGTGTCTGGTTCTGGGACAGAGGAGGGTGAGGGGGGGGGTCTTGTCCTGGGACAGGGAAGGGTGAGGGGGGTCTGGGTCAGTCTGGGACAGAGGAGGGTGAGGGGGGTTCTGGGTCAGTCTGGGGCAGGCAAGCGTGAGTGGTTTCTGGGTCAGTCTGTGACAGGGGAGGGTGAGGGGGTTCTGGTTCTGGGACAGGGGAGGGTGAGGGGGGTCTGGTTCTGGGACAGGTGAGGGTGAGGGGGGTCTGGTTCTGGGTCAGTCTGGGACAAGGGTGGGTGAGGGGTTCTGGGGCAGTCTGGGACACGGGAGCGTGAGGGGGGCTGTGGTTCTAGGACAGGGGAGGGAGAGGGGGTTCTGGGTCAGTCTGGGACAGGGGATTGTGAGGGACTGGGTCAGTCTGGGACAGGGGAGGGTGAGGGGGTTCTGGGTCAGTTTGGGACAGGGGATGGTGAGGGCAGTCTGGGTCTGTCTGGGACAGGGGAGGGTGAGGGAGGGTCTGGGTCAGTCTGGGACAAGAGAGGGTGAGGGGGGATCTGGTTCTGTCTGGGACAGGGGAGGGTGAGTGGTGGGTCTGGTCCTGGGACAGGGAAGGGTGAGGTGGGTCTGTGTCAGTCTGGGACAGAGGAGGGTGAGTGGGGTTCTGGGTCAGTCTGGGGCAGGCAAGGGTGAGTGGTGTCTGGGTCAGTCTGTGACAGGGGAGGGTGAGTGGGGGGTCTCTGGTTCAGTCTGGGACAGGGGAGGGTGTGGGAGGTCCTGTTCTGGGACAGGGCAGGGTGAGGGTGGTCTGGTTCTGGGACAGGTGAGGGTGAGGGGGGTCTGGTTATGGGTCAGTCTGGGACAGGAGTGGGTGAGGGGTTCTGGGGCAGTCTGGGACACGGGAGCTTGAGGGGGGGTCTGGTTCTGGAACAGGGGAGGGAGAGGGGGTTCTGGGTCAGTCTGGGACAGGGGAGTGTGAGGGACTGGGTCAGTCTGGGTCAGGGGAGGGTGAGGGGGTTCTGGGTCAGTTTGGGACAGGGGACGGTGAGGGCGGTCTGGGTCAGTCTGGGACAGGGGAGGGTGAGGGGAGGTCTGGTTCTGGGACAGGGGAGGGTGAGGGGCGTCTGGGTCAGTCTGGGACAGGGGAGCGTGAGGAAGTGTCTGGGTCAGGGGAGTGTTAGGGGGTTCTGGGTCAGTATGGGACAGGGGAGGGTGAAGGATGTCTGGGTCAGTCTTGGAGAGTGGAGGGTGAGGGGGGGTCTGGGTCAGTCTGGGGCAGGGTAGGGTGAGGGGCGTCTGGGTCAGTCTGGGAAAGGGGAGGGTGAGTGGGGTCTGGGTCAGTCTGGGACGGGAGGGTGAGACGGGTCTGGGTCAGTCTGGGACAGGAGAGGGTGAAGGGGGTCTAGTTCAGTCTTGGACAGGGGAGGGTGAGGGGTGTCTGGTTCTGGGACAGGGGAGTGTGAGGGGGTCAGTCTGGGGCAGTGGAGGGTGAGAGGGGTCTGGGTCATTCTGGGACAGGGGAGCTTGAGGGGTGTCACTGTAAGGGGAGGGTGAGGGGTTCTGGGACAGTCTGGGACAGGGGAGGGCGAGGGGGGTCTGGTTCAGTCTGGTACAGGGATGGGTGAGGGGGTCTGGTTCAGTCTGGGACGGGGGAGGGTGAGGGTTGTCTGGGTCAGTCTGGGACAGGGGAGGGTGAGGGAGGGTCTGGGTCAGTCAGTGACAAGGGAGGGTGAGGGGGGGTATGGTTCAGTCTGGGACAGGGAAGGGTGAGGGCGGGTCTGGTGCTGGAACAGGGAAGAGTGAGGGGAGTCTTGTACAGTCTGGGACAGGGGAGGGTGAGGGGGGACTGTGTCAGTCTGGGGCAGGCAAGGTTGAGTGGTGTCTGGGTCAGTCTGTGACAGGGGAGGGTGAGGGGTTCTGGGTCCGTCTGGGACACGGGAGCGTGAGGGGGGTCTGGTTCTGGGACAGGGGAGGGAGAGGGGGTTCTGGGTCAGTCTGGGACAGTGGAGGGTGAGGGGGTGTCTGGGTCAGTCTGGGGCAGGTAGGGTGAGGGGTGTCTGGGTCAGTCTGGGAAAGGGGAGGCTGAGTGGGGTCTGGGTCAGTCTGTGCCGGGAGGGTGAGAGGGGTCTGGATCAGTCTGGGACAGGGGAGGGTGAAGGGGGTCTAGTTCAGTATTGGACAGGGGAGGGTGAGGGGGTTCTGGGTCAGTCTGGGACAGGGGAAGGTGAGGGAGTCTGGTTCAGTCTTGGACAGAGGAGGGTGAGAGGGGTCTGTTTCTGGGACAGGGGAGGGTGAGGGGTGTCTGGTTCTGGGACAGGGGAGGGTGAGGGGGTCAGTCTGGGACAGTGGAGGGTGAGACGGGTCTGGGTCATTCTGGGTCAGGGGAGCTTGAGGTGTGTCTGGGTAAGGGGAGGGTGAGGGGGTTCTGGGACAGTATGGGACAGGGCAGGGCGTGGCCGGTCTGGGTCAGTCTGGGTCAGGGGAGGGCGAGGGGGTTCTGGTTCAGTCTGGGACAGGGGAGGGTGAGGGCTGTCTGGGTCATTCTGGGACAGGGGAGGGTGTGGGAGGGTCTGGGTCAGTCTGGGACAAGGGAGGGTGAGGGGGGATCTGGTTCTGTCTGGGACAGGGGAGGGTGAGTGGTGGGTCTGGTCCTGGGACAGGGAAGGGTGAGGGGGGTCTGTGTCAGTCTGGGACAGAGGAGGGTGAGTGGGGTTCTGGGTCAGTCTGGGGCAGGCAAGGGTGAGTGGTGTCTGGGTCAGTCTGTGACAGGGGAGGGTGAGTGGGGGGTCTCTGGTTCAGTCTGGGACAGGGGAGGGTGTGGGAGGTCCTGTTCTGGGACAGGGAAGGGTGAGGGTGGTCTGGTTCTGGGACAGGTGAGGGTGAGGGGGGTCTGGTTATGGGTCAGTCTGGGACAGGAGTGGGTGAGGGGTTCTGGGGCAGTCTGGAATACGGGAGCTTGAGGGGGGGTCTGGTTCTGGAACAGGGGAGGGAGAGGGGGTTCTGGGTCAGTCTGGGACAGGGGAGTGTGAGGGACTGGGTCAGTCTGGGTCAGGGGAGGGTGAGGGGGTTCTGGGTCAGGTTGGGGACAGGGGACGGTGAGGGCGGTCTGGGTCAGTCTGGGACAGGGGAGGGTGAGGGGAGGTCTGGTTCTGGGACAGGGGAGGGTGGGGGGGTATCTGGGTCAGTCTGGGACAGGGGAGGGTGAGGGTAGTCTGGGTCATTCTGGGACAGGGGAGGGTGAGTGGGGTCTGGGTCAGTATGGGATAGGGGAGGGTGAGTGGGGGGTCTCTGGTTCAGTCTGGGACAGGGGAGGGTGAGGGGATCAGTCTGGGACAGGGGAGGGTGAAGGGTAGCTAGTTCAGTCTGGGACAGGGGAGGGCGAGTGGGTTCTGGGTCAGTCTTGACAGGGGAGGGTGAGGGGTTGTCTGGTTCATTCTGGGTAAGCGGAGGGTGAGGGGTGTCTAGTTCTGGGATAGGGGAGGGTGAGGGGGTCTGTCTGAGACAAGGGAGGGTGAGGTAGGGATAGTTCAGTCTGGGACAGGGGAGGGTGAGGCGGGTCTGCATCAGTCTGGGACGTGAGGGTGAGGTGATCTGGGTCAGTCTGGGACAGGGGAGGGTGACGGGATCTGGGGCAGTCTGGGACAGGGGAGCGTGAGGGAGGGTCTGGGTCAGGGGAGGGTGAGGGGGTTCTGGGTTAGTATGGGACAGGGAAGGGTGAGGGGGGTCTGGATCAGCCTGGGTCAGGGGAGGGCGAGGGCGGTCTGAGTCATTCTGGGACAGGGGAGGGTGAGGGGGATCTGGTTCACTCTGGGACAAGTGAGAGTGAGGGTGGTCTGGTTCTGGGACAGGGGAGAGTGAGGGGAATCTGGTTCGGTCTGGGACAGGGGAGGGTGAAGGGGTGAATGGGTCAGTCTGGGACAGGGGAGGGTGAGGGGGGTCTGGGTCAGTCTGAGACAAGGGAAGGTGAGGGAGGTCTGGGTCAGTCTGGGACAGGGGAGGGTGAGGGGGGTCTGGTTCAGTCTGGGACAGGGGTGGGTGAGGGGGGTCTGGTTCAGTCTGCGACAGGGTAGCGTGAGTGGGGGTCTGAGTCAGGGGAGGGTGAGGGGGTCTGGGTCAGTCTGGGACAGGGTAGCATGAGAGGAGGTCTGGGGCAGGGGAGGGTGAGGGGGGTCTGGTTCTGGGACAGGGGATGGTGAGTGGGGATCTGAGTCAGTCTTGGACAGGGGAGGGTGAGGGGGGTCTGGGTCAGTCTGGGACAAGCGAGGGTGAGGGGGTTCTGGGTCAGTCTGGGACAGGGCTGGGTGAGGGGGGGTCTGGTTTTGGGACAGGGGTGGGTGAGAGGGGATGTGGGTCAGACTGGGACAGGGGAGGGTCGGGGGGGGTCTGCGTCAGTCTGGGAAAGGGGTGAGTGAGGTGGTTCTGGGTCAGTCTGGACAGGGGAGGGTGAGGGGTGGTCTGGTTCATTCTGTGTACGCGGAGGGTGAGGGGTGTCTGATTCTGGGATAGGGGAGGGTGAGGGGATCTGTCACAGGGGAGGGTGAAGTGGGTCTAGTTCAGTCTGGGACAGGGGAGGGTGAGGGGGGTCTGCATCAGTCTGGGACGGGAGGGTGAGGTGATCTGGGTCAGTCTGGGACAGGGGAGAGTGAGGGGTTCTGGTTCTGGGAGAGGCGAGTGTGAGGGGGGTCTGGTTCTCGGGCAGGGGAAGGTGAGGTGGGTTTGGTTCTGGGACGGGGAGGCTGAGGGGGGATCTGGGGCAGTCTGGGACAGGTGAGGGTGAGGGGCGTCTGGGTCAGTCTGGGACAGGGGATCGTGAGGGAGTGTCTGGGTCAGGGGAGGGTTAGGGGGTTCTGGGTCAGTATGGGACAGGGAAGGGTGAGGGGGGTCTGGGTCTGCCTGGGACAGGGGAGGGCGAGGGCGGTCTGTGTCATTCTGGGACAAGGGAGGGTGAGGGGGATCTGGTTCAGTCTGTTACAAGTGAGAGTGAGGGTGGTCTGGTTCTGGGACAGGGGAGAGTGATGGGAGTCTGGGTCAGTCTGGGACAGGGGAGGGTGAAGGGGTGTATGAGTCAGTCTGGGACAGGGGAGGGTGAGGGGCGTATGAGTCAGTCTGGGACAGGGGAGGGTGAGGGGGGTCTGGGTCACTCTGGGACAGTGGAGGGTGAGGGGTGTCTGGGTCAGTCTGGGACAAGGGAGGGTGAGGGGGTTCTGGGTCAGTCTGCGACAGGGGTGGGTGAGGGGGGTCTGGTTCTGGGACAGAGGAGGGTGAGGAGGAATGTGGCTCAGTCTGGGACAAGGGAGGATGAAGGGTGTCTGGGTCAGTCTGGGACGGGAGGGTGAGAGGGGTCTGAGTCAGTCTGGGACAGGGGAGGGTGAGGGGTGTCTGGGTCAGTCTGGGACAAGGGAGGGTGAGGGGGTTCTGGGTCAGTCTGCGACAGGGGTGGGTGAGGGGGGTCTGGTTCTGGGACAGAGGAGGGTGAGGAGGAATGTGGCTCAGTCTGGGACAAGGGAGGATGAAGGGTGTCTGGGTCAGTCTGGGACAGTGCAGGGTGAGGGGGTGTCCGCGTCAGTCTGGGACAGGAGAGTGTGAGGGGGGTCTGGGTCAGTCTGGGAAAGGGGAGGGTGAGTGGGGTCTGGGTCAGTCTGGGACGGGAGGGTGAGAGGGGTCTGAGTCAGTCTGGGACAGGGGAGGGTGAGGTGGTTCTGGGTCAGTCTGGGACAGGGGAGGTTGAGGGGGGGTCTGGTTCTGGGACAGGGGAGAGTGAGGGTGTCAGTCTGGGTCAGTGGAGGGTGAGAGGGGTCTGGTCAGTCTGGGACAGGGGAGCTTGAGAGGGGTCTGGGTAAGGGGACGTTGAGGGGGTTCTTTGTCAATATGGGACAGGGAAGGGAGAGAGGGGTCTGGGTCAGTATGGGACAGGGGAGGGTGAGGTGGGTCTGGTCCAGTCTGGGACAGGGGAGGGTGAGGGGGGTCTGGTTCTGGGACAGGGGAGGGTGAGGGGTGTCTGGTTCTGGGACAGGGGAGGGTGAGGGGGGGGTCTTGTCCTGGGACAGGGAAGGGTGAGGGGGGTCTGGGTCAGTCTGGGACAGAGGAGGGTGAGGGGGGTTCTGGGTCAGTCTGGGGCAGGCAAGCGTGAGTGGTTTCTGGGTCAGTCTGTGACTGGGGAGGGTGAGGGGGTTATGGTTCTGGGACAGGGGAGGGTGAGGGGGGTCTGGTTCTGGGACAGGTGAGGGTGAGGGGGGTCTGGTTCTGGGTCAGTCTGGGACAAGGGTGGGTGAGGGGTTCTGGGGCAGTCTGGGACACGGGAGCGTGAGGGGGGCTGTGGTTCTAGGACAGGGGAGGGAGAGGGGGTTCTGGGTCAGTCTGGGACAGGGGATTGTGAGGGACTGGGTCAGTCTGCGACAGGGGAGGGTGAGGGGGTTCTGGGTCAGTTTGGGACAGGGGATGGTGAGGGCAGTCTGGGTCTGTCTGGGACAGGGGAGGGTGAGGGGATGTCTGGTCCTGGGACAGGGTAGGGTGAGGGGGGTTCTGGGTCAGTCTGCGACAGGGCAGGGTGAGGGGAGTCTGGGTCATTCTGGGACAGGGGAGGGTGAGTGGCGTCTGGATCAGTATGGGACTGGGGAGAGTGAGTAGCGGGGGTCTGGTTCAGTCTGGGACAGGGGAGGGTGTGGGGGGTCCGGTTCTGGGACAGGGGAGGGTGAGGGGGTCAGTCTGGGACAGGGGAGGGTGAGTGGGTTCTGGGTCAGTCTGGACAGGGAAGGGTGAGGGGTGCTCTGGTTCATTCTGGGTAAGCGGAGGGTGAGGGGTGTCTGGTTCTGGGATAGGGGAGGGTGAGGGGGTCTGTCTGAGACAGGGGAGGGTGAGGTGGGTCTAGTTCAGTCTGGGACAGGGGAGGGTGAGGTGGGTCTGCATCAGTCTGGGACGGGAGGGTGAGGTGATCTGGGTCAGTCTGGGACAGGGGAGAGTGAGGGGTTCTGGTTCTTGGAGAGGGGAGTGTGAGGGGGGGATGTAGGTCAGTCTGGGACAGGGGAGGGTGAAGGGTGTCTGGGTCTGTCTCGGAAAGTGGAGGGTGAGGGGGGGTCTGGATCAGTCTGGGGCAGGTAGGGTGAGAGGGTTCTGGTTATGTCTGGGAAAGGGGAGGGTGAGTGGGGTCTGGGTCAGTCTGGGACAGGGGAGGGTGAGAGGGGTCTGTTTCTGGGACAGGGGAGGGTGAGGGGTGTCTGGTTCTGGGACAGGGGAGGCTGAGGGGGGTTCTGGGTCAGTTTGGGACAGGGGATGGTGAGGGCGGTCTGGGTCTGTCTGGGACAGGGGAGGGTGAGGGGATGTCTGGTTCTGGGACAGGGGAGGGTGAGGGGGGTTCTGGGTCAGTCTGGGACAGGGCAGGGTGAGGGGAGTCTGGGTCATTCTGGGACAGGGGAGGGTGAGTGGGGTCTGGATCAGTATGGGACTGGGGAGGGTGAGTAGCGGGGGTCTGGTTCAGTCTGGGACAGGGGAGGGTGTGGGGGGTCTGGTTCTGGGACAGGGGAGGGTGAGGGGGTCAGTCTGGGACAGTGGAGGGTGAGTGGGTTCTGGGTCAGTCTGGACAGGGAAGGGTGAGGGGTGCTCTGGTTCATTCTGGGTAAGCGAAGGGTGAGGGGTGTCTGGTTCTGGGATAGGGGAGGGTGAGGGGGTCTGTCTGAGACAGGGGAGGGTGAGGTGGGTCTAGTTCAGTCTGGGACAGTGGAGGGTGAGGTGGGTCTGCATCAGTCTGGGACGGGAGGGTGAGGTGATCTGGGTCAGGCTGGGACAGGGGAGAGTGAGGGGTTCTGGTTCTGGGAGAGGGGAGTGTGAGGGGGTCTGGTTCTCGGGCAGGGGAATGTGAGGTGGGTTTGCTTCTGGGACAGGGTAGTGTGAGGGGGGGATCTGGGGCAGTCTGGGACAGGTGAGAGTGAGGGTGGTCTGGTTCTGGGACAGGGGAGAGTGAGGTGAGTCTGGGTCAGTCTGGGACAGGGGAGGGTGAAGGGGTGTATGGGTCAGTCTGGGACAGGGGAGGGTGAGGGGGTTCTGGGTCAGTCTGAGACAAGGGAAGGTGAGGGGGGTCTGGGTCAGTCTGGGACAGGGGAGGGTGAGGGGGGTTTGGTTCAGTCTGGGACAGGGGTGGGTGAGGGGGGTCTGGTTCAGTCTGGGACAGGGTAGCGTGAGTGGGGGTCTGGGTCAGGGGAGGGTGAGGGGGTCTGGGTCAGTCTGGGACAGGGTAGGGTGAGAAGGGGTCTGGGACAGGGGAGGGTGAGGAGGGGTCTGGTTCTGGGACAGGAGAGGGTGAGAGGGGATCTGGGCCAGTCTGGGAAGGTTAGCTTGAGGCGGGGTCTGGGTCAGGGGAGTGTGAGGGGGGTTCTGGGTCAGTCTGGGACAGGGAAGTGTGAGAGGGGTCTGGGTCAGTCTTGGACAGGGGATGGTGAGGGGGGTCTGGGTCAGTGGAGGGTGAGGGGTGTCTGGGTCAGTCTGGAACAAGGGAGGGTGAGGGAGTTCTGGGTCAATCTGGGACAGGGGTGGGTAAGGGGGGTCTGGTTCTGGGACAGGGGAGGGTGAGGGGGTATGTGGGTCACTCTGGGACAGGGGAGGGTGAGGGGGGTCTGGGTCAGTCTGGGAAAGGGGAGGTGAGTGGGGTCTGGGTCAGTTTGGAACGGGAGGGTGAGAGAGGTCTGGGTCAGTCTGGGAAAGGGGAGGGTGAGTGGGGTCTGGGTCAGTCTGGGACGGGAGGGTGAGGGGGGTCTGTCAGTCTGGAAAGGGGAGGGTGAGGTGGTTCTGGGTCAGTCTGGGACAGGGGAGGGTGAGGGGGGATCTGGTTCTGGGACAGGGGTGGGTGAGGGTGTCAGTCTGGGTCAGTGGAGGGTGAGAGGGGTCTGGTCAGTCTGGGACAGGGGAGCTTGAGGGGGGTCTGGGTAAGGGGACGTTGAGGGGGTTCTTTGTCAGTATGGGACAGGGAAGGGTGAGAGGAGTCTGGGTCAGTATGGGTCAGGGGAGGGTGAGGTGGGTCTGGTTCAGTCTGGGACAGGAGAGGGTGAGGGGGGTCTGGTTCTGGGACAGGGGAGGGTGAGAGCGGATCTGGGCCAGACTGGGACAGGTGAGGGTGAGGGGAGTCTGGGTCAGTCTGGGACAGGGGTGCGTGAGGGGCTCTGGTTCTGGGAGACGGGAGTGTGAGAGGGGTCTGGGTTAGTCTGGGACAGGGGAGGGTGAGGGGTGTCTGGGTCAGTCTGGGACAAGGGAGGGTGAGGGGGCTCTGGGTCAGTCTGGGACAGGGGTGGGTGAGGGGGGTCTAGTTCTGGGACAGGGGAGTGTGAGGGGAGGTTAGGGTCAGTCTGGGGCAGTGTAGGTTGAGGGGGGTCTGGGTCAGTCTTGGAAAGGGGAGGGTGAGTGGGGTCTGGGTCAGTCTGGGACGGGAGGGTGAGAGGGGTCTGGGTCAGTCTGGGACAGGAGAGGGTAAAGGGGGACTAGTTCAGTCTTGGACAGGGTAGGGTTAGGGGTGTCTGGTTCTGGGACAGGGGAGGGTGAGGGGGTCAGTCTGCCGCAGTGGAGGTTGAGATGGGTCTGGGTCATTCTGGGACAGGGGAGCTTGAGGCGTGTCTGGGTAAGGGGAGGGTGAGGGGTTCTGGGACAGTCTGGGACAGGGAAGGGCGAGGTGGGTCTGGTTCAGTCTGGGACAGGGGTGGGTGAGGGGGATCTGGTTCAGTCTGGGACGGGGGATGGTGAGGGTTGTCTGGGTCAGTCTGGGACAGGGGAGAGTGAGGGAGGGTCTGGGTCAGTCAGGGACAAGGGAGGGTGAGGGGGGTCTGGGTCAGGGGAAGGTGAGGGGGTCTTGTACAGTCTGGGACAGTGGAGGTTGAGGGTGTTCTGGGTCAGTCTGGGGCAGGCAAGGGTGAGTGGTGTCTGGGTCAGTCTGTGACAGGGGAGGGTGAGGGGTTCTGGGTCAGCCTGGGGCAAGGGAGCGTGAGGGGGCGTCTAGTTCTGGGACAGGGGAGGGAGAGGGGGTTCTGGGTCAGTCTGGAACAGGGGAGTGTGAGGGACTGGGTCAGTCTGGGACAGGGGAAGGTGAGGGGGTTCAGGTTCCGGGACAGGGAACGGTGAGGGGCGTCTGGGCAGTCTGGGACAGGGGAGGTTGAGGTGTTTCTGGGTCAGTCTGGGACAGGGGAGTGTGAGGGGGGTCTGTGTCAGTCTGGGACAGGGGAGGGTGAGGGGGTCTGGATCAGTCTGGGACATGGGAGGGTCTGGTTCTGGGACAGGGGAGTGTGAGGGGGTCTGGTTCTGGGACAGGGGAGAGTGAGGGGTGTCTGTGTCAGTGGAGGGTGTGGGGGATCTGGGTCAGTCTGGACAGTGGAGGGTGAGGGGGTCTGGGTCAGTCTGGGACCGGGGAGGGTGAGGGGGTCTGGGTCAGTCTGGGACAGGGGTGGGTGAGGGGGTTCTGGGTCAGTGTGGGACAGGGGTGGGTGAGGGGGGTCTGGGTCAGTCTGGGATAGGAGAGGGTGAGGGGTTTCTGTGTCAGTCTTGGACAGGGGAGGGTGAGTGGGATCTGGGTCAGTCTGGGACAGGGGAAGGTGAGGGGGATCTGGGTCAGTCTGGGACAGGGGAGGATGAGGGGTTCTGGGTCAGTCTGGGACAGGGGTGGGTGAGGGGGGTCTGGATCAGTCTGGGACAGGGGAGGATGGGGTCTGGTTCAGTCTGGGACAGGGAAGGGTGAGGGGGTCTGGGTCAGTCTGGGACAGGGGAGGGTCTGGTTCTGGGACAGGGGAGGGTGATGGGGGTCTGGGTCAGTGTGGGACAGGGGAGGGTAAGGGGTGTCTGTGTCAGTCTAGGACACGGGATGGTGAGGGGGATCTGGGCCAGTCTGGGACAGGGGTGGGTGAGGGGGGTCTGGGTCAGTGTGGGACAGGGGTGGGTGAGGGGGGTCTGGGTCAGTCTGGGACAGGAGAGGGTGAGGGGTTTCTGGGTCAGTCTGGGACAGGGGAAGGTGAGGGGGATCTGGGTCAGTCTGGGACAGGGGAGGATGAGGGGTTCTGGGTCAGTCTGGGACAGGGGTGGGTGAGGGAGGTCTGGATCAGTCTGGGACACGGGAGGGTGGGGTCTGGGTCAGTCTGGGACATGGGAGGGTGAGGGGGGGTGTGGTTCAGTCTGGGACAGGGGAGGGTGAGGGGGTTCTGGTTCTGGGACAGGGAAGGGTGAGGGGGGTCTGGGCAGTCTGGGACAGGGGAGGTTGACGTGTTTCTGGGTCAGTCTGGGACAGGGGAGGGTGATGTGTGTCTGTGTCAGTCTGGGACAGGGGAGGTTGAGGGGGGTCTGGGTCAGTCTGAGACAAGGGAAGGTGAGGGGGATCTGGGTCAGTCTGGGACAGGGGAGGGTGAGGGGGGTCTGGTTCAGTCTGGAATAGGGGTGGGTGACGGGGGTCTGGTTCAGTCTGGGACAGGGTAGCGTGAGGGGGGGTCTGGGTCAGGGGAGGGTGTCGGGGGTCTGGATCAGTCTGGAACAGGGAAGTGTAAGAGGGTTCAGCGTCAATCTTGGACAGGGGATGGTGAGGGGTGTCTGGGTCACTCTGGGACAATGGAGGGTGAGGGGTGTCTGGGTCAGTCTGGGACAAGGGAGAGTGAGGGGATTCTGGGTCAGTCTGGGACAGGGGTGGGTGAGGGGGGTCTGGTTTTGGGACATGGAGGAGGGTGAGGGGGAATGTGGGTCAGTCTGGGACAGGGGAGGATGAAGGGTGTCTGGGTCAGTCTGGGACAGTGGAGGGTGAGGGTGTATCTGGGTCAGTCTTGGACAGGGTAGGGTGAGGGGGGTCTGGGTCAGTCTGGGATAGGAGAGGGTGAAGGGTTTCTGGGTCAGTCTTGAACAGGGGAGGGTGAGGGGGATCTGGGTCAGTCTGGGACAGGGGAGGATGAGGGGTTCTGGGTCAGTCTGGGACAGGGGTGGATGAGGGGGGTCTGGATCAGTCTGGGACAGTGGAGGATGGGGTCTGGGTCAGTCTGGGACAGGGAAGGGTGAGGGGGTCTGGGTCAGTCTGGGACAGGGGAGGGTCTGGTTCAGGGACAGGGGAGGGTGATGGGGGTCTGGGTCAGTTTGGGACAGGGGAGGGTAAGAGGTGTCTGGGTCAGTGTGGGACAGGGGTGGGTGAGGGGGGTCTGGGTCAGTCTGGGACAGGGGTGGGTAAAGGGGGTCTGGGTCAGTCTGGGACAGGAGAGGGTGAGGTGTTTCTGGGTCAGTCTGGGACAGGGGAGGGTGAGGGGGAGCTGGGTCAGTCTGGGACAGGGGAGGATGAGGGGTTCTGGGTCAGTCTGGGACAGGGGTGGGTGAGGGAGGTCTGGATCAGCCTGGGACAGGGGAGGGTGGGGTCTGGGTCAGTCTGGGACATCGGAGGGTGAGGGGGCGGTGTGGTTCAGTCTGGGACAGCGGAGGGTGAGGGGGTTCTGGTTCTGGGACAGGGAAGGGTGAGGGGGGTCTGGGCAGTCTGGGACAGGGGAGGTTGACGTGTTTCTGGGTCAGTCTGGGACAGGGGAGGGTGAGGGGTGTCTGTGTCAGTCTGGGACAGGGGAGGGTGAGGGGGTCTGGGTCAGTCTGGGACAGGGGAGGGTCTGGTTCTGGGACAGGGGAGTGTGAGGGGGTCTGGTTCTGGGACAGGGGAGAGTGAGGGGTGTCTGGGTCAGTGGAGGGTGTGGATGGGTTTGGGTCATTCTGGGACAGGGGAGGGTAAAGGGGGTCTGGGTCAGTCTGGGACAGGAGAGGGTGAGGTGTTTCTGGGTCAGTCTGGGACAGGTAAGGGTGAGGGTGTTCTGGGTCAGTCTGGGACAGGGGAGAGAGAGGGGGGTCTGGTTCTGGGACAGGGGAGGGTGAGGGTGTCAGTCTGGGTCAGTGGAGGGTGAGAGGGGATCTGGGCCAGTCTGGGACAGGTGAGGGTGAGTGGGTGTATGAGTCAGTCTGGGACAGGGGAGGTTGAGGGGGGTCTGGGTCAGTCTGAGACAAGGGAAGGTGAGGGGGATCTGGGTCAGTCTGGGACAGGGGACGGTGAGAGGGGTCTGGTTCAGTCTGGGATAGGGGTGGGTGACGGGGGTCTGGTTCAGTCTGGGACAGGGGTGGGTGAGGGGGATATGGTTCAGTCTGGGACGGGGGATGGTGAGGGTTGTCTGGGTCAGTCTGGGACAGGGGAGAGTGAGGGAGGGTCTGGGTCAGTCAGGGACAAGGGAGGGTGAGGGGGGTCTGGGTCAGGGGAGGGTGAGGGGGTCTTGTACAGTCTGGGACAGTGGAGGTTGAGGGTGTTCTGGGTCAGTCTGGGGCAGGCCAGGGTGAGTGGTGTCTGGGTCAGTCTGTGACAGGGGAGGGTGAGGGGTTCTGGGTCAGCCTGGGGCAAGGGAGCGTGAGGGGGCGTCTAGTTCTGGGACAGGGGAGGGAGAGGGGGTTCTGGGTTAGTCTGGAACAGGGGAGTGTGAGGGACTGGGTCAGTCTGGGACAGGGGAAGGTGAGGGGGTTCTGGTTCCAGGACAGGGAACGGTGAGGGGCGTCTGGGCAGTCTGGGACAGGGGAGGTTTAGGTGTTCCTGGGTCAGTCTGGGACAGGGGAGTGTGAGGGGGGTCTGTGTCAGTCTGGGACAGGGGAGGGTGAGGGGGTCTGGATCAGTCTGGGACATGGGAGGGTCTGGTTCTGGGACAGGGGAGTGTGAGGGGGTCTGGTTCTGGGACAGGGGAGAGTGTGGGGTGTCTGTGTCAGTGGAGGGTGTGGGGGATCTGGGTCAGTCTGGACAGTGGAGGGTGAGGGGGTCTGGGTCTGTCTGGGACCGGGGAGGGTGAGGGGGTCTGGGTCAGTCTGGGACAGGGGTGGGTGAGGGGGGTCTGGGTCAGTGTGGGACAGGGATGGGTGAGGGGGGTCTGGGTCAGTCTGGGATAGGAGAGGGTGAGGGTTTCTGTGACAGTCTTGGACAGGGGATGGTGAGTGGGATCTGGGTCAGTCTGGGACAGGGGAGGATGAGGGGTTCTGGGTCAGTGTGGGACAGGGGTGGGTGAGGGGGGTCTGGATCAGTCTGGGACAGGGGAGCATGGGGTCTGGGTCAGTCTGGGACAGGGAAGGGTGAGGGGGTCTGGGTCAGTCTGGGACAGGGGAGGGTCTGGATCTGGGACAGGGGAGGGTGATGGGGGTCTGGGTCAGTGTGGGACAGGGGTGGGTAAGGGGTGTCTGTGTCAGTCTAGGACAGGGGATGGTGAGGGGGATCTGGGCCAGTCTGGGACAGGGGTGGGTGAGGGGGTTCTGGGTCAGTGTGGGACAGGGGTGGGTGAGGGGGGTCTGGGTCAGTCTGGGACAGGGGTGGGTGAGGGGGGTCTGGGTCAGTCTGGGACAGGAGAGGGTGAGGGGTTTCTGGGTCAGTCTGGGACAGGGGAGGGTGAGGGGGATCTGGGTCAGTCTGGGACAGGGGAGGATGAGGGGTTCTGGGTCAGTCTGGGACAGGGGTGGGTGAGGGAGGTCTGGATCAGTCTGGGACACGGGAGGGTGGGGTCTGGGTCAGTCTGGGACATGGGAGGGTGAGGGGGTGTGTGGTTCAGTCTGGGACAGGGGAGGGTGAGGGGGTTCTGGTTCTGGGACAGGGAAGGGTGAGGGGGGTCTGGGCAGTCTGGGACAGGGGAGTTTGACGTGTTTCTGGGTCAGTCTGGGACAGGGGAGGGTGATGTGTGTCTGTGTCAGTCTGGGACAGGGGAGGTTGAGGGGGGTCTGGGTCAGTCTGAGACAAGGGAAGGTGAGGGGGATCTGGGTCAGTCTGGGACAGGGGAGGGTGAGGGGGGTCTGGTTCAGTCTGGAATAGGGGTGGGTGACGGGTGTCTGGTTCAGTCTGGGACAGGGTAGCGTGAGGGGGGGTCTGGGTCAGGGGAGGGTGACGGGGGTCTGGATCAGTCTGGGACAGGGAAGTGTAAGAGGGTTCAGCGTCAATCTTGGACAGGGGATGGTGAGGGGGGTCTGGGTCACTCTGGGACAATGGAGGGTGAGGGGTGTCTGGGTCAGTCTGGGACAAGGGAGAGTGAGGGGATTCTGGGTCAGTCTGGGACAGGGGTGGGTGAGGGGGGTCTGGTTCCGGGACATGGAGGAGGGTGAGGGGGAATGTGGGTCAGTCTGGGACAGGGGAGGATGAAGGGTGTCTGGGTCAGTCTGGGACAGTGGAGGGTGAGGGTGTATCTGGGTCAGTCTGGGACAGGGTAGGGTGAGGGTGGTCTGGGTCAGTCTGGGATAGGAGAGGGTGAAGGGTTTCTGGGTCAGTCTTGGACAGGGGAGGGTGAGGGGGATCTGGGTCAGTCTGGGACAGGGGAGGATGAGGGGTTCTGGGTCAGTCTGGGACAGGGGTGGATGAGGGGGGTCTGGATCAGTCTGGGACAGTGGAGGATGGGGTCTGGGTCAGTCTGGGACAGGGAAGGGTGAGGGGGTCTGGGTCAGTCTGGGACAGGGGAGGGTCTGGTTCACGGACAGGGGAGGGTGATGGGGGTCTGGGTCAGTTTGGGACAGGGGAGGGTAAGGGGTGTCTGGGTCAGTGTGGGACAGGGGTGGGTGAGGGGGGGCTGGGTCAGTCTGGGACAGGGGTGGGTGAAGGGGGTCTGGGTCAGTGTGGGACAGGGGTGGGTGAGGGGGGTCTGGGTCAGTCTGGGACAGGGGTGGGTGAGGGGGGTCTGGGTCAGTCTGGGACAGGAGAGGGTGAGGGGTTTCTGGGTCAGTCTGGGACAGGGGAGGGTGAGGGGGATCTGGGTCAGTCTGGGACAGGGGAGGATGAGGGGTTCTGGGTCAGTCTGGGACAGGGGTGGGTGAGGGAGGTCTGGATCAGCCTGGGACAGGGGAGGGTGGGGTCTGGGTCAGTCTGGGACATCGGAGGGTGAGGGGGCGGTGTGGTTCAGTCTGGGACAGCGGAGGGTGAGGGGTTTCTGGTTCTGGGACAGGGAAGGGTGAGGGGGGTCTGGGCAGTCTGGGACAGGGGAGGTTGACGTGTTTCTGGGTCATTCTGGGACCGGGGAGGGTGAGGGGGTCTGGGTCAGTCTGGGACAGGGGTGGGTGAGGGGGGTCTGGGTCAGTGTGGGACAGGGATGGGTGAGGGGGGTCTGGGTCAGTCTGGGATAGGAGAGGGTGAGGGTTTCTGTGACAGTCTTGGACAGGGGATGGTGAGTGGGATCTGGGTCAGTCTGGGACAGGGGAGGATGAGGGGTTCTGGGTCAGTGTGGGACAGGGGTGGGTGAGGGGGGTCTGGATCAGTCTGGGACAGGGGAGCATGGGGTCTGGGTCAGTCTGGGACAGGGAAGGGTGAGGGGGTCTGGGTCAGTCTGGGACAGGGGAGGGTCTGGATCTGGGACAGGGGAGGGTGATGGGGGTCTGGGTCAGTGTGGGACAGGGTTGGGTAAGGGGTGTCTGTGTCAGTCTAGGACAGGGGATGGTGAGGGGGATCTGGGCCAGTCTGGGACAGGGGTGGGTGAGGGGGTTCTGGGTCAGTGTGGGACAGGGGTGGGTGAGGGGGGTCTGGGTCAGTCTGGGACAGGGGTGGGTGAGGGGGGTCTGGGTCAGTCTGGGACAGGAGAGGGTGAGGGGTTTCTGGGTCAGTCTGGGACAGGGGAGGGTGAGGGGGATCTGGGTCAGTCTGGGACAGGGGAGGATGAGGGGTTCTGGGTCAGTCTGGGACAGGGGTGGGTGAGGGAGGTCTGGATCAGTCTGGGACACGGGAGGGTGGGGTCTGGGTCAGTCTGGGACATGGGAGGGTGAGGGGGTGTGTGGTTCAGTCTGGGACAGGGGAGGGTGAGGGGGTTCTGGTTCTGGGACAGGGAAGGGTGAGGGGGGTCTGGGCAGTCTGGGACAGGGGAGTTTGACGTGTTTCTGGGTCAGTCTGGGACAGGGGAGGGTGATGTGTGTCTGTGTCAGTCTGGGACAGGGGAGGTTGAGGGGGGTCTGGGTCAGTCTGAGACAAGGGAAGGTGAGGGGGATCTGGGTCAGTCTGGGACAGGGGAGGGTGAGGGGGGTCTGGTTCAGTCTGGAATAGGGGTGGGTGACGGGTGTCTGGTTCAGTCTGGGACAGGGTAGCGTGAGGGGGGGTCTGGGTCAGGGGAGGGTGACGGGGGTCTGGATCAGTCTGGGACAGGGAAGTGTAAGAGGGTTCAGCGTCAATCTTGGACAGGGGATGGTGAGGGGGGTCTGGGTCACTCTGGGACAATGGAGGGTGAGGGGTGTCTGGGTCAGTCTGGGACAAGGGAGAGTGAGGGGATTCTGGGTCAGTCTGGGACAGGGGTGGGTGAGGGGGGTCTGGTTCCGGGACATGGAGGAGGGTGAGGGGGAATGTGGGTCAGTCTGGGACAGGGGAGGATGAAGGGTGTCTGGGTCAGTCTGGGACAGTGGAGGGTGAGGGTGTATCTGGGTCAGTCTGGGACAGGGTAGGGTGAGGGGGGTCTGGGTCAGTCTGGGATAGGAGAGGGTGAAGGGTTTCTGGGTCAGTCTTGGACAGGGGAGGGTGAGGGGGATCTGGGTCAGTCTGGGACAGGGGAGGATGAGGGGTTCTGGGTCAGTCTGGGACAGGGGTGGATGAGGGGGGTCTGGATCAGTCTGGGACAGTGGAGGATGGGGTCTGGGTCAGTCTGGGACAGGGAAGGGTGAGGGGGTCTGGGTCAGTCTGGGACAGGGGAGGGTCTGGTTCACGGACAGGGGAGGGTGATGGGGGTCTGGGTCAGTTTGGGACAGGGGAGGGTAAGGGGTGTCTGGGTCAGTGTGGGACAGGGGTGGGTGAGGGGGGGCTGGGTCAGTCTGGGACAGGGGTGGGTGAAGGGGGTCTGGGTCAGTGTGGGACAGGGGTGGGTGAGGGGGGTCTGGGTCAGTCTGGGACAGGGGTGGGTGAGGGGGGTCTGGGTCAGTCTGGGACAGGAGAGGGTGAGGGGTTTCTGGGTCAGTCTGGGACAGGGGAGGGTGAGGGGGATCTGGGTCAGTCTGGGACAGGGGAGGATGAGGGGTTCTGGGTCAGTCTGGGACAGGGGTGGGTGAGGGAGGTCTGGATCAGCCTGGGACAGGGGAGGGTGGGGTCTGGGTCAGTCTGGGACATCGGAGGGTGAGGGGGCGGTGTGGTTCAGTCTGGGACAGCGGAGGGTGAGGGGTTTCTGGTTCTGGGACAGGGAAGGGTGAGGGGGGTCTGGGCAGTCTGGGACAGGGGAGGTTGACGTGTTTCTGGGTCATTCTGGGACATGGGAGGGTGAGGGGGTCTGGCTCAGTCTGGGACAGGTAAGGGTGAGGGGGTTCTGGGTCAGTCTGGGACAGGGGAGAGAGAGGGGGGTCTGGTTCTGGGACAGGGGAGGGTGAGGGTGTCAGTCTGGGTCAGTGGAGGGTGAGAGGGGATCTGGGCCAGTCTGGGACAGGTGAGGGTGAGTGGGTGTATGAGTCAGTCTGGGACAGGGGAGGTTGAGGGGGGTCTGGGTCAGTCTGAGACAAGGGAAGGTGAGGGGGATCTGGGTCAGTCTGGGACAGGGGACGGTGAGAGGGGTCTGGTTCAGTCTGGGATAGGGGTGGGTGACGGGGGTCTGGTTCAGTCTGGGACAGGGTAGCGTGAGGGGGGGTCTGGGTCAGGGGAGGGTGACGGGGGTCTGGATCAGTCTGGGACAAGGGAGGGTGAGGGAATTCTGGGTCAGTCTGGCACAGGGGTGGGTGAGGGGGGTCTGGTTCTGGGACAGAGGAGGGTGAGGGGGAATGTGGGTCAGTCTGGGACAGGGGAGGATGAAGGGTGTCTGGGTCAGTCTGGGACAGTGGAGGGTGAGGGTGTATCTGGGTCAGTCTGGGACAGGGTAGGGTGAGGGGGTCAGAGTCAGTCTGGGAAAGGGGAGGGTGAGTGGGGTCTGGGTCAGTCTGGGACGGGAGGGTGAGAGGGGTCTGAGTCAGTCTGGGACAGGGGAGGGTGAGGTGGTTCTGGGTCAGTCTGCGACAGGGGAGGGTGAGGGGGGATCTGGTTCTGGGACAGGGGAGGGTGAGGGTGTCAGTCTGGGTCAGTGGAGGGTGAGAGGGGTCTGGTCAGTCTGGGACAGGGGAGCTTGAGGGGGGTCTGGGTAAGGGGACGTTGAGGGGGTTCTTTGTCAGTATGGGACAGGGAAGGGTGAGAGGAGTCTGGGTCAGTATGGGTCAGGGGAGGGTGAGGTGGGTCTGTTCCAGTCTGGGACAGGGGAGGGTGAGGGGGGTCTGGTTCTGGGACAGGGGAGGGTGAGAGGGGATCTGGGCCAGTCTGGGACAGGTGAGGGTGAGGGGAGTCTGGGTCAGTCTGGGACAGGGGTGCGTGAGGGGCTCTGGTTCTGGGAGACGGGAGTGTGAGAGGGGTCTGGGTTAGTCTGGGACAGGGGAGGGTGAGGGGTGTCTGGGTCAGTCTGGGACAAGGGAGGGTGAGGGGGCTCTGGGTCAGTCTGGGACAGGGGTGGGTGAGGGGGGTCTAGTTCTGGGACAGGGGAGTTTGAGGGGGGGATGTGGGTCAGTCTGGGACAGGGGAAGGTGAAGGGTGTCTGGGTCAGTCTGGGACAGTGGAGGGTGAGGGGGGGTCAGGGCCAGTCTGGGGCAGGGTAGGGTGACGGGGGTCTGGGTCAGTCTGGGAAAGGGGAGGGTGAGTGGGGTCTGGGTCAGTCTGGGACGGGAGGGTGAGAGGGGTCTGGGTCAGTCTGGGACAGGAGAGGGTGAAGGGGGTCTAGTTCAGTCTTGGACAGGGGAGGGTTAGGGGTGTCTGGTTCTGGGACAGGGGAGGGTGAGGGGGTCAGTCTGCCACAGTGGAGGTTGAGATGGGTCTGGGTCATTCTGGGACAGGGGAGCTTGAGGCGTGTCTGGGTAAGGGGAGGGTGAGGGGTTCTGGGACAGTCTGGGACAGGGAAGGGCGAGGTGGGTCTGGTTCAGTCTGGGACAGGGGTGGGTGAGGGGGGTCTGGTTCAGTCTGGGACGGGGGAGGGTGAGGGTTGTCTGGGTCAGTTTGGGACAGGGGAGAGTGAGGGAGGGTCTGGGTCAGTCAGGGACAAGGGAGGGTGAGGGGGGTCTGGGTCAGGGGAGGGTGAGGGGGTCTTGTACAGTCTGGGACAGTGGAGGGTGAGGGGGTTCTGGGTGAGTCTGGGGCAGGCAAGGGTGAGTGGTGTCTGGGTCAGTCTGTGACAGGGGAGGGTGAGGGGTTCTGGGTCAGCCTGGGGCAAGGGAGCGTGAGGGGGCGTCTAGTTCTGGGACAGGGGAGGGAGAGGGGGTTCTGGATCAGTCTGGAACAGGGGATTGTGAGGGACTGGGTCAGTCTGGGACAGGGGAAGGTGAGGGGGTTCTATTTCCGGGACAGGGAATGGTGAGGGGCGTCTGGGCAGTCTGGGACAGGGGAGGTTGAGGTGTTTCTGGGTCAGTCTGGGACAGGGGATTGTGAGGGGGGTCTGTGTCAGTCTGGGACAGGGGAGGGTGAGGGGGTTTGGGTCAGTCTGGGACAGGGGAGGGTCTGGTTCTGGGACAGGGGAGTGTGAGGGGGTCTGGTTCTGGGACAGGGGAGTGTGAGGGATGTCTGTGTCATCTAGGACAGGGGATGGTGCGGGGGATCTGGGCCAGTCTGGGACAGGGGTGGGTGAGGGGGGTCTGGGTCAGTGTGGGACAGGGGTGGGTAAGGGGGGTCTGGATCAGTCTGGGACAGGGGAGGATGGGGTCTGGGTCAGTCTGGGACAGGGAAGGGTGAGGGGGTCTGGGTCAGTCTGGGACAGGGGAGGGTCTGGTTCTGGGACAGGGGAGGTTGATGGGGGTCTGGGTCAGTGTGGGACAGGGGAGAGTAAGGGGTGTCTGTGTCAATCTAGGACAGGAGATGGTGAGGGGGATCTGGGCCAGTCTGGGACAGGGGTGGGTGAGGGGTGTCTGGATCAGTGTGGGACAGGGGTGGGTGAGGGGGGTCTGTGTCAGTCTGGGACAAGGGTGGGTGAGGGGGGTCTGGGTCAGTCTGGGACAGGAGAGGGTGAGGGGTTTCTGGGTCAGTCTGGGACAGGGGAGGGTGAGGGAGATCTGGTTCAGTCTGGGACAGGGGAGGATGTGGGGTTCTGGGTCAGTCTGGGACAGGGGTGGGTGAGGGAGGTCTGGATCAGTCTGGGACAGGGGAGGGTGGTGTCTGGGTCAGTCTGGGACATGGGAGGGTGAGGGGGGGTGTGGTTCAGTCTGGGACAGGGGAGGGTGAGGGGGTTCTGGTTCTGGGACAGGGAAGGGTGAGGGTGGTCTGGGCAGTCTGGGACAGGGAGGTTGAGGTGTTTCTGGGTCAGTCTGGGACAGGGGAGGGTGAGGGGTGTCTGTGTCAGTGTGGGACAGGGGTGGGTGAGGGGGTCTGGGTCAGTCTGGGACAGGGGAGGGTCTGGTTCTGGGACAGGGGAGTGTGAGGGGGTCTGGTTCTGGGTCAGGAGAGATTGAGGGGTGTCTGGGTCAGTGGAGGGTGTGGGGGGGTGTCTGGGTCATTCTGGGACAGTGGAGGGTGAGGGGGTCTGGGTCAGTCTGGGACAGGGGAGGGTCTGGTTCTTGGACAGGGGAGGGTGAGGGGGGTCTGCTTCTGGGACAGGGGAGAGTGAGGGGTGTCTGGGTCAGTGGAGGGTGTGGGGGGTTCTAGGTCAGTCTGGGACAGGGGAGGGTGAGGGGGTCTGGGTCAGTCTGGGACAGGGGTGCGTGAGGGGCTCTGGTTCTGGGAGACGGGAGTGTGAGAGGGGTCTGGGTTAGTCTGGGACAGGGGAGGGTGAGGGGTGTCTGGGTCAGTCTGGGACAGGGGAGGGTGAGGGGTTTCTGGGTCAGTCTGGGACAAGGGAGGGTGAGGGGGCTCTGGGTCAGTCTGGGACAGGGGTGGGTGAGGGGGCTCTAGTTCTGGGACAGGGGAGTGTGAGGGGGGGATGTGGGTCAGTCTGGGACAGTGGAGGGTGAAGGGTGTCTGGGTCAGTCTGGGACAGTGGAGGGTGAGGGGGGGTCTGGGTCAGTCTGGAGCAGGGTAGGGTGAGGGTGGTCTGGGTCAGTCTGGGAAAGGGGAGGGTGAGTGGGGTCTGGGTCAGTCTGGGACGGGAGGGTGAGAGGGGACGGGGTCAGTCTGGGACAGGAGAGGGTGAAGGGGGTCTAGTTCAGTCTTGGACAGGGGAGGGTTCGGGGTGTCTGGTTCTGGGACAGGGGAGGGTGAGGGGGTCTGTCTGCCGCAGTGGAGGTTGAGATGGGTCTTGGTCATTCTGCGACAGGGGAGCTTGAGGGGTGTCTGGGTAAGGGGAGGATGAGGGATTCTGGGACAGTCTGGGACAGGGAAGGGCGAGGTGAGTCTGGTTCAGTCTGGGACAGGGGTGGGTGAGGGGGGTCTGGTTCAGTCTGGGACGGGGGAGGGTGAGGGTGGTCTGGTTCAGTCTGGGACAGGGGAGAGTGAGGGAGGGTCTTGGTCAGTCAGGGACAAGGGAGGGTGAGGGGGATCTGGGTCAGGGGAGGGTGAGGGGGTATTGTACAGTCTGGGACAGTGGAGGGTGGGGGGGTTCTGTGTCAGTCTGGGGCAGGCAAGGGTGAGTGGTGTCTGGGTCAGTCTGTGACAGGGGAGGGTGAGGGGTTCTGGGTCAGTCTGGGGCAAGGGAGCCTGAGGGGGAGTCTGGTTCTGGGACAGGGGAGTGTGAGGGGGTTCTGGGTCAGTCTGGAACAGGGGAGTGTGAGGGACTGGGTCAGTCGGGGACAGGGGAAGGTGAGGGGGTTCTGGTTCCGGGACAGGGAAGGGTGAGGGGCGTCTGGGCAGTCTGGGACAGGGGAGGTTGAGGTGTTTCTGGGTCAGTCTGGGACAGGGGAGGGTGAGGGGGGTCTGTGTCAGTCTGGGACAGGGGAGGGTGAGGGGGTCTGGGTCAGTCTGGGACAGGGAAGGGTCTGGTTCTGGGACAGGGGAGTGTGAGGGGGTCTGGTTCTGGGACAGGGGAGAGTGAGGGGTGTCTGGGTCAGTGGAGGGTGTGGGGGGGGTCTGGGTCAGTCTGGACAGTGGAGGGTGAGGGGGTCTGGGTCAGTCTGGGACAGGGGAGGGTGAGGGGAGTCTGGGTCAGTCTGGGACAGGGGTGGGTGAGAGGGTCTGGGTCAGTCTGGGACAGGGGAGGGTGAGGGTGATCTGGATCTGGGACAGGGGAGAGTGAGCGGGGTCTGGGTCAGTCCGGGACAGGGGAGGGTGAGGGGTGTCTGTGTCATCTAGGACAGGGGATGGTGAGGGGGATCTGGGCCAGTCTGGGACAGGGGTGGGTGAGGGGGGTCTGAGTCAATGTGGGACAGGGGTGGGTGAGGGGGGTCTGGGTCAGTCTGGGACAGGAGAGTGTGAGGGGTTTCTGGGTCAGTCTGGGACAGGGGAGGGTGAGAGGGATCTGGGTCAGTCTGGGACAGGGGAGGATGAAGGGTTCTGGGTCAGTCTGGGACAGGGGTCGGTGAGGGGGGTCTGGATCAGTCTGGGACAGGGGAGGATGGGGTCTGGGTCAGTCTGGGACAGGGAAAGATGAGGGGGTCTGGGTCAGTCTGGGACAGGAGAGGGTCTGGTTCTGGGACAGGGGAGGGTGATGGGGGTCTGGGTCAGTGTGGGACAGGGGAGGGTAAGGGGTGTCTGTGTCAGTCTAGGACAGGTGATGGTGAGGGGGATCTGGGCCAGTCTGGGACAGAGGTGGGTGAGGGGGGTCTGGGTCAGTGTGGGACAGGGGTGCTGAGGCGGGTCTGGGTCAGTCTGGGACAGGGGTGGGTGAGGGGGGTCTGGATCAGTCTGGGACATGAGAGGATGAGGGGTTTCTGGATCAGTCTGGGACAGGGGAGGGTGAGTGGGATCTAGGTCAATCTGGGACAGGGGATGATGAGGGGTTCTGGGTCAGTCTGGGACTGGCGTGGGTGAGGGAGGTCTGGATCAGTCTGGGACAGGGGAGGGTGGGGTCTGGGTCAGTTTGGGACATGGGAGGGTGAGGAGGAGGTGTGGTTCAGTCTGGGACAGGGGAGGGTGAGGGGGTTCTGGTACTGGGACAGGGAAGGGTGAGGGGGGATCTGGGCAGTCTGGGACAGGGGAGGTTGAGGTGTTTCTGGGTCAGTCTGGGACAGGGGAGGGTGAGGGGTGTCTGTGTTAGTCTGGGACAGTGGAGGGTGAGGGGGTCTAGGTCAGTCTGGGACAGTGGAGGGTCTGGTTCTGGGACAGGGGAGTGTGAGGGGGTCTGGTTCAGTCTGGGACGGGGGATGGTGAGGGTTGTCTGGGTCAGTCTGTGACAGGGGAGAGTGAGGGAGGGTCTGGGTCAGTCAGGGACAAGGGAGGGTGAGGGGGGTCTGGGTCAGGGGAAGGTGAGGGGGTCTTGTACAGTCTGGGACAGTGGAGGTTGAGGGTGTTCTGGGTCAGTCTGGGGCAGGCAAGGGTGAGTGGTGTCTGGGTCAGTCTGTGACAGGGGAGGGTGAGGGGTTCTGGGTCAGCCTGGGGCAAGGGAGCGTGAGGGGGCGTCTAGTTCTGGGACAGGGGAGGGAGAGGGGGTTCTGGGTCAGTCTGGAACAGGGGAGTGTGAGGGACTGGGTCAGTCTGGGACAGGGGAAGGTGAGGGGGTTCAGGTTCCGGGACAGGGAACGGTGAGGGGCGTCTGGGCAGTCTGGGACAGGGGAGGTTTAGGTGTTTCTGGGTCAGTCTGGGACAGGGGAGTGTGAGGGGGGTCTGTGTCAGTCTGGGACAGGGGAGGGTGAGGGGGTCTGGATCAGTCTGGGACATGGGAGGGTCTGGTTCTGGGACAGGGGTGTGTGAGGGGGTCTGGTTCTGGGACAGGGGAGAGTGAGGGGTGTCTGTGTCAGTGGAGGGTGTGGGGGATCTGGGTCAGTCTGGACAGTGGAGGGTGAGGGGGTCTGGGTCAGTCTGGGACCGGGGAGGGTGAGGGGGTCTGGGTCAGTCTGGGACAGGGGTGGGTGAGGGGGTTCTGGGTCAGTGTGGGACAGGGGTGGGTGAGGGGGGTCTGGGTCAGTCTGGGATAGGAGAGGGTGAGGGGTTTCTGTGTCAGTCTTGGACAGGGGAGGGTGAGTGGGATCTGGGTCAGTCTGGGACAGGGGAGGTTGAGGGGTTCTGGGTCAGTGTGGGACAGGGGTGGGTGAGGGGGGTCTGGATCAGTCTGGGACAGGGGAGGATGGGGTCTGGGTCAGTCTGGGACAGGGAAGGGTGAGGGGGTCTGGGTCAGTCTGGGACAGGGGAGGGTCTGGTTCTGGGACAGGGGAGGGTGATGGGGGTCTGGGTCAGTGTGGGACAGGGGAGGGTAAGGGGTGTCTGTGTCAGTCTAGGACAGGGGATGGTGAGGGGGATCTGGGCCAGTCTGGGACAGGGGTGGGTGAGGGGGGTCTGGGTCAGTGTGGGACAGGGGTGGGTGAGGGGGGTCTGGGTCAGTCTGGGACAGGAGAGGGTGAGGGGTTTCTGGGTCAGTCTGGGACAGGGGAAGGTGAGGGGGATCTGGGTCAGTCTGGGACAGGGGAGGATGAGGGGTTCTGGGTCAGTCTGGGACAGGGGTGGGTGAGGGAGGTCTGGATCAGTCTGGGACACGGGAGGGTGGGGTCTGGGTCAGTCTGGGACATGGGAGGGTGAGGGGGGGGTGTGGTTCAGTCTGGGACAGGGGAGGGTGAGGGGGTTCTGGTTCTGGGACAGGGAAGGGTGAGGGGGGTCTGGGCAGTCTGGGACAGGGGAGGTTGACGTGTTTCTGGGTCAGTCTGGGACAGGGGAGGGTGATGTGTGTCTGTGTCAGTCTGGGACAGGGGAGGTTGAGGGGGGTCTGGGTCAGTCTGAGACAAGGGAAGGTGAGAGAGATCTGGGTCAGTCTGGGACAGGGGAGGGTGAGGGGGGTCTGGTTCAGTCTGGAATAGGGGTGGGTGACGGGGGTCTGGTTCAGTCTGGGACAGGGTAGCGTGAGGGGGGGTCTGGGTCAGGGGAGGGTGTCGGGGGTCTGGATCAGTCTGGGACAGGGAAGTGTAAGAGGGTTCAGCGTCAATCTTGGACAGGGGATGGTGAGGGGGGTCTGGGTCACTCTGGGACAATGGAGGGTGAGGGGTGTCTGGGTCAGTCTGGGACAAGGGAGAGTGAGGGGATTCTGGGTCAGTCTGGGACAGGGGTGGGTGAGGGGGGTCTGGTTCTGGGACATGGAGGAGGGTGAGGGGGAATGTGGGTCAGTCTGGGACAGGGGAGGATGAAGGGTGTCTGGGTCAGTCTGGGACAGTGGAGGGTGAGGGTGTATCTGGGTCAGTCTGGGACAGGGTAGGGTGAGGGGGGTCTGGGTCAGTCTGGGATAGGAGAGGGTGAAGGGTTTCTGGGTCAGTCTTGAACAGGGGAGGGTGAGGGGGATCTGGGTCAGTCTGGGACAGGGGAGGATGAGGGGTTCTGGGTCAGTCTGGGACAGGGGTGGATGAGGGGGGTCTGGATCAGTCTGGGACAGTGGAGGATGGGGTCTGGGTCAGTCTGGGACAGGGAAGGGTGAGGGGGTCTGGGTCAGTCTGGGACAGGGGAGGGTCTGGTTCAGGGACAGGGGAGGGTGAAGGGGGTCTGGGTCAGTTTGGGACAGGGGAGGGTAAGGGGTGTCTGGGTCAGTGTGGGACAGGGGTGGGTGAGGGGGGTCTGGGTCAGTCTGGGACAGGGGTGGGTAAAGGGGGTCTGGGTCAGTCTGGGACAGGAGAGGGTGAGGTGTTTCTGGGTCAGTCTGGGACAGGGGAGGGTGAGGGGGATCTGGGTCAGTCTGGGACAGGGGAGGATGAGGGGTTCTAGGTCAGTCTGGGACAGGGGTGGGTGAGGGAGGTCTGGATCAGCCTGGGACAGGGGAGGGTGGGGTCTGGGTCAGTCTGGGACATCGGAGGGTGAGGGGGCGGTGTGGTTCAGTCTGGGACAGCGGAGGGTGAGGGGGTTCTGGTTCTGGGACAGGGAAGGGTGAGGGGGGTCTGGGCAGTCTGGGACAGGGGAGGTTGACGTGTTTCTGGGTCAGTCTGGGACAGGGGAGGGTGAGGGGTGTCTGTGTCAGTCTGGGACAGGGGAGGGTGAGGGGGTCTGGGTCAGTCTGGGACAGGGGAGTGTCTGGTTCTGGGACAGGGGAGTGTGAGGGGGTCTGGTTCTGGGACAGGGGAGAGTGAGGGGTGTCTGGGTCAGTGGAGGGTGTGGAGGGGTCTGGGTCATTCTGGGACAGGGGAGGGTGAGGGGGTCTGGCTCAGTCTGGGACAGGTAAGGGTGAGGGTGTTCTGGGTCAGTCTGGGACAGGGGAGAGAGAGGGGGGTCTTGTTCTGGGACAGGGGAGGGTGAGGGTGTCAGTCTGGGTCAGTGGAGGGTGAGAGGGGATCTGGGCCAGTCTGGGACAGGTGAGGGTGAGTGGGTGTATGAGTCAGTCTGGGACAGGGGAGGTTGAGGGGGGTCTGGGTCAGTCTGAGACAAGGGAAGGTGAGGGGGATCTGGGTCAGTCTGGGACAGGGGACGGTGAGAGGGGTCTGGTTCAGTCTGGGATAGGGGTGGGTGACGGGGGTCTGGTTCAGTCTGGGACAGGGGTGGGTGAGGGGGATATGGTTCAGTCTGGGACGGGGGATGGTGAGGGTTGTCTGGGTCAGTCTGGGACAGGGGAGAGTGAGGGAGGGTCTGGGTCCGTCAGGGACAAGGGAGGGTGAGGGGGGTCTGTGTCAGGGGAGGGTGAGGGGGTCTTGTACAGTCTGGGACAGTGGAGGTTGAGGGTGTTCTGGGTCAGTCTGGGGCAGGCAAGTGTGAGTGGTGTCTGGGTCAGTCTGTGACAGGGGAGGGTGAGGGGTTCTGGGTCAGCCTGGGGCAAGGGAGCGTGAGGGGGCGTCTAGTTCTGGGACAGGGGAGGGAGAGGGGGTTCTGGGTTAGTCTGGAACAGGGGAGTGTGAGGCACTGGGTCAGTCTGGGACAGGGGAAGGTGAGGGGGTTCTGGTTCCAGGACAGGGAACGGTGAGGGGCGTCTGGGCAGTCTGGGACAGGGGAGGTTTAGGTGTTCCTGGGTCAGTCTGGGACAGGGGAGTGTGAGGGGGGTCTGTGTCAATCTGGGACAGGGGAGGGTGAGGGGGTCTGGACCAGTCTGGGACATGGGAGGGTCTGGTTCTGGGACAGGGGAGTGTGAGGGGGTCTGGTTCTGGGACAGGGGAGAGTGAGGGGTGTCTGTGTCAGTGGAGGTGTGGGGGATCTGGGTCAGTCTGGACAGTGGAGGGTGAGGGGGTCTGGGTCTGTCTGGGACCGGGGAGGGTGAGGGGGTCTGGGTCAGTCTGGGACAGGGGTGGGTGAGGGGGGTCTGGGTCAGTGTGGGACAGGGATGGGTGAGGGGGGTCTGGGTCAGTCTGGGATAGGAGAGGGTGAGGGGTTTCTGTGTCAGTCTTGGACAGGGGATGGTGAGTGGGATCTGGGTCAGTCTGGGACAGGGGAGGATGAGGTGTTCTGGGTCAGTGTGGGACAGGGGTGGGTGAGGGGGGTCTGGATCAGTCTGGGACAGGGGAGCATGGGGTCTGGGTCAGTCTGGGACAGGGAAGGGTGAGGGGGTCTGGGTCAGTCTGGGACAGGGGAGGGTCTGGATCTGGGACAGGGGAGGGTGATGGGGGTCTGGGTCAGTGTGGGACAGGGGTGGGTAAGGGGTGTCTGTGTCAGTCTAGGACAGGGGATGGTGAGGGGGATCTGGGCCAGTCTGGGACAGGGGTGGGTGAGGGGGTTCTGGGTCAGTGTGGGACAGGGGTGGGTGAGGGGGGTCTGGGTCAGTCTGGGACAGGGGTGGGTGAGGGGGGTCTGGGTCAGTCTGGGACAGGAGAGGGTGAGGGGTTTCTGGGTCAGTCTGGGACAGGGGAGGGTGAGGGGGATCTGGGTCAGTCTGGGACAGGGGAGGATGAGGGGTTCTGGGTCAGTCTGGGACAGGGGTGGGTGAGGGAGGTCTGGATCAGTCTGGGACACGGGAGGGTGGGGTCTGGGTCAGTCTGGGACATGGGAGGGTGAGGGGGTGTGTGGTTCAGTCTGGGACAGGGGAGGGTGAGGGGGTTCTGGTTCTGGGACAGGGAAGGGTGAGGGGGGTCTGGGCAGTCTGGGACAGGGGAGTTTGACGTGTTTCTGGGTCAGTCTGGGACAGGGGAGGGTGATGTGTGTCTGTGTCAGTCTGGGACAGGGGAGGTTGAGGGGGGTCTGGGTCAGTCTGAGACAAGGGAAGGTGAGGGGGATCTGGGTCAGTCTGGGACAGGGGAGGGTGAGGGGGGTCTGGTTCAGTCTGGAATAGGGGTGGGTGACGGGTGTCTGGTTCAGTCTGGGACAGGGTAGCGTGAGGGGGGGTCTGGGTCAGGGGAGGGTGACGGGGGTCTGGATCAGTCTGGGACAGGGAAGTGTAAGAGGGTTCAGCGTCAATCTTGGACAGGGGATGGTGAGGGGGGTCTGGGTCACTCTGGGACAATGGAGGGTGAGGGGTGTCTGGGTCAGTCTGGGACAAGGGAGAGTGAGGGGATTCTGGGTCAGTCTGGGACAGGGGTGGGTGAGGGGTGTCTGGTTCCGGAACATGGAGGAGGGTGAGGGGGAATGTGGGTCAGTCTGGGACAGGGGAGGATGAAGGGTGTCTGGGTCAGTCTGGGATAGGAGAGGGTGAAGGGTTTCTGGGTCAGTCTTGGACAGGGGAGGGTGAGGGGGATCTGGGTCAGTCTGGGACAGGGGAGGATGAGGGGTTCTGGGTCAGTCTGGGACAGGGGTGGATGAGGGGGGTCTGGATCAGTCTGGGACAGTGGAGGATGGGGTCTGGGTCAGTCTGGGACGGAAGGGTGAGGGGGTCTGGGTCAGTCTGGGACAGGGGAGGTTCTGGTTCACGGACAGGGGAGGGTGATGGGGGTCTGGGTCAGTTTGGGACAGGGGAGGGTAAGGGGTGTCTGGGTCAGTGTGGGACAGGGGTGGGTGAGGGGGGTCTGGGTCAGTCTGGGACAGGGGTGGGTGAAGGGGGTCTGGGTCAGTGTGGGACAGGGGTGGGTGAGGGGGGTCTGGGACAGTCTGGGACAGGGGTGGGTGAGGGGGGTCTGGATCAGTCTGGGATAGGAGAGGGTGAGGAGTTTCTGGGTCAGTCTGGGACAGGGGAGGGTGAGGGGGATCTGGGTCAGTCTGGGACAGGGGAGGATGAGGGGTTCTGGGTCAGTCTGGGACAGGGGTGGGTGAGGGAGGTCTGGATCAGCCTGGGACAGGGGAGGGTGGGGTCTGGGTCAGTCTGGGACATGGGAGGGTGAGGGGGCGGTGTGGTTCAGTCTGGGACAGCGGAGGGTGAGGGGGTTCTGGTTCTGGGACAGGGAAGGGTGAGGGGGGTCTGGGCAGTCTGGGACAGGGGAGGTTGACGTGTTTCTGGGTCATTCTGGGACATGGGAGGGTGAGGGGGTCTGGCTCAGTCTGGGACAGGTAAGGGTGAGGGGGTTCTGGGTCAGTCTGGGACAGGGGAGAGAGAGGGGGGTCTGGTTCTGGGACAGGGGAGGGTGAGGGTGTCAGTCTGGGTCAGTGGAGGGTGAGAGGGGATCTGGGCCAGTCTGGGACAGGTGAGGGTGAGTGGGTGTATGAGTCAGTCTGGGACAGGGGAGGTTGAGGGGGGTCTGGGTCAGTCTGAGACAAGGGAAGGTGAGGGGGATCTGGGTCAGTCTGGGACAGGGGACGGTGAGAGGGGTCTGGTTCAGTCTGGGATAGGGGTGGGTGACGGGGGTCTGGTTCAGTCTGGGACAGGGTAGCGTGAGGGGGGGTCTGGGTCAGGGGAGGGTGACGGGGGTCTGGATCAGTCTGGGACAAGGGAGGGTGAGGGGATTCTGGGTCAGTCTGGCACAGGGGTGGGTGAGGGGGGTCTGGTTCTGGGACAGAGGAGGGTGAGGGGGAATGTGGGTCAGTCTGGGACAGGGGAGGATGAAGGGTGTCTGGGTCAGTCTGGGACAGTGGAGGGTGAGGGTGTATCTGGGTCAGTCTGGGACAGGGTAGGGTGAGGGGGGTCAGAGTCAGTCTGGGAAAGGGGAGGGTGAGTGGGGTCTGGGTCAGTCTGGGACGGGAGGGTGAGAGGGGTCTGAGTCAGTCTGGGACAGGGGAGGGTGAGGTGGTTCTGGGTCAGTCTGCGACAGGGGAGGGTGAGGGGGGATCTGGTTCTGGGACAGGGGAGGGTGAGGGTGTCAGTCTGGGTCAGTAGAGGGTGAGAGGGGTCTGTTCAGTCTGGGACAGGGGAGCTTGAGGGGGGTCTGGGTAAGGGGACGTTGAGGGGGTTCTTTGTCAGTATGGGACAGGGAAGGGTGAGAGGAGTCTGGGTCAGTATGGGTCAGGGGAGGGTGAGGTGGGTCTGTTCCAGTCTGGGACAGGGGAGGGTGAGGGGGGTCTGGTTCTGGGACAGGGGAGGGTGAGAGGGGATCTGGGCCAGTCTGGGACATGTGAGGGTGAGGGGAGTCTGGGTCAGTCTGGGACAGGGGTGCATGAGGGGCTCTGGTTCTGGGAGACGGGAGTGTGAGAGGGGTCTGGGTTAGTCTGGGACAGGGGAGGTGAGGGGTGTCTGGATCAGTCTGGGACAAGGGAGGGTGAGGGGGCTCTGGGTCAGTCTGGGACAGGGGTGGGTGAGGGGGGTCTAGTTCTGGGACAGGGGAGTTTGAGGGGGGGATGTGGGTCAGTCTGGGACAGGGGAAGGTGAAGGGTGTCTGGGTCAGTCTGGGACAGTGGAGGGTGAGGGGGGGTCAGGGCCAGTCTGGGGCAGGGTAGGGTGACGGGGGTCTGGGTCAGTCTGGGAAAGGGGAGGGTGAGTGGGGTCTGGGTCAGTCTGGGACGGGAGGGTGAGAGGGGTCTGGGTCAGTCTGGGACAGGAGAGGGTGAAGGGGGTCTAGTTCAGTCTTGGACAGGGGAGGGTTAGGGGTGTCTGGTTCTGGGACAGGGGAGGGTGAGGGGGTCAGTCTGCCACAGTGGAGGTTGAGATGGGTCTGGGTCATTCTGGGACAGGGGAGCTTGAGGCGTGTCTGGGTAAGGGGAGGGTGAGGGGTTCTGGGACAGTCTGGGACAGGGAAGGGCGAGGTGGGTCTGGTTCAGTCTGGGACAGGGGTGGGTGAGGGGGGTCTCGTTCAGTCTGGGACGGGGGAGGGTGAGGGTTGTCTGGGTCAGTTTGGGACAGGGGAGGGTGAGGGGGGTCTGGGTCAGGGGAGGGTGAGGGGGTCTTGTACAGTCTGGGACAGTGGAGGGTGAGGGGGTTCTGGGTCAGTCTGGGGCAGGCAAGGGTGAGTGGTGTCTGGGTCAGTCTGTGACAGGGGAGGGTGAGGGGTTCTGGGTCAGCCTGGGGCAAGGGAGCGTGAGGGGGCGTCTAGTTCTGGGACAGGGGAGGGAGAGGGGGTTCTGGATCAGTCTGGAACAGGGGATTGTGAGGGACTGGGTCAGTCTGGGACAGGGGAAAGTGAGGGGGTTCTATTTCCGGGACAGGGAATGGTGAGGGGCGTCTGGGCAGTCTGGGACAGGGGAGGTTGAGGTGTTTCTGGGTCAGTCTGGGACAGGGGATTGTGAGGGGGGTCTGTGTCAGTCTGGGACAGGGGAGGGTGAGGGGGTTTGGGTCAGTCTGGGACAGGGGAGGGTCTGGTTCTGGGACAGGGGAGTGTGAGGGATGTCTGTGTCATCTAGGACAGGGGATGGTGCGGGGGATCTGGGCCAGTCTGGGACAGGGGTGGGTGAGGGGGGTCTGGGTCAGTGTGGGACAGGGGTGGGTAAGGGGGGTCTGGATCAGTCTGGGACAGGGGAGGATGGGGTCTGGGTCAGTCTGGGACAGGGAAGGGTGAGGGGGTCTGGGTCAGTCTGGGACAGGGGAGGGTCTGGTTCTGGGACAGGGGAGGTTGATGGGGGTCTGGGTCAGTGTGGGACAGGGGAGAGTAAGGGGTGGCTGTGTCAATCTAGGACAGGAGATGGTGAGGGGGATCTGGGCCAGTCTGGGACAGGGATGGGTGAGGGGTGTCTGGATCAGTGTGGGACAGGGGTGGGTGAGGGGGGTCTGTGTCAGTCTGGGACAAGGGTGGGTGAGGGGGGTCTGGGTCAGTCTGGGACAGGAGAGGGTGAGGGGTTTCTGGGTCAGTCTGGGACAGGGGAGGGTGAGGGGGATCTGGGTCAGTCTGGGACAGGGGAGGATGTGGGGTTCTGGGTCAGTCTGGGACAGGGGTGGGTGAGGGAGGTCTGGATCAGTCTGGGACAGGGGAGGGTGGTGTCTGGGTCAGTCTGGGACATGGGAGGGTGAGGGGGGGTGTGGTTCAGTCTGGGACAGGGGAGGGTGAGGGGGTTCTGGTTCTGGGACAGGGAAGGGTGAGGGTGGTCTGGGCAGTCTGGGACAGGGAGGTTGAGGTGTTTCTGGGTCAGTCTGGGACAGGGGAGGGTGAGGGGTGTCTGTGTCAGTGTGGGACAGGGGAGGGTGAGGGGGTCTGGGTCAGTCTGGGACAGGGGAGGGTCTGGTTCTGGGACAGGGGAGTGTGAGGGGGTCTGGTTCTGGGTCAGGTGAGATTGAGGGGTGTCTGGGTCAGTGGAGGGTGTCGGGGGGTGTCTGGGTCATTCTGGGACAGTGGAGGGTGAGGGGGTCTGGGTCAGTCTGGGACAGGGGAGGGTGAGGGGGGTCTGTGTCAGTCTGGGACAGGGGAGGGTGAGGGGGTCTGGGTCAGTCTGGGACAATGGAGGGTCTGGTTCTTGGACAGGGGAGGGTGAGGGGGGTCTGCTTCTGGGACAGGGGAGAGTGAGGGGTGTCTGGGTCAGTGGAGGGTGTGGGGGATTCTAGGTCAGTCTGGGACAGGGCAGGGTGAGGGGGTCTGGGTCAGTCTGGGACAGGGGTGCGTGAGGGGCTCTGGTTCTGGGAGACGGGAGTGTGAGAGGGGTCTGGGTTAGTCTGGGACAGGGGAGGGTGAGGGGTGTCTGGGTCAGTCTGGGACAGGGGAGGGTGAGGGGTTTCTGGGTCAGTCTGGGACAAGGGAGGGTGAGGGGGCTCTGGGTCAGTCTGGGACAGGGGTGGGTGAGGGGGCTCTAGTTCTGGGACAGGGGAGTGTGAGGGGGGGATGTGGGTCAGTCTGGGACAGTGGAGGGTGAAGGGTGTCTGGGTCAGTCTGGGACAGTGGAGGGTGAGGGGGGGTCTGGGTCAGTCTGGGGCAGGGTAGGGTGAGGGGGGTCTGGGTCAGTCTGGGAAAGGGGAGGGTGAGTGGGGTCTGGGTCAGTCTGGGACGGGAGGGTGAGAGGGGACGGGGTCAGTCTGGGACAGGAGAGGGTGAAGGGGGTCTAGTTCAGTCTTGGACAGGGGAGGGTTCGGGGTGTCTGGTTCTGGGACAGGGGAGGGTGAGGGGGTCTGTCTGCCGCAGTGGAGGTTGAGATGGGTCTTGGTCATTCTGCGACAGGGGAGCTTGAGGGGTGTCTGGGTAAGGGGAGGATGAGGGATTCTGGGACAGTCTGGGACAGGGAAGGGCGAGGTGAGTCTGGTTCAGTCTGGGACAGGGGTGGGTGAGGGGGGTCTGGTTCAGTCTGGGACGGGGGAGTGTGAGGGTGGTCTGGTTCAGTCTGGGACAGGGGAGAGTGAGGGAGGGTCTGGGTCAGTCAGGGACAAGGGAGGGTGAGGGGGGTCTGGGTCAGGGGAGGGTGAGGGGGTCTTGTACAGTCTGGGACAGTGGAGGGTGGGGGGGTTCTGTGTCAGTCTGGGGCAGGCAAGGGTGAGTGGTGTCTGGGTCAGTCTGTGACAGGGGAGGGTGAGGGGTTCTGGGTCAGTCTGGGGCAAGGGAGCCTGAGGGGACGTCTGGTTCTGGGACAGGGGAGGGTGAGGGGGTTCTGGGTCAGTCTGGAACAGGGGAGTGTGAGGGACTGGGTCAGTCGGGGACAGGGGAAGGTGAGGGGGTTCTGGTTCCGGGACAGGGAAGGGTGAGGGGTGTCTGGGCAGTCTGGGACAGGGGAGGTTGAGGTGATTCTGGGTCAGTCTGGGACAGGGGAGGGTGAGGGGGGTCTGTGTCAGTCTGGGACAGGGGAGGGTGAGGGGGTCTGGGTCAGTCTGGGACAGGGAAGGGGCTGGTTCTGGGACAGGGGAGTGTGAGGGGGTCTGGTTCTGGGACAGGGGAGAGTGAGGGGTGTCTGGGTCAGTGGATGGTGTGGGGGGGTCTGGGTCAGTCTGGACAGTGGAGGGTGAGGGGATCTGGGTCAGTCTGGGACAGGGGAGGGTGAGGGGAGTCTGTGTCAGTCTGGGACAGGGGTGGGTGAGAGGGTCTGGGTCAGTCTGGGACAGGGGAGGGTGATGGGGGTCTGGGTCAGTGTGGGACAGGGGAGGGTGAGGGGGATCTGGATCTGGGACAGGGGAGAGTGAGGGGGGTCTGGGTCAGTCCGGGACAGGGGAGGGTGAGGGGTGTCTGTGTCATCTAGGACAGGGGATGGTGAGGGGGATCTGGTCCAGTCTGGGACAGGGGTGGGTGAGGGGGGTCTGGGTCAATGTGGGACAGGGGTGGGTGAGGGGGATCTGGGTCAGTCTGGGACAGGAGAGTGTGAGGGGTTTCTGGGTCAGTCTGGGACAGGGGAGGGTGAGAGGGATCTGGGTCAGTCTGGGACAGGGGAGGATGAGGGCTTCTGGGTCAGTCTGGGACAGGGGTCGGTGAGAGGGATCTGGGCCAGTCTGGGACAGGGGTGGGTGAGGGGGGTCTGGGTCAGTGTGGGACAGGGGTGGGTAAGGGGGGTCTGGATCAGTCTGGGACAGGGGAGGATGGGGTCTGGGTCAGTCTGGGACAGGGAAGGGTGAGGGGGTCTGGGTCAGTCTGGGACAGGGGAGGGTCTGGTTCTGGGACAGGGGAGGTTGATGGGGGTCTGGGTCCGTGTGGGACAGGGGAGAGTAAGGGGTGTCTGTGTCAATCTAGGACAGGAGATGGTGAGGGGGATCTGGGCCAGTCTGGGACAGGGGTGGGTGAGGGGTGTCTGGATCAGTGTGGGACAGGGGTGGGTGAGGGGGGTCTGTGTCAGTCTGGGACAAGGGTGGGTGAGGGGGGTCTGGGTCAGTCTGAGACAGGAGAGGGTGAGGGGTTTCTGGGTCAGTCTGGGACAGGGGAGCGTGAGGGGGATCTGGGTCAGTCTGGGACAGGGGAGGATGTGGGGTTCTGGGTCAGTCTGGGACAGGGGTGGGTGAGGGAGGTCTGGATCAGTCTGGGACAGGGGAGGGTGGTGTCTGGGTCAGTCTGGGACATGGGAGGGTGAGGGGGGGTGTGGTTCAGTCTGGGACAGGGGAGGGTGAGGGGGTTCTGGTTCTGGGACAGGGAAGGGTGAGGGTGGTCTGGGCAGTCTGGGACAGGGAGGTTGAGGTGTTTCTGGGTCAGTCTGGGACAGGGGAGGGTGAGGGGTGTCTGTGTCAGTGTGGGACAGGGATGGGTGAGGGGGTCTGGGTCAGTCTGGGACAGGGGAGGGTCTGGTTCTGGGACAGGGGAGTGTGAGGGCGTCTGGTTCTGGGTCAGGGGAGATTGAGGGGTGTCTGGGTCAGTGGAGGGTGTGGGGGGGTGTCTGGGTCATTCTGGGACAGTGGAGGGTGAGGGGGTCTGGGTCAGTCTGGGACAGGGGAGGGTGAGGGGGGTCTGTGTCAGTCTGGGACAGGGGAGGGTGAGGGGGTCTGGGTCAGTCTGGGACAATGGAGGGTCTGGTTCTTGGACAGGGGAGGGTGAGGGGGGTCTGCTTCTGGGACAGGGGAGAGTGAGGGGTGTCTGGGTCAGTGGAGGGTGTGGGGGGTTCTAGGTCAGTCTGGGACAGGGGAGGGTGAGGGGGTCTGGGTCAGTCTGGGACAGGGGTGCGTGAGGGGCTCTGGTTCTGGGAGACGGGAGTGTGAGAGGGGTCTGGGTTAGTCTGGGACAGGGGAGGGTGAGGGGTGTCTGGGTCAGTCTGGGACAGGGGAGGGTGAGGGGTTTCTGGGTCAGTCTGGGACAAGGGAGGGTGAGGGGGCTCTGGGTCAGTCTGGGACAGGGGTGGGTGAGGGGGCTCTAGTTCTGGGACAGGGGAGTGTGAGGGGGGGATGTGGGTCAGTCTGGGACAGTGGAGGGTGAAGGGTGTCTGGGTCAGTCTGGGACAGTGGAGGGTGAGGGGGGGTCTGGGTCAGTCTGGGGCAGGGTAGGGTGAGGGGGGTCTGGGTCAGTCTGGGAAAGGGGAGGGTGAGTGGGGTCTGGGTCAGTCTGGGACGGGAGGGTGAGAGGGGACGGGGTCAGTCTGGGACAGGAGAGGGTGAAGGGGGTCTAGTTCAGTCTTGGACAGGGGAGGGATCGGGGTGTCTGGTTCTGGGACAGGGGAGGGTGAGGGGGTCTGTCTGCCGCAGTGGAGGTTGAGATGTGTCTTGGTCATTCTGCGACAGGCGAGTTTGAGGGGTGTCTGGGTAAGGGGAGGATGAGGGATTCTGGGACAGTCTGGGACAGGAAAGGGTGAGGTGAGTCTGGTTCAGTCTGGGACAGGGGTGGGTGAGGGGGGTCTGGTTCAGTCTGGGACGGGGGAGGGTGAGGGTGGTCTGGTTCAGTCTGGGACAGGGGAGAGTGAGGGAGGGTCTGGGTCAGTCAGGGACAAGGGAGGGTGAGGGGGATCTGGGTCAGGGGAGGGTGAGGGGGTATTGTACAGTCTGGGACAGTGGAGGGTGGGGGGGTTCTGTGTCAGTCTGGGGCAGGCAAGGGTGAGTGGTGTCTGGGTCAGTCTGTGACAGGGGAGGGTGAGGGGTTCTGGGTCAGTCTGGGGCAAGGGAGCCTGAGGGGGCGTCTGGTTCTGGGACAGGGGAGTGTGAGGGGGTTCTGGGTCAGTCTGGAACAGGGGAGTGTGAGGGACTGGGTCAGTCGGGGACAGGGGAAGGTGAGGGGATTCTGGTTCCGGGACAGGGAAGGGTGAGGGGCGTCTGGGCAGTCTGGGACAGGGGAGGTTGAGGTGTTTCTGGGTCAGTCTGGGAGAGGGGAGGGTGAGGGGGGTCTGTGTCAGTCTGGGACAGGGGAGGGTGAGGGGGTCTGGGTCAGTCTGGGACAGGGAAGGGTTTGGTTCTGGGACAGGGGAGTGTGAGGGGGTCTGGTTCTGGGACAGGGGAGAGTGAGGGGTGTCTGGGTCAGTGGAGGGTGTGGGGGGGTCTGGGTTAGTCTGGACAGTGGAGGGTGAGGGGGTCTGGGTCAGTCTGGGACAGGGGAGGGTGAGGGGAGTCTGGGTCAGTCTGGGACAGGGGTGGGTGAGAGGGTCTGGGTCAGTCTGGGACAGGGGAGGGTGAGGGTGATCTGGATCTGGGACAGGGGAGAGTGAGGGGGGTCTGGGTCAGTCCGGGACAGGGGAGGGTGAGGGGTGTCTGTGTCATCTAGGACAGGGGATGGTGAGGGGGATCTGGGCCAGTCTGGGACAGGGGTGGGTGAGGGGGGTCTGAGTCAATGTGGGACAGGGGTGGGTGAGGGGGGTCTGGGTCAGTCTGGGACAGGAGAGTGTGAGGGGTTTCTGGGTCAGTCTGGGACAGGGGAGGGTGAGAGGGATCTGGGTCAGTCTGGGACAGGGGAGGATGAAGGGTTCTGGGTCAGTCTGGGACAGGGGTCGGTGAGGGGGGTCTGGATCAGTCTGGGACAGGGGAGGATGGGGTCTGGGTCAGTCTGGGACAGGGAAAGGTGAGGGGGTCTGGGTCAGTCTGGGACAGGAGAGGGTCTGGTTCTGGGACAGGGGAGGGTGATGGGGGTCTGGGTCAGTGTGGGACAGGGGAGGGTAAGGGGTGTCTGTGTCAGTCTAGGACAGGTGATGGTGAGGGGGATCTGGGCCAGTCTGGGACAGGGGTGGGTGAGGGGGGTCTGGGTCAGTGTGGGACAGGGGTGCTGAGGCGGGTCTGGGTCAGTCTGGGACAGGGGTGGGTGAGGGGTGTCTGGATCAGTCTGGGACATGAGAGGATGAGGGGTTTCTGGATCAGTCTGGGACAGGGGAGGGTGAGTGGGATCTAGGTCAGTCTGGGACAGGGGATGATGAGGGGTTCTGGGTCAGTCTGGGACTGGCGTGGGTGAGGGAGGTCTGGATCAGTCTGGGACAGGGGAGGGTGGGGTCTGGGTCAGTTTGGGACATGGGAGGGTGAGGAGGAGGTGTGGTTCAGTCTGGGACAGGGGAGGGTGAGGGGGTTCTGGTACTGGGACAGGGAAGGGTGAGGGGGGGTCTGGGCAGTCTGGGACAGGGGAGGTTGAGGTGTTTCTGGGTCATTCTGGGACAGGGGAGGGTGAGGGGTGTCTGTGTTAGTCTGGGACAGTGGAGGGTGAGGGGGTCTAGGTCAGTCTGGGACAGTGGAGGGTCTGGTTCTGGGACAGGGGAGTGTGAGGGGGTCTGGTTCTGGGACAGGGGAGAGTGAGGGGTGTCTGGGTCAGTGGAGGGTGTGGTGGGGTCTGGGTCATTCTGGGACAGGGGAGGGTGAGGGTGTCTGGGTCAGTCTGGGACAGGGAAGGTTGAGGGGGATCTGTGTCAGTCTGGGACAGGGGAGGGTGAGGGTGTCTGGGTCAGTCTGGGACAGGGGAGGGTCTGGTTCTGGGACAGGGGAGGGTGAGGGGGTTCTGCTTCTGGGACAGGGGAGAGTGAGGGGTTTCTGGGTCAGTGGAGGGTGTTGGGGTGTTCTGGGTCAGTCTGGGACAGGGGAGGGTGAGGGGTTCCGGGTCATTCTTTTATACGGGAGGGTGAGGTGTGTCAGTCTGGGACAGGTGAGGGTGAGGGGATCTGGGTCAGACTGGGACAGGGGAGGGTGAGAGGGTCTGGGCTAGTCTGGACAGAGGAGGATCTGGTTCTGGGACAGGGGAGGGTGAGGGGGGTCTGGTTCTGGGACAGGGGAGGGTGAGGGTGTCTGGGTCAGTCTGGAACAGGGGAGGGTCTGGTTCTGGGACAGGGGAGGGTGATGGGGGTCTGGGTCAATGTGGGACAGGGGAGAGTGAGGGGGATCTGGTTCTGGGACAGGGGAGAGTGAGGGGGGTCTGGGTCAGTCCGGGACAAGGGAGCGTGAGGGGTGTCTGTGTCATCTAGGACAGGGGATGGTGAGGGGGATCTGGGCCAGTCTGGGACAGGGGTGGGTGAGGGGGGTCTGGGTCAGTGTGGGACAGGGGTGGGTGAGGGGTGTCTGGGTCAGTCTGGGACAGGGGTGGGTGAGGGTGGTCTGGATCAGTCTGCGACAGGGGAGGATGGGGTCTGGGTCAGTCTGGGACAGGGGAGGGTCTGGTTCTGGGACAGGGGAGGGTGATGGGGGTCTGGGTCAGTGTGGGACAGGGGAGGGTAAGGGATGTCTGTGTCAGTCTAAGACAGGGGATGGTGAGGGGGATCTGGGCCAGTCTGGGACAGGAGTGGGTGAGGGGGGTCTGGGTCAGTGTGGGACAGGGGTGGGTGAGGGGGGTCTGGGTCAGTCTGGGACAGGGGTGGGTGAGGGGGGTCTGGGTCAGTCTGGGACAGGAGAGGGTGAGGGGTTTCTGGGTTAGTCTGGGACAGGGGAGGGTGAGGGGGATCTGGGTCAGTCTGGGACAGGGGAGGATGAGGGGTTCTGGGTCAGTCTGGGACAGGGGTGGGTGAGGGAGGTCTGGATCAGTCTTGGACAGGGGAGCGTGGGGTCTGGGTCAGTCTGGGACACGGGAGGGTGAGGGGGGGATGTGGTTCAGTCTGGGACAGGGGAGGGTGAGGGGGTTCTGGTTCTGGGACAGGGAAGGGTGAGGGGGGTCTGGGCAGTCTGGGACAGGGCAAGTTGAGGTGTTTCTGGGTCAGTCTGGGACAGGGGTGGGTGAGGGAGGTCTGGATCAGTCTGGGACAAGAGAGGGTGGGGTCTGGGTCAGTCTGGGACAGTGGAGGGTGAGGGGTGTCTGTGGTTCAGTCTGGGACAGGGGAGGGTGAGGGGGTCTGGGTCAGTCTGGGACAGGGGAGGGTCTGGTTCTGGGACAGGGGAGGGTGAGGGGGTCTGGGTCAGTCTGGCGCAGGGGAGGGTGAGGGGGTCTGGATCAGTCTGGACAGGGGAGGATCTGGTTCTGGGACAGGGGAGAGTGAGGTGTGTCTGGGTCAGTGGAGTGTGTGGGGGCTTCTGGGTCAGTCTGGGATAGGGGAGGGTGAGGGGGGTCTGTGTCAGTCTGGGACAGGGGAGTGTGAGGGGGTCTGGGTCAGTCTGGGACAGGGGAGGGTCTGGTTCTGGGACAGGGGAGGGTGAGGGGTGTCTGGGTCAGTGTGGGACAGGGGTGGGTGAGGGGGATCTGGTTCTGGGACAGGGGAGAGTGAGAGGGGTCTGGGTCATTCCGGGACAGGGGAGGGTGAGGGGTGTCTGTGTCAGTCTAAGACAGGGGATGGTGAGGGGGATCTGGGTCAGTCTGGGACAGGGGTGGGTGAGGAGGGTCTGGGTCAGTGTGGGACAGGGGAGGGTGAGGGAGGTCTGGGTCAGACTGGGACAGGAGAGGGTGAGGGGTTTCTGGGTCAGTGTGGGACAGGGGAGGGTGAGGGAGGTCTGGGTCAGTCTGGGACAGGGGTGGGTGAGGAGGGTCTGGGTCAGTGTGGGACAGGGGAGGGTGAGGGCGGTCTGGATCAGTCTGGGACAGGGGAGGGTTGGGTCTGGGTCAGTCTGGGACATGGGAGGGTGAGGGGGGGTCTGGGTCACTCTGGGACAGGGGATAGTGAAGGGGTTCTGGGTCAGTCTCGGACAGGGGAGGGTTAGGGTGGGTCTGGTTCTGGGTCAGGGGAGGGGTAGGGTGGTCGGGTCAGTCTGGGACAGGGGAGGGTGAGGGGTGTCTGGGTCAGGGGAGGGTGAGGGGGGTCTGGTTCTGGGACAGGGGAGAGTGAGGGGTGTCTGGGTCAGTGTAGGGTGTGGGGGGGTCTGGGTCATTCTTGGACAGGGGAGGGTGAGAGGGTCTGGGTCAGTCTGGGACAGGGGAGGGTGAGCGGGGTCTGTGTCAGTCTGGGACAGGGGAGGGTGAGGGGGTCTGGGTCAGTCTGGGACAGGAGAGGGTCTGGTTCTGGGACAGGGGAGGGTGAGGGGGGTCTGCTTCTGGGACAGGGGAGAGTGAGGGGTATCTGGGTCAGTGAAGGGTGTGGGGGGTTCTGGGTCAGTCTTGGACAGGGGAGGGTGAGGAGGTCTGGGTCAGTCTTTTATACGGGAGGGTGAGGGGGTTCTGTGTCAGTCTGGGACAGGGGAGGGTGAGGGGGTCTGGGTCAGTCTGGGACAGGGGAGGTTGAGGGGGTCTGCGTCAGTCTGGACAGGGGAGGATCTGGTTCTGGGACAGGGGAGAGTGAGGGGTGTCTAGGTCAGTGGAGGGTGTGGGGGCTTCTGGGTCAGTCTGGGACAGGGGAGGGTGAGGGGATCTGGGTCAGTCTGGGATAGGGGAGGGTGAGGGGGGTCTGTGTCAGTCTGGGACAGGCGAGGGTGAGGGGGTCTGGGTCAGTCTGGGACAGGGGAGGGTCTGGTTCTGGGACAGGGGAGGGTGAGGGGGGTCTGGGTCAGTGTGGGACAGGGGAGGGTGAGGGGGATCTGGTTCTGGGACAGGGGAGAGTGAGGGGGGTCTGGGTCAGTCCGGGACAGGGGAGGGTGAGGGGTGTCTGTGTCAGTCTAAGACAGGGGATTGTGAGGGGGATCTGGGTCAGTCTGGGACAGGGGTGGGTGAGGAGGGTCTGGGTCAGTGTGGGACAGGGGAGGGTGAGGGAGGTCTGGGTCAGACTGGGACAGGAGAGTGTGAGGGGTTTCTGGGTCAGTCTGGGACAGGGGAGAGTGAGGGGGATCTGGGTCAGTCTGGGACAGGGGAGGATGAGGGGTTCTGGGTCAGTCTGGGACAGGGGTGGGTGAAGGGGGTCTGGATCAGTCTGGGACAGGGGAGGGTTGGTTCTGGGTCAGTCTGGGACATGGGAGGGCGAGGAGGGGGTGTGGTTCAGTCTGGGACAGGGGAGGGTGAGGGGGTTCTGGTACTGGGACAGGGAAGTGTGAGGGGGTCTGGGCAGTCTGGGACAGGGGAGGTTGAGGTGTTTCTGCATCAGTCTGGGACAGGGGAGGGTGAGGGGTGTCTGTGTCAGTCTGGGACAGGGGAGGGTGAGGGGGTCTGGGTCAGTCTGGGACAGGGGAGGGTCTGGTTCTGGGACAGGCGAGTGTGAGGGGGTCTGGTTCTGGGACAGGGGAGAGTGAGGGGTGTCTGGGTCAGTGGAGGGTGTGGGGGGGTCTGGGTCATTCTGGGACAGGGGAGGGTGAGGGGGTCTGGGTCAGTCTGGGACAGGGGAGGGTGAGGGTGTCTGGGTCAGTCTGGGACAGGGGAGGGTCTGGTTCTGGGACAGGGGAGGGTGAGGGGAGTCTGCTTCTGGGACAGGGGAGAGTGAGGGGTGTCTGGGTCAGTGGAGGGTGTTGGGGGGTTCTGGGTCAGTCTGGGACAGGGGAGGGTGAGGGGGTCTGGGTCATTCTTTTATACGGGAGGGTGAGGGGCGTCTGTGTCAGTCTGGGACAGGTGAGGGTGAGGGGGTCTGGGTCAGTCTGGGACAGGTGAGGGTGAGGGGGTCTGGGTCAGTCTGGGACAGGGGAGGGTGAGGGTGTCTGGGTCAGTCTAGACAGGGGAGGATCTGGTTCTGGGACAGGGGAGGGTGAGGGGGGTCTGGGTCAATGTGGGACAGGGGAGAGTGAGGGGGATCTGGTTCTGGGACAGGGGATGGTGAGGTGGATCTGGGCCAGTCTGGGACAGGGGTGGGTGAGGGGGCTCTGGGTCAGTGTGGGACAGGGGTGGGTGAGGGGTGTCTGGGTCAGTCTGGGACAGGAGAGGGTGAGGGGTTTCTGGGTCAGTCTGGGACAGGGGAGTGTGAGGGGGATCTGGGTCAGTCTGGGACAGGGGAGGATGAGGGGTTCTGGGACAGGGGAGGATGAGGGGTTCTGGGTCAGTCTGGGACAGGGGTGGGTGAGGGGGATCTGGTTCTGGGACAGGGGAGAGTGAGGGGGGTCTGGGTCAGTCCGGGACAGGGGAGGGTGAGGGGTGTCTGTGTCAGTCTAAGACAGGGGATTGTGAGGGGGATCTGGGTCAGTCTGGGACAGGGGTGGGTGAGGAGGGTCTGGGTCAGTGTGGGACAGGGATGGGTGAGGGAGGTCTGGGTCAGACTGGGACAGGAGAGTGTGAGGGGTTTCTGGGTCAGTCTGGGACAGGGGAGAGTGAGGGGGATCTGGGTCAGTCTGGGACAGGGGAGGATGAGGGGTTCTGGGTCAGTCTGGGACAGGGGTGGGTGAAGGGGGTCTGGATCAGTCTGGGACAGGGGAGGGTTGGGTCTGGGTCAGTCTGGGACATGGGAGGGTGAGGAGGGGGTGTGGTTCAGTCTGGGACAGGGGAGGGTGAGGGGGTTCTGGTACTGGGACAGGGAAGGGTGAGGGGGTCTGGGCAGCCTGGGACAGGGGAGGTTGAGGTGTTTCTGCGTCAGTCTGGGACAGGGGAGGGTGAGGGGTGTCTGTGTCAGTCTGGGACAGGGGAGGGTGAGGGGGTCTGGGTCAGTCTGGGACAGGGGAGTGTCTGGTTCTGGGACAGGGGAGTGTGAGGGGGTCTGGTTCTGGGACAGGGGAGAGTGAGGGGTGTCTGGGTCAGTGGAGGGTGTGGGGGGGTCTGGGTCATTTCTGGGACAGGGGAGGGTGAGGGGGTCTGGGTCAGTCTGGGACAGGGGAGGGTGAGGGGGGTCTGTGTCAGTCTGGGACAGGGGAGGGTGAGGGTGTCTGGGTCAGTCTGGGACAGGGGTGGGTCTGGTTCTGGGACAGGGGAGGGTGAGGGGGGTCTACTTCTGGGACAGGGGAGAGTGAGGGGTGTCTGGGTCAGTGGAGGGTGTTGGGGGGTTCTGGGTCAGTCTGGGACACGGGAGGGTGAGGGGGTCTGGGTCATTCTTTTATACGGGAGGGTGAGGGGGGTCTGTGTCAGTCTGGGACAGGTGAGGGGGTCTGGGTCAGTCTGGGACAGGGGAGGGTGAGGGGGTCTGGGTCAATCTGGACAGGGGAGGATCTGGTTCTGGGACAGGGGAGGGTGAGGGGGGTCTGGGTCAATGTGGGACAGGGGAGAGTGAGGGGGATCTGGTTCTGGGACAGGGGAGAGTGAGGGGGGTCTGGGTCAGTCCGGGACAAGGAAGCGTGAGGGGTGTCTGTGTCATCTAGGACAGGGGATGGTGAGGTGGATCTGGGCCAGTCTGGGACAGGGGTGGGTGAGGGGGGTCTGGGTCAGTGTGGGACAGGGGTGGGTGAGGGGTGTCTGGGTCAGTCTGGGACAGGAGAGGGTGAGGGGTTTCTGGGTCAGTCTGGGACAGGGGAGTGTGAGGGGGATCTGGGTCAGTCTGGGACAGGGGAGGATGAGGGGTTCTGGGACAGGGGAGGATGAGGGGTTCTGGGTCAGTCTGGGACAGGGGAGTGTGAGGGGTGTCTGTGTCAGTCTGGGACAGGGGAGGGTGAGGGGGTCTGGGTCAGTCTGGGACAGGGGAGGGTCTGGTTCTGGGACAGGCGAGTGTGAGGGGGTCTGGTTCTGGGACAGGGGAGAGTGAGGGGTGTCTGGGTCAGTGGAGGGTGTGGGGGGGTCTGGGTCATTCTGGGACAGGGGAGGGTGAGGGGGTCTGGGTCAGTCTGGGACAGGGGAGGGTGAGGGGGGTCTGTGTCAGTCTGGGACAGGGGAGGGTGAGGGTGTCTGGGTCAGTCTGGGACAGGGGAGGGTCTGGTTCTGGGACAGGGGAGGGTGAGGGGGGTCTGCTTCTGGGACAGGGGAGAGTGAGGGGTGTCTGGGTCAGTGGAGGGTGTTGGGGGGTTCTGGGTCAGTCTGGGACAGGGGAGGGTGAGGGGGTCTGGGTCATTCTTTTATACGGGAGGGTGAGGGGGGTCTGTGTCAGTCTGGGACAGGTGAGGGTGAGGGGGTCTGGGTCAGTCTGGGACAGGGGAGGGTGAGGGGTTCTGGGTCAGTCTGGACAGGGGAGGATCTGGTTCTGGGACAGGGGAGGGTGAGGGGGGTCTGGGTCAATGTGGGACAGGGTAGAGTGAGGGGGATCTGGTTCTGGGACAGGGGAGAGAGGGGGGGGGTCTGGGTCAGTCCGGGACAAGGGAGCGTGAGGGGTGTCTGTGTCATCTAGGACAGGGGATTGTGAGGTGGATCTGGGCCAGTCTGGGACAGGGGTGGGTGAGGGGGGTCTGGGTCAGTGTGGGACAGGGGTGGGTGAGGGGTGTCTGGGTCAGTCTGGGACAGGAGAGGGTGAGGGGTTTCTGGGTCAGTCTGGGACAGGGGAGTGTGAGGGGGATCTGGGTCAGTCTGGGACAGGGGAGGATGAGGGGTTCTGGGACAGGGGAGGATGAGGGGTTCTGGGTCAGTCTGGGACAGTGGTGGGTGAGGGTGGTCTGGATCAGTCTGGGACAGGGGAGGATGGGGTCTGGGTCAGTCTGGGATACGGGAGTGTCTGGTTCTGGGACAGGGGAGGGTGATGGGGGTCTGGGTCAGTGTGGCACAGGGGAGGGTAAGGGGTGTCTGTGTCAGTCTAAGACAGGGGATGGTGAAGGGAATCTGGGCCAGTCTGGGACAGGAGTGGGTGAGGGGGGTCTGGGTCAGTGTGGGACAGGGGTGGGTGAGGGGGGTCTGGGTCAGTCTGGGACAGGGGTGGGTGAGGGGGATCTGGGTCAGTCTGGGACAGGAGAGGGTGAGGGGTTTCTGGGTTAGTCTGGGACAGGGGAGGGTGAGGGGGATCTGGGTCAGTCTAGGACAGGGGAGGATGAGGGGTTCTGGGTCGGTCTGGGACAGGAGTGGGTGAGGGAGGTCTGGATCAGTCTTGGACAGGGGAGCGTGGGGTCTGGGTCAGTCTGGGACATGGGAGGGTGAGGGGGGGATGTGGTTCAGTCTGGGACAGGGGAGGGTGAGGGGGTTCTGGTTCTGGGATAGGGAAGATGAGGGGGGTCTGGGCAGTCTGGGACAGGGCAAATTGAGGTGTTTCTGGGTCAGTCTGGGACAGGGGTGGGTGAGGGAGGTCTGGATCAGTCTGGGACAAGAGAGGGTGGGGTCTGGGTCAGTCTGGGACAGTGGAGGGTGAGGGGTGTCTGTGGTTCAGTCTGGGACAGGGGAGGGTGAGGGGGTCTGGGTCAGTCTGGGACAGGGGACGGTCTGGTTCTGGGACAGGGGAGGGTGAGGGGGTCTGGGTCAGTCTGGCGCAGGGGAGGGTGAGGGGGTCTGGGTCAGTCTGGACAGGGGAGGATCTGGTTCTGGGACAGGGGAGAATGAGGTGTGTCTGGGTCAGTGGAGTGTGTGGGGGCTTCTGGGTCAGTCTGGGATAGGGGAGGGTGAGGGGGGTCTGTGTCAGTCTGGGACAGGGGAGTGTGAGGGGGTCTGGGTCAGTCTGGGACAGGGGAGGGTCTGGTTCTGGGACAGGGGAGGGTGAGGGGTGTCTGGGTCAGTGTGGGACAGGGGTGGGTGAGGGGGATCTGGTTCTGGGACAGGGGAGAGTGAGGGGGGTCTGGGTAATTCCGGGACAGGGGAGGGTGAGGGGTGTCTGTGTCAGTCTAAGACAGGGGATGGTGAGGGGGATCTGGGTCAGTCTGGGACAGGGGTGAGTGAGGAGGGTCTGGGTCAGTGTGGGACAGGGGAGGGTGAGGGAGGTCTGGGTCAGACTGGGACAGGAGAGGGTGAGGGGTTTCTGGGTCAGTCTGGGACAGGGAGGGTGAGGGGGATCTGGGTCAGTCAGGGACAGGGGTGGATGAGGGGTTCTGGGTCAGTCTGGGACAGGGGTGGGTGAGGGCGGTCTGGATCAGTCTGGGACAGGGGAGGGTTGTGTCTGGGTCAGTCTGGGACATGGGAGCGTGAGGGGGGGTCTGGGTCACTCTGGGACAGGGGATGGTGAAGGGGTTCTGGGTCAGTCTCGGACAGGGGAGGGTTAGGGTGGGTCTGGTTCTGGGTCAGGGGTGGGGTAGGGTGGTCGGGTCAGTCTGGGACAGGGGAGGGTGAGGGGCGTCTGGTTCTGGGACAGGGGAGAGTGAGGGGTGTCTGGGTCAGTGTAGGGTGAGCGGGGTCTGTGTCAGTCTGGGACAGGGGAGGGTGAGGGAGTCTGGGTCAGTCTGGGACAGGGGAGGGTCTGGTTCTGGGACAGGGGAGGGTGAGGGGGGTCTGCTTCTGGGACAGGGGAGAGTGAGGGGTGTCTGGGTCAGTGAAGGGTGTGGGGGGTTCTGGGTCAGTCTTGGACAGGGGAGGGTGAGGGGGTCTGGGTCAGTCTTTTATACGGGAGGGTGAGGGGGGTCTGTGTCAGTCTGGGACAGGGGAGGGTGAGGGGGTCTGGGTCAGTCTGGGACAGGGGAGGTTGAGGGGGTCTGGGTCAGTCTGGACAGGGGAGGATCTGGTTCTGGGACAGGGGAGAGTGACGGGTGTCTGGGTCAGTGGAGGGTGTGGGGGCTTCTGGGTCAGTCTGGGACAGGGGAGGGTGAGGGGGTCTGGGTCAGTCTGGGATAGGGGAGGGTGAGGGGGGTCTGTGTCAGTCTGGGACAGGGGAGGGTGAGGGGGTCTGGGTCAGTCTGGGACAGGGGAGCGTCTGGTTCTGGGACAGGGGAGGGTGAGTGGGGTCTGGGTCAGTGTGGGACAGGGGAGGGTGAGGGGGATCTGGTTCTGGGACAGGAGAGAGTGAGGGGGGTCTGGGTCAGTCCGGGACAGGGGAGGGTGATGGGTGTCTGTGTCAGTCTAAGACAGGGGATTGTGAGGGGGATCTGGGTCAGTCTGGGACAGGGGTGGATGAGGAGGGTCTGGGTCAGTGTGGGACAGGGGAGGGTGAGGGAGGTCTGGGTCAGACTGGGACAGGAGAGTGTGAGGGGTTTCTGGGTCAGTCTGGGACAGGGGAGAGTGAGGGGGATCTGGGTCAGTCTGGGACAGGGGAGGATGAGGGGTTCTGGGTCAGTCTGGGACAGGGGTGGGTGAAGGGGGTCTGGATCAGTCTGGGACAGGGGAGGGTTGGGTCTGGGTCAGTCTGGGACATGGGAGGGTGAGGAGGGGGTGTGGTTCAGTCTGGGACAGGGGAGGGTGAGGGGGTTCTGGTACTGGGACAGGGAAGGGTGAGGGGGTCTGGGCAGTCTGGGACAGGGGAGGTTGAGGTGTTTCTGCGTCAGTCTGGGACAGGGGAGGGTGAGGGGTGCCTGTGTCAGTCTGGGACAGGGGAGGGTGAGGGGGTCTGGGTCAGTCTGGGACAGGGGAGGGTCTGGTTCTGGGACAGGGGAGTGTGAGGGGGTCTGGTTCTGGGACAGGGGAGAGTGAGGGGTGTCTGGGTCAGTGGAGGGTGTGGGGGGGTCTGGGTCATTCTGGGACAGGGGAGGGTGAGGCGGTCTGGGTCAGTCTGGGACAGGGGAGGGTGAGGGGGGTCTGTGTCAGTCTGAGACAGGGGAGGGTGAGGGTGTCTGGGTCAGTCTGGGACAGGGGAGGGTCTGGTTCTGGGACAGGGGAGGGTGAGGGGGGTCTGCTTCTGGGACAGGGGAGAGTGAGGGGTGTCTGGGTCAGTGGAGGGTGTTGGGGAGTTCTGGGTCAGTCTGGGACAGGGGAGGGTGAGGGGTTCTGGGTCATTCTTTTATACGGGAGGGTGAGGGGGGTCTGTGTCAGTCTGGGACAGGTGAGGGTGATGGGGTCTGGGTCAGTCTGGGACAGGGGAGGGTGAGGGGGTCTGGGTCAGTCTGGACAGGGGAGGATCTGGTTCTGGGACAGGGGAGGGTGAGGGGGGGTATGGTTCTGGAACAGGGGAGGGTGAGAGGGGATCTGGGCCTGTCTGGGACAGGGGAGGATGAGGGGGTCTGGGTAAGTCTGGGACAGGGGAGAGTGAGGGGGATCTGGGTCAGTCTGGGACAGGGGAGGATGAGGGGTTCTGGGTCAGTCTGGGACAGGGGTGGGTGAAGGGGGTCTGGATCAGTCTGGGACAGGGGAGGGTTGGGTCTGGGTCAGTCTGGGACATGGGAGGGTGAGGAGGGGGTGTGGTTCAGTCTGGGACAGGGGAGGGTGAGGGGGTTCTGGTACTGGGACAGGGAAGGGTGAGGGGGTCTGGGCAGTCTGGGACAGGGGAGGTTGAGGTGTTTCTGCGTCAGTCTGGGACAGGGGAGGGTGAGGGGTGCCTGTGTCAGTCTGGGACAGGGGAGGGTGAGGGGGTCTGGGTCAGTCTGGGACAGGGGAGGGTCTGGTTCTGGGACAGGGGAGTGTGAGGGGGTCTGGTTCTGGGACAGGGGAGAGTGAGGGGTGTCTGGGTCAGTGGAGGGTGTGGGGGGGTCTGGGTCATTCTGGGACAGGGGAGGGTGAGGCGGTCTGGGTCAGTCTGGGACAGGGGAGGGTGAGGGGGGTCTGTGTCAGTCTGGGACAGGGGAGGGTGAGGGTGTCTGGGTCAGTCTGGGACAGGGGAGGGTCTGGTTCTGGGACAGGGGAGGGTGAGGGGGGTCTACTTCTGGGACAGGGGAGAGTGAAGGGTGTCTGGGTCAGTGGAGGGTGTTGGGGAGTTCTGGGTCAGTCTGGGACAGGGGAGTGTGAGGGGTTCTGGGTCATTCTTTTATACGGGAGGGTGAGGGGGGTCTGTGTCAGTCTGGGACAGGTGAGGGTGATGGGGTCTGGGTCAGTCTGGGACAGGGGAGGGTGAGGGGGTCTGGGTCAGTCTGGACAGGGGAGGATCTGGTTCTGGGACAGGGGAGGGTGAGGGGGGGTATGGTTCTGGAACAGGGGAGGGTGAGAGGGGATCTGGGCCTGTCTGGGACAGGGGAGGATGAGGGGGTCTGGGTAAGTCTGGGACAAGGGAGAGTGAGGGGGATCTGGTTCTGGGACAGGGGAGTGTGAGGGGGATCTGGGTCAGTCTGGGACAGGGGAGGATGAGGGGTTCTGGGTCAGTCTGGGACAGGGGTGGGTGAGGGTGGTCTGGATCAGTCTGGGACAGGGGAGGATGGGGTCTGGGTCAGTCTGGGACAGGGAAGGGTTAGGGGGTCTGGGTCAGTCTGGGACAGGGGAGGGTCTGGTTCTGGGAGAGGGGAGGGTGATGGGGGTCTGGGTCAGTGTGGGACAGGGGAGGGTAAGGGTTGTCTGTGTCAGTCTAGGACAGGGGATGGTGAGGGGGATCTGGGCCAGTCTGGGACAGGAGTGGGTGAGGGGGGTCTGGGTCAGTGTGGGACAGGGGTGGGTGAGGGGGGTCTGGGTCAGTCTGGGACAGGGGTGGGTGAGGGGGGTCTGGGTCAGTCTGGGACAGGAGAGGGTGAGGGATTTCTGGGTTAGTCTGGGACAGGGGAGGGTGTGGGGGATCTGGGTCAGTCTGGGACAGGGGAGGATGAGGGGTTCTGGGTCAGTCTGGGACAAGGGTGGGTGAGGGAGGTCCGGATCAGTCTGGCACAGGGGAGGGTGGGGTCTGGGTCAGTCTGGGACATGGGAGGGTGAGGGGGGGGTGTGGTTCAGTCTGGGACAGAGGAGGGTGAGGGGGTTCTGGTTCTGGGACAGGGAAGGGTGAGGGGGGTCTGGGTAGTCTGGGACTGGGCAAGTTGAGGTGTTTCTGGGTCAGTCTGGGACAGGGGTGGGTGAGGGAGGTCTGGATCAGTCTGGGACAAGAGAGGGTGGGGTCTGGGTCAGTCTGGGACAGGGGAGGGTCTGGTTCTGGGACAGGGGAGTGTGAGGGGGTCTGGTTCTGGAACAGGGGAGAGTGAGGGGTGTCTGAGTCAGTGGAGGGTGTGGGGGGGTCTGGGTCATTCTGGGACAGGGGAGGGTGAGGGGGTCTGGGTCAGTCTGGGACAGGGGAGGGTGAGGGGGGTCTGTGTCCGTCTGGGACAGGGGAGGGTGAGGGGGTCTGGGTCAGTCTGGGACAGGGGAGGGTCTGGTTCTGGGACAGGGGAGGGTGAGGGGGGTCTGCTTCTGGGACAGGGGAGAGTGAGGTGTGTCTGGGTCTGTGGAGGGTGTGGGGGGTTCTGGGTCAGTCTGGGACAGGGGAGGGTGAGGGGGTCTGGGTCAGTCTGGCGCAGGGGAGGGTGAGAGGGTCTGGGTCAGTCTGGACAGGGGAGGATCTGGTTCTGGAACAGGGGAGAGTGAGGGGTGTCTGGGTCAGTGGAGGGTGTGGGGGCTTCTGGGTCAGTCTGGGACAGGGGAGGGTGAGGGGGTCTGGGTCAGTCAGGGATAGGGGAGGGTGAGGGAGCTCTGTGTCAGTCTGGGACAGGGGAGGGTGAGGGGGTCTGGGTCAGTCTGGGACAGGGGAGGGTCTGGTTCTGGGACAGGGGAGGGTGAGGGGTGTCTGGGTCAGTGTGGGACAGGGGATGGTGAGGGGGTCTGGGTCATTCCGGGACAGGGGAGGGTGAGGGGTGTCTGTGTCCGTCTAAGACAGGGGATGGTGAGGGGGATCTGGGTCAGTCTGGGACAGGGGTGGGTGAGGGAGGTCTGGGTCAGACTGGGACAGGAGAGGGTGAGGGGTTTCTGGGTCAGTCAGGGACAGGGGAGGATGAGGGTTTCTGGGTCAGTCTGGGACAGGGGTGGGTGAGGTGGGCCTGGATCAGTCTGGGACAGGGGAGGGTTGGGTCTGGGTCAGTCTGGGACATGGGAGGGTGAGGGGGCCTCTGGGTCACTCTGGGACAGGGGATGGTGAAGGGGTTCTGGGTCAGTCTCGGACAGGGGAGGGTTAGGGTGGGTCTGGTTCTGGGTCAGGGGAGGGGTAGGGTGGTCGGGTCATTCTGGGACAGGGAAGGGTGAGGGGCGTCTGGGTCGGGGAGGGTGAAGGGTGTCTGGTTCTGGGACAGGGGAGAGTGAGGGGTGTCTGGGTCAGTGGAGGGTGTGGGGGGGTCTGGGTCATTCTAGGACAGGGTAGGGTGAGGGGGTCTGGGTCAGTCTGTTACAGGGGAGGGTCTGGTTCTGGGACAGGGGAGGGTGAGGGGGGTCTGCTTCTGGGACAGGGGAGAGTGAGGGGTGTCTGGGTCAGTGGAGGGTGTGGGGGGTTCTGGGTCAGTCTGGGACAGGGGAGGGTGAGGGGGTCTGGGGTCAGTCTTTTATACAGGAGGGTGAGGGGGGTCTGTGTCAGTCTGCGACAGGGGAGGGTGAGGGGGTCTGGGTCAGTCTGGGACAGCGGAGGGTGAGGGGGTCTGGGTCAGTGTGGACAGGGGAGGATCTGGTTCTGGGACAGGGGAGAGTGAGGGGTGTCTGGGTCAGTGGAGGCTGTGGGGGCTTCTGGGTCAGTCTGGGACAGGGGAGGGTGAGGGGGTCTGGGTCAGTCTGGGATAGGGGAGGGTGAGGGGGGTCTGTGTCAGTCTGGGACAGGGGAGGGTGAGGGGGTCTGGGTCAGTCTGGGACAGGGGAGGGTCTGGTTCTGGGACAGGGGAGGGTGAGGAGGGTCTGGGTCAGTGTGGGACAGGGGAGGGTGAGGGGGATCTGGTTCTGGGACAGGGGAGAGTGAGGGGGGTCTGGGTCAGTCCGGGACAGGGGAGGGTGAGGGGTGTCTGTGTCAGTCTAAGACAGGAGATGGTGAGGGGGATCTGGGTCAGTCTGGGACAAGGGTGGGTGAGGAGGGTCTGGGTCAGTGTTGGACAGGGGAGGGTGAGGGAGGTCTGGGTCAGACTGGGACAGGAGAGTGTGAGGGGTTTCTGGGTCAGTCTGGGACAGGGGAGGGTGAGGGGGATCTGGGTCAGTCTGGGACAGGGGAGGATTAGGGGTTCTGGGTCAGTCTGGGACAGGGGTGGGTGAAGTGGGTCTGGATCAGTCTGGGACAGGGGAGGGTTGGGTCTCGGTCAGTCTGGGACATGGGAGGGTGAGGGGGGGTCTGGGTCACTCTGGGACAGGGGATGGTGAAGGGGTTCTGGGTCAGTCTCGGACATGGGAGGGTTAGGATGGGTCTGGTTCTGGGTCAGGGGAGGGGTAGGGTGGTCGGGTCAGTCTGGGACAGGGGAGGGTGAGGGGCGTCTGGTTCTGGGACAGGGGTGGGTGAGTAAGTTCTGGTTCTGGGTCAGTCTGGGACAGGGGAGGGTGAGGTGTTCTGGATCAGTCTGGGACAGGGGAGGGTGAGGGGTGCCTGGGTCAATCTGAGACAGGGAAGGTTGAGGGGGATCTGGGTCAGTCTGGGACAGGGGAGGGTGACGGGAGTCTAGGTCAGTCTGGGACAGGGGAGGGTGAGCAGCGTCTGGGTCAGTCTGGGACAGGGGACTGTGAGGGGGGTCTGGGTCAGTGTGGGACAGGGGAGGGTGAGGGGGGTCTGGGACAAGGGAGGGTGAGGGGGTGGGTCTGGTTCTGGGTCAGTCTGGAACCAGGATAATTGAGGGAGATGTTGTCTGCTCCAGACCTGTATAGTGCCCGGTAAGTGGCGCACATTTCCTGAGTGTGTGCTGGGAATTGAAGACGTTTGCTTTGTATTTCTGCACCCAGCCAGAGTCATTATCTTCAGGGGAGGAGAGCGGCTGTGTATAAATGTAACTCCACGCAGCTCACAGTGAGAGTGGAGCTAACATGGGGGTTCTAGGGGTGGGGGGTGAGGCAGAGGGGTCACTGCCCCCATGTGGTGATCCAGTATCCCAGATCTGTGGGGCAAAGCTCTGAGGTCTGGCGGCTTCTCCAGGGTCCATGAGGTTCCAAGGTCCCTGTGGCTTCTCAGGTTGCAACGCATAATGTGGGGCTTTGGCATCAATCAGACTCAGGATTCATGACCAGAAGGTTTGGAGAAGTTTCCTTTCTCTTTGCGAACCCTCCAGCAGCGACTTCCCCAGAAACAGGACAGTTCGTGCAGCCCCTTTTGTGTGCAGTATGTTCAGTGTCTGATCCTGAGCTGCCCCAGGAAGGGGGCAGTGTGTGATATCCCTGTGGGGTGCAGTATGTCCAGTGTCTGATCCTGAGCTGCCCCAGGGAGGGCGTAGTGTGTGATGTCCCTGTGGGGTGCAGTGTCTGACCCTGAGCTGCCCCAGGGAGGGGGCAGTGTGTGATGTCCCTGTATTGTGCAGTGTCTGATCCTGAGCTGCCCCAGGGAGGGGGCTGTGTGTGATGTCCCTGTTGGGTGCAGTGTGTTCAGTGTCTGACCTTGAGCTTCCCCAGGGAGGGGGCAGTGTGTGATGTCCCTGTGGGGTGCAGTGTCTGACCCTGTGCTGCCCCATGGAGGGGGCAGTGTGTGATGTCCCTGTGGGGTGCAGTATATTCAGTGTCTGACCTTGAGCTGCCCCAGAGAGGGGGCAGTGTGTGATATCCCTGTGGGGTGCAGTATATTCAGTGTCTGACCCAGCGTTGTCCCAGGGAGGGGGCAGTGTGTGATATCCCTGTGGGGTGCAGTATATTCAGTGTCTGACCCAGAGCTGTCCCAGGGAGGGGGCAGTGTGTGATGTCCCTGTGGGGTGCAGTATATTCAGTGTCTGACCTTGAGCTGCTCCAGAGAGGGGGTAGTGTGTGATATCCCTGTGGGGTGCAGTATATTCAGTGTCTGACCCAGAGCTGTCCCAGGGAAGGGGCAGTGTGTGATGTCCCTGTAGGGTGCAGTATATTCAGTGTCTGACCCAGAGCTGTCCCAGGGAGGGGACAGTTTGTGATGTCCCTGTGGGGTGCAGTATAGAAACATAGAAACATAGAAAATAGGTACAGGAGTAGGCCATTCGGCCCTTCTAGCCGGCACCGCCATTCAATGAGTTCATGGCTGACAAACTTGAGCTCCATTTTTGCAGCTTTCAGTATTTGAATAAAGCCCTTTTGATATTTTGTATCAGTCTTCACAGTAGAAGATACTAAATACATCCCAATAATAATCAAGGGAGAGAGGGAAGTAGGTACTTAAAACTATCACTGACACTAAAGAAAAAGTAAGCTGTAAAATAATGGGACTAAAGGTGGAGAGATCCCCTGGACCTGATGGCCTGCCTCCTAGGGTCTGAAATGAGTGGCTGAAGAGATAGTGGATGCATTGGTTGAAATCTGCCAGAATTCTCTGGATTGTGGAGAGATCCCAGCGGTTTGGAAAACCACAAATGTAACACCGCTATTTAAAAAATGACGGAGGCAAAAAACAGGAAACTATAGACTAGTTAGCCTAACATCTGTTGTTGGGAAAAGCTGGAGTCCATTATTAAGGAACGAGTAGCAGGACAAGCAGAGTCAGTATGGTTTTATGAAAGTGAACTCATGTTTGACAAATTTGCTGGAGTTCTTTGAGGATGTAATGAGCAGGGTGGATAAGGGGGAACCAGTGGATGTGGTGTATTTGGATTTCCAGAAGACTTTCGATAAGGGGGCATATAAAAGGCTAGTGCACAAGATAAAAGTTCATGGGATTGAGGGTAATATTAGTACGGAAAAGAGGCTGGGCTAACTAACTGAAGACAGAGAGTTGGGATAAATGGGTCATTTTCCGGTTGGCAAACGCTGACTAGTGGGGGGCTGCATGGATCGGCCTCAATTATTTACAATCTATATTAGTGACTTGGATGAAGGGACAGAGTGTAATGTAACCAAGTTTGCTGATGATATAAAGATGGATGGGAAAGTAAATTAGAGGAGGACACAAATAATCTGCAAAGGGATGTAGACAGGCTAAGTAAGTGGGCTAATATTTGGCAGATGGAGTATAATGTGGGAAAGTGTGAGGTTATCCATTTGGCAGGAAAAATAAAAATACAAAGTATTATTTAATTGGAGAGGTATTACAAAATCTGCAGTACAGAGGGACCTAGTTGTCCTTGTGGTTGAAAGACAAAAAGTTAGTGTTAAGATACAGCAAGTAATTATGAAGCCAATAGAAATGTTGGCCTTTATTGCAAAGGGGATGGAGTATAAAAGCAGGGAAGTCCTGCTACAACTATGCAGGGTATTGGTGAGACCACACCTGGAGTACTGCATACAGTTTTCATCTCCTTATTTATGGAGGGATACACTTGCATTGGAGACAGTTCAGAGAAGCTTCACAAGTTTAATTTCTAAGATGAAGGAGTTGACATATGGGGTTAGGTTGAGCAGGTTGGGTCTATACTTATTGGAGTTTAGAAGAATGAGAGGTGATCTTATTGAAACATATGATACGAGGGGAATCAACAAGGTAGATACACAAAGGATGTTTCCAGTCGTGGGGGAATCTAGAACGAGGGAGCATAGTTTAAGAATAAGGGGTCGCTGATTTAGAACTGAGAGGAGGAGAAATTTCTTCTCTCAGAGGGTCATAAATCTTTGGAATTTTCTATCATGGAGAGCTGTGGAGGCTGGGTCATTGAATGTATTTAAGGTGGAGGTAGACAGATTTTTGAGTGATAATGGAGCGAAGGGTTATGGGGAGTGAGCAGCGAAGTGGAGCTATGGCCAAGATCAGATCAGCCATGAACTTATTAAATGGCAGAGCAGGTGCGAGTGGCCAATGGCCGACTCCTGCTCCTATTTCTTATGTTTTTTAAAGGGTGAATTACAGATGCAAACACAATCAGCGTTATTTTTTATCTGATCCTTTTCCCGTTGATTAATTGGTCAACTATCCAGAATATTAAGCTCCAGCCCAGTTACAGGGGTATCAATATCAGCAGAAAGAAAGCCCAACTGTCAGAATGGATGTGATTCAGTCGGTGATAATAGCAGAATCCAAACCGTGCAGTCACTTGTGAATTTGCTGGTGTGTCAGCAGGCTAGACGACTGAGTGAATCCCTTCCCACACACAGTGCAGTTGAATGGCCTCTTCCCAGTGTGAACTCGCTGGTGTGTCAGCAGGCTTAAATACAGAGAACAAAACTGCATGTAGTATTCCAGGTGTGGCCTCACCAATACCCTGTACAGTTGGAGCAGGACTTCTCTGCTTTTATACTCTATCCCCCTTGCAATAAATGGCAACATTCCATTTGCCTTCCTGATTACTTCTGTACCTGCATACTAATACTTTGTGTTTCATGCACAAGGACTCCCAGGTCTCTCTGTACTGCAGCATTTTGCAATTTTTCTCCATTTAAATTATAATTTGCTTTCTATTACTTCTGCCAAAGTGGATAACCTCACATTTTCCCACATTATACTCCATCTGCCAAATTTTTGCCCACTCACTTAGCCTGTCTACATTCCATTGCAGATTTTTTTGTGTCCTCCTCACAATTTGTTTTCCTACCCATCCTTGAATCATCAGCAAACTTGGCTACATTTCACTCGGTCCCTTCATCCAAGTCATAAATATAGATTGTAAAGACCTAGCACCGATCCATGTGGCACCCCACCAGTCACTGTTTGCCAACCGGAAAATGACCCATTTATACCAACTTTTTCTGTTTCTGTTAGTTAGCCAATCCTCTATCCATGCTAATATATTACCCCAACCCCGTGAACTTTTATCTCATGCAGTCACCTCTTATGTTTCACCTTATCACATGCCTTCTGCAAATCAAAACACACTACAGCCACTGGTTTCCCCTTATCCACCCTGCTCATTACATCCTCAAAGAACTCCAGCAAATTTGTCAAACATAATTTCCTTTTCATAAAACCATGCTGACTTTGCTTGATTGAATTATGCTACTCCAAATGTACTGCTACTGCTTCCTTAATAATAGAAGTTGGATAGATACTGCCTCTTGTCTTTCTCTGACACTATGTGACAGGTGAGTGTTGGATAGATACTGCCTTTCTCATTCTCTGACATTATGTGACAGGTGAGTGTTGGATAGATACTGCCTCTTGTCTTTCTCTGACACTATGTGACAGGTGAGTGTTGGATAGATACTGCCTTTCTCATTCTCTGATACTATATGAGATTCTGATTGACAGATGAGTGTAGGGTAGACCCTGCCACTTTCAATCTCTGGTGCAGTGTCAGTGTGGGACTAACTGCCGATTATAGGATAGATACTGATACTTTCACTCTCTGATCCATTGACAGGTAAATATAGAATTAATGTTGTGGGTGTCTGTTATGGGAGCGTGGGTTTGACCCTGTATCTGTCCATCTCTGGCATGTGAATGAGAGTTTTACTCTATTTCAGTTTCTGATAGGAGAGTCTGGGTTTTGTCCTGTACCTGTCAATTTCTGGTAATTGCCTGTGGGTTTCATTCTGTATCTTTCCATTCCTGGTGTGTGAGTGTTTGTTTTCTGCTGTATCTGTTATGTGAGCTCTACCCATACCCATCATTCTCCAGTATGTTAGCATTGTTTTACTCGGTACCATCAATTCCTGATAGAGTATTCATTTTACTTTCTAACTGTCAATTTTGATATGGAGGCGAGTGTTTATGCTGAATCTGTCGGTCTCAAGTATGTGAGTCTGAGTTTTACTCTGTATCTATCTGCCTCTGGTATGTGAGTGTGAGCCGTTCTCTGTTATGGGAGTTTGGGTTTTATTCTGTACCTGTCAAGTTCTGATATGTGCGTATGAGGTATAATCATTTAATTTTATCTATTACGTTACGTGGTTGTATGTTTTATATTATATCTGTCAGTTTCTGATTTGTGAGTGTGGGGTATAATCTGTACCTGTCAGTCTCTGGTATGTGAGTGTGGGTATAATCTGTACCTGTCAGTCTCTGGTATGTGAGTATGGGTATAATCTGTACCTGTCAGTCTCTGGTATGTGAGTGTGAGTATAATCTGTACCTGTCAGTCTCTGGTATTTGAGTGTGGGGTATAATCTGTACCTGTCAGTTTCTGGTCTGTGAGTGTGGGGTATAATCTATAACTGTCAGTTTCAGGTATGTGAGTGTGATTATAATCTGTACTTGTCAGTTTCTGGTATGTGAGTGTGGGCATAATCTGTACCTGTTAGTCTCTGGTATGTGAGTGTGGGGTATAATCTGTACCTGTCAGTTTCTGGTATGTGAGTGTGGGGTATAATCTGTACCTGTCAGTCTCTGGTATGTGAGTGTGGGTATAATCTGTACCTGTCAGTCTCTGTTATGTGAGTGTGGGGTATAATTTGTACCTGTCAGTCTCTGGTATGTGAGTGTGGGGTATAATCTGTACCTGTCAGTTCAGATATGTGAGTGTGGGTTATAATCTGTACCTGTGAGTTTCAGGTATCTGAGTGTGGGGTATAATCTGTACCTGTCAGTCTCTGGTATTTGAGTATGGATATAATCTGTACCTGTCAGTCTCTGGTATGTGAGTGTGAGTATAATCTGTACCTGTCAGTGTCTGGTATGTGAGTGTGGGTATAATCTGTACCTGTCAGTTCTGTTATGTTAGTCTGGGTTAAAACTGTACCTATTTGTTCCTGCTACTTGATTGTGTGTTTTAGACTGTACATGTCAGTCCCTGCTATGTGAGTGTGGAATTTACTCTGTATCCGTCAGACTCTGGTATGTGAACGTGAGAATCAATGTTACTTTTTACTTGTATTTCTCTGATATGTGTGTGAAGATTTTGCCTTCAACCTGTCATTTTTCTGATGTGTGGGTGTGGGTTTTATTCTGCCCCTATCAGTTTCTGCGATGCAAGTAACAATTTTACTTACTGCCTTTCAATTTTCCGATATGTGCCCATGGGATCTACACATTACCTGACAGTCTCTGGTCTGCAAGTGGGGATTTTATTCTGTTACTGTCACTTTCATATATGTGGGTGTGTATTCTATACTGTATCTGTCAGTCTGTGGTACGGGAATGTGGGTTTTATTCTGCACCTGTCATCTTCTGGTGTGTTTGGGGGTTTAAATACTGAATCTGTCAGATTCTGAAACATGAATATGGCTTTTGCTCTGTACCCGTCAGATAGTGTGGTTCATACTATCTGTTTGACATTTTTTCCGATAGGTGATTTTCTGTTTTGTGCTCTACCTGCCAAGTGAGTGTTGGTGTTTAATGTACCTGTCAGTGTGATCTGTTCCAATGGTGAAACAGCATCTGATTCTACTGCTCCACGTGGCTGTACGATTCACAATGTAACTCTGCCACTTCGGATCACTGTGGGACAGACAGCATCTGCTGCCTGTGACAATAGGATTGAGACCAGTTCTGGGCCTCTGTGCTGTGCGAGTGATAATCTACTTACTTTGTGAGAGAAGGAGGTGCCTGCACTGTACCTTATGTTAAGGGTTGAGGAAAGATCACATTTGTTCTGGCTGGTTGAAGAATTTTGCTCTGAGATTAATAATACAAGAATATTAGAAGTTCTAAGATATGGATGCGGGGGAACATATGATGTAGCTGAGGGAGCGACAATGTATCTCTCGATCACCAGCAACACGGTTCTGGAGAACTCAGCTCACCGAAACAATATAACCGTTTTTTAAAAATGTCTTCTCCCACACTCCTTTCCTGATGCCTGCAATAGATGCACTTTGTGAAACTCCCCACATCCTCACTGTCAGGCTGCGTTTCTACTGCTCACTGCCCAAGAACAACAGACACGGTGAGATTGGAACTGAATCAGGAACATGCACTACTGGTTTGAGGAAAGAAAGCAGCAATGATTTGAAAGAGCGAGGTGGTTTACTTTCTCTGTTACCTTACACTGTCCACACACAGCACGAGAATGGCTTCTCCCTTCCCCCACTCACTCCATGTTCTGGAACTAGTTCCTGCTCCACTCTGCCTTTTACACACGCAAAGTTAAAGCACATGGGATTGGGGGTAGTGTGCTGACATGGATTGAGAACTGGTTGTCAGACAGGAAGCAAAGAGTAGGAGTAAATGGGGACTTTTCAGAATGGCAGGCAGTGACTAGTGGGGTACCGCAAGGTTCTGTGCTGGGGCCCCAGATGTTTACACTGTACATTAATGATTTAGACGAGGGGATTAAATGTAGTAACTAAGTTGGGTGGCAGTGTGAGCTGCGAGGAGGATGCTATGAGGCTGCAGAGCGACTTGGATAGGTTAGGTGAGTGGACAAATGCATGGCAGATGAAGTATAATGTGGATAAATGTGAGGTTATCCACTTTGGTGGTAAAAACAGAGAGACAGACTATTATCTGAATGATGACAGATTAGGAAAAGGGGAGGTTCAAAGAGACCTGGGTGTCATGGTAGATCAGTCATTGAAGGTTGGCATGCAGGTACAGCAGGCGGTTAAGAAAGCAATTGGCATGTTGGCCTTCATAGCGAGGGGATTTGAGTACAGGGGCAGGGAGGTACTGCTACTATTGTACAGGGCCTTGGTGAGGCCACACCTGGAGTATTGTGTACAGTTTTGATCTCCTAACCTGAGGAAGGACATTCTTGCTATTGAGGGAGTGCAGCGAAGGTTCACCAGACTGATTCCCGGGATGGCGGGACTGACCTATCAAGAAAGAATGGATCAAGTGGGCGTGTATTCACTGGAGTTCAGTAGAATGAGAGGGGACCTCATGGAAATGTTTAAAATTCTGACGGGGTTAGATAGGTTAGATGCAGAAAGAATGTTCCCAATGTTGGGGAAGTCCAGAACCAGGGGACACAGTCTAAGGATAAGGGGGAAGCCATTTAGGACCGTGATGAGGAGGAATTTCTTCACCCAGAGAGTGGCGAACCTGTGGAATTATCTACCACAGAAAGTTGTTGAGGCCAATTCACTAAATATATTCAAAACGGAGTTAGATGAAGTCCTTACTACTAGGGGAATCAAGGGTTATGGTGAGAAAGCAGGAATGGGGTACTGAAGTTGCATGTTCAGCCATGAACTCATTTAATGGCGGTGCAGGCTAGAAGGGTCCGAATGGCCTACTCCTGCACCTATTTTCTATATTTCTATGTTTCTACCCTGACAGAACTAAACCAGGAACGTTCACTGCTGGTGTGGAGAGAGAAAGCAGCAGATTATAAATAGCAGATTCTGACCATCCTGTCTCCCTTACCCTGGACACACACTGTCCACACACAGCCTGAGAATGGCCTCTCCCTTCCCCCACTCACACCACGCACTGAGACTGGTTCTTGCTCCACTCTGGCTCTTACGCACAGCCTCCGACTCCCCCTGAACTCCCCCCGGACTCAATGCCGATCTCTGAGCCGATCTGCGGACACGCTCCCAAAGCGCTGTGCTGCTGTAAGGAGGCTGCTGCACACTGCCTTACCCCGGGGCCGCGGTGTCTTCATCTGTTTGACACCATGACCAACTCCTGAGAATGGGATTCAACAATTCACCTGCTCGCTTAACATTTCCATCTGACCTGGTGCTGAAAGTGGAGATGGCTCCGCAGTGTAGCGGTTAACTCTTTCACCACACTTGCGAAAGCACTCCGGGCAGAAATATTTTCTGGAGCTTTCTCCTCATGCATGCTCAGGGTCGAGTTTGTTCCTGTGAAAGGTCAGAATATCATAGGAGCAGGAGTAGGCCATTTGGCCCCTCGAGTCTGTTCCATCATTCAAGAAGGTACTGGCAGTTCTTCGACAGCAAGTTTCAACACCTGGGGCGGAGCCAATAGGTTCGAGCCCACGTTGGGCGATTACTTTTCACAGAATGATAAACGTTTACAGCATGGAAGGAGGCTATTTCGCCCGATCGTGTCCACACCGACCAACAAGAGGCGATCCTGCTTAATCCCACTTTCCAGTGCTAGGTCGATAACCCAGCACGTTACGGCACATCAAGTGCACAACCAAGTACTTCTTAAATATGAAGAGGTTTTTGCCTCCACAAGTCCTTCAGGCAATGAGTTCCAGGCCCCCACAAACCTCAGATCCAAGAATCTTCACTTCAAATCCCCTCTATACTTTTAAATTTATGCCCCCTGGTTGTTTACCTCTCCGTTAAGTGAAATAGGCCATTTCAATCCTCATAATTTTATACACCTCGATGTTATTTCCCCTCAGCCTCCTTTGTTCCAAGGAAAACAAACCCAGACTATCCATTCTATCCTTATAGCTATGATTCTCCAGCAACATCCTGGACAAACTCCTCTTTACCCACTCCAGTGCAATCGCGTCCTTCGTGTAATGTGTGCCCAGAACTGCACGCAGTACTCCAGCTATGGGCTAACCAGTGTTTTATAAAGTTCAATGATAACCCACTTGCTCTTCTATTCGATGCCTCGGTCGATAAAGTCAAGCATTCAGTATGCCATCAAAACCACGTTATCCACCTGGCCTGCTACCTCATGGATCTGTGGGCATACACTTCCAGGTCCCTTGTTCTTCTACGGTACTCACTGTCCTACCATTTAATATGTATTCCTTTCCTTGTTAGCCCTCCCCAAAATGCACTATCTCAGAATTCTCTCGAATAAATTCCATTTTCATCGTCCAAACCAGGGATTGCAAGGATGTGTGCATCAGCCGTGCCATGACTGGAGCTGAGCACTGCTGTATGAACCACCGCCTAATCCAATCTATCATTGATATCAACATAGCGGAGGCGCCAGCAGAAGCAGTGCCTTAAAAATTTAAAAACCCAGCTAAGAAAGCCCGATGCATGCAGTGCCACACAGCTAAACTGGCGTGCCTTGATGACCCCGAGACGCAGAATGCCTCCATAACCAGTGCCTGCGAAGCAAAGCTCATTCAGTCAACCAGGAAACACAAGTACTGGTTTGATGAGAATGACCAGGAGATCCAAGAGCTATTAGATCGCACGCGCAGAGCATTTCTGACACTGAAACAACAACCCATCTCGGGAGAAGTAAGGCAGCATTACAGATGGCTTAAGGCTGAGGTCCAATAAAAACCTGTGACCTAAAGAACAGCTGGTGGATGGAGAAACCACAGGAGCTAGCTGGCCGACAGCCATGATGTGCAAGGATTCTTTATCGCAGTGAAGAACACCTACGTTCCAAACACCCACGGCCCCATCCCACTGCTGGCCAAGAACGGGGAAACACTCATCAAGGACACCGAGGCAGTCAGGGCCCGCTGGAAGGAGCACTTCGAAGATCTCCTCGGTCGAGACTCTGCCTTAGACTCAAGTGTTCTCGACTCCATCCAGCAGCATGCTACCCGCCACCACTTCAGTAAAGCCCCAGCACTGCACGAGGTAGAAAAATCCATAAGACAGGTTAAGAACAACAAGGCTACCGGTGCAGATTGAATGCCCGCTGAGGCACTGAAGTATGGTGGAATGCCACTGTTGGCATGAAAACATGACCTCATATCTCTCATCTGGAGGGAGGTGACCATGCTGTGTGATCTCAGAGATGCAATGATCGTGCCATTTTTTTAAAAAGGGAAAGTCTGACCGTGGAATCAAAAGAGGAATCTCCCTGTTATCAGCCACTGATAGTCGCAAGAGTCCTCCTCAACAGGCTTCGACCTGTGGCTAAGGAGATCCTCCCAGATTCACAGTGCGGATTTCATCCCCAACGGGGCACAACGGACATGATTTTTACAGTGCGACAGCTTCAGGAAAATTGCAGGGAACAGCACCAGGCCTTATACATGGCCTTCTTCAACCTTATAAAGGCCTTTGGTATATTAAACCACGAGGGTGTATGGAGCATCTTCCTGCGGTCATTGCCCTAACCCTCTTCTCAATCTTCCTCGCTGCCATGTTCCACCTCAGAGTCAGCAAGCTCCCCGCTGGAGTGCAACTAAACTACACAACCAGTGGGAACCTGTTCAACCTTCGCTGTTTCCAGGCCAGATCCAAGACCACCTCAACCTCTGTCGTCGAGCTACAGTAGGTGGACGACGTCTGTGTCTGCGCACATTCAGAGGCTGAACTCCAGGATATAGTCGACGTATTTACTGAGCCATGCAAATGCATGGGCCTTAGGCTAAACATCCACACGACAAAAGTCCTACACCAGCCTGTCCTCACTGCACAGCACTGCTCCCCAGTCATCAAGATCTACGGCGTGGCACTGGATAACGTGGACCATTTTCCATACCTCAGTAACCTCTCATCAACAAGTACAGACAGTGACGGCGAGATTCAACACCGCATTCGGCCACCAGAGGAAAAGTGTGTTTGCAGACCAGGTCCTCAAAACTGTCACCAAGCTCATGGTCTACAGGGATGTAGTAATAACCGCCCTCCTGTACGGCTCAGAGATGTGGACCATGTACAGTTGACACCTCAAGTCACTGGAGAAATACAATCAACGATGTCTCCGCAAGTTCCTACAAACCATTACTTGGACAACGTTAGCGTCCTCGACGAGGCCAACATACCCAGCATTGAAGCACTGACCACACTCGATCAGCTCCGCTGTGCAGGCCACATTGTTTGCATGCAAGTCACGAGGTCCCAAAGAAGTGGTCTATTCGGAACTTCCTCATGGCAAACGAGATAAAAGTGGGCAGAGGAAAAGTTACAAGGACATCCTCAAAGCCTCCCTGATAAACTGCAACATTCCCGCAGACAGCTGGGAGTCCTTGGACAAAGACCGACCAAAGTGGAACAAGTGCATTCGGTATGGCGCTGAGCACCTCGAGTCTCATCGCTGAGAGCATTCAGAAACCAACTGCAGCCAGTGAATCGTCTCTGTACCCCCTACAAAGCTATTATATCCTTCCTTTAGAAAGGTGATCAAAACTGCACGCAGTACTCCAGATGCGGCCTCACTAATACCCTGTACTGTTGCAGCAGGACCTCCCTGCTTTTGTACTCCATCCCTCTCGCAAAGAAGGCCAACATTCCAATCGCCTTCCTGATTACCTGCTTCACCTGCAAACTAACTTTTTGGGATTCATGCACAAGGACACCCAGGTCCCTCTGCACCGCAGCATGTTGTAATTTCTCCGCATTCAAATAATATTCCCTTTTACTGTTTTTTTCCAAGGTGGATGACCTCACATTTTACAACATTGCATTCCATCTGCCAAACCTTAGCCCATTCGCTTAACGTATCTAAATATCTTTGCAGCCTCTCTGTGTCCTCGACAAAACCCGCTTTCCCACTAATCTTTGTGTCATCTGCAAATTTTGTTACACTGCACTCTGTCCCCTCTTCCAGGTCATCTATGTATATTGTAAACAGTTGTGGTCCCAGCACCGATCCCTGTGGCACACCACTAACCACCGATTTCCAACCTGAAAAGGACCCATTTATCCCGACTCTCTGCTTTCTGTTAGCCAGCCAATTCTCTATCCATGCTAGTACATTTCCTCTGACTCCCCATACCATTATCGTCTGCAGTAACCTTTTGTGTGGCACCTTATCGAATGCCTTTTGGAAATCCAAATACACCACATTCCATCGGTACACCTCCATCCACCATGCTCGTTATATCCTCAATTAATTCCAATAAATTGGTTAAACATGATTTCCCCTTCATAAATCCATGTTGCGTCTGCTTGATTGCACTATTCCTATCTAGATGTCCCGCCATTTCTTCCTTAATATTAGCTTCAAGCATTTTCCCCACTACAGATGTTAAACTAACCGGCCTATAGTTACCTGCCTTTTGTCTGCCCCCTTTTTTAAACAGAGGCGTTACATTAGCTGCTTTCCAATCCGATGGTACCTCCCCAGAGTCCAGCGAATTTTGGTAGATTATAACGAATTCATCTGCATATAACTTCCGCCATCTCTTTTAATAGCCTGGGACGCATTTCATCAGGACCAGGGGACTTGTCGACTAAGAGTCCCATTAGCCTGTCCAGAACTACCTCCCTAGTGATAGTGATTGTCCAAGGTCCTCCCTTCCCACATTCCCATGACCAGCAATTTTTGGCATGGTTTTTGTGTCTTCCACTGTGAAGGCTGAAGCAAAATAATTGTTTAAGGTCTCAGCCATTTCCACATTTCCCATTATTAAATCCCCCTTCTCATCTTCTAAGGGACCAACATTTGCGTTAGGTCTCGTACTGGATTGTTCAGCCACCTAAAGACTCGTTTTTAGAGGGGGAGTAAGTCTTCCTCAATTACGAGGGACTTCGTATGATGATGACCTCACACTTCACTGGATTAGTATTCTGCCCACCTGACCCTTTGATTGATATCTTACTGCAGTCGGCAGCTTTCTTCTTCATTATCAACCACGCAGCCTATTTTAGTATCACCTGAAATCTTCTTAATCATACTTAAGTCTAGATAATTGAAAGGAATGGACATAGAGTGAGCTCTGCGGAATCTCGCTGGAAGCATCGTGCCAATCACAAAAATACCCATCAAACATTAACCTTTGCTTCCTGTCTTTCAGCCAATTTTGGATCCAATTTGCAACTTTGCCCTGGATACCATGGCTTTTACTTTCATGAACCCCAGTCTGCCATGTGGGACCTTAGCGAAGGCATTGCTAAAATCAATATTCACAACATCATACGCACTGCTTCATCGATCCCACTGGTTACCTCCTCGAAAAATTCAATCAAGTCAGTCAGACAAATCCGTGCTGACTGTCCCTAATTAACCCGTGACTTTCGAAATGTAGAAATTGTATCATCGTTACATATTATACAGCATTCACGGGATAACAGCATGAGTCCACCGCTGATCTTCATTTGCACAATTAAAGAAATGCATACTGAAGGAACGTCCTTAATTGAATCAATTGTTCTTTGCTCTGCAAGTTAACTCTTAAACCTTAAACCATTTTACAGACTGTGCTTTGGGGATCTGGTTCAAAATGGTCATTGCTGGTAACATATTTTTGAGACTGGGGAAATAGTGAGCAGACGTTAGAGCAAGGGTATGATTATTGTGAAACATGAAAGAAAACATACATTTTTGAAGAATAAAATCTGAAAGAAACGTGTCCCTGACACGCAGAAAGAAGTGTTAAATGCTGAATACGTTCCTGAAAAAAATCCTTTCACATACATTTATTTGATCGAAACGGCACAAAATAAAACTGTTCATATAAAATTCATTAAATTCCCGTATTCCCACGTGCCCCGAATCTCCTGTATCAGATGACTTTAGTTTTGCCGACTCAATCATTGTCCTTTTGCAATATTCTGCTTCCGCCCACACTGCTAAATGTGGCACTAACATTTCGAATGATGGATTCAAGGAATGGTTAAAGCGAGGAAGGAGGCCACTCGGCCCGTCGAGCACTTGCCCACTCCATACTAGTCCCACTCCCCCTGTCGTTTGCCCATAGCACTGCTATTGTTTTTCCTTCAGACGCCTATCTAAATCGCTTGAGAAAGATAAGATTGAGTCTGCTTCCATGACCCTATAAAGCAGTGCATTGCAGGTTCTAACCGCTTGCTGTGAAATGACCACCTCCTGTTCCTATTTATAAAGTGTGAGAAACACGAGATCTATTCCTGACACACTCACAGCCTTGCGAAATATTGCGACGTCATTCTATTCTCGTAAAAAAAAGCTCGTGAAGTGTCGGCCAGCTGTGTAGGTTAAAGATCTAATTATGTTCCTTGCTTTTTTTTCTGTCACAGCATTTCAGGAGTGTAGTGGTTATCACGTTTGTTTAAAACGCGAAAGGTCCCTGGTTCGAAACCACGTAAACATTGTGAAAACTTGTTCAATTAAATATGAGAGATAAAAAAGGAATAATTCACGTTAGTGATTCAATATTAACAAAGTGCAGTGTCTCACAATCCTGTTACATTTGTTGATTTCTCTGAACAGTTCTGTACGCAGTGAAACTCTACACAGTGTCTCTCACTCCCTCCCGTTTCCAGCTTTGACGTTGGAGAAAGCCAATCTCAAAGCTGCACATTTCGGCTGTTTTCCGTTGAGTTGGGAGAGATTCTTAAAGAATCCTGCAGCGCCGCCAATCTACACAACACGACATCAAAGCCACAAACAAACCGATCGATTAATTGTTCTTCCCCAGCTGCAGAGTGAGTAAGGCCGGGACAAGCAGCAACATTCCGCCCCGCAATCTCCAAACAGCCGCTGCCATTGGAATGCGGCGAATGCAGCCTCAATCAGCGGTTTACTGCCATTTTCTGGGATGTACGACGCCATGGCACGAGCGAAAGCTCTCCGTGCACCGACCACAGGCGCATGAGACGCTTAATCTCAGGGTCTTGGTTTCGAACTCCAAGTGGCACGTACATTTTTTTCAGCGGAAAGCAGCATTAATTAACTGATCGCATCCTTTTGCACAATGGAAGTAATGCTAACGGAAAATTATATAAACATAGAAGTTTACAGCACGGAAGAAGGCCATTTCGGCCCATCGTGTCCGCGCTGGTCACAACTTTCCAGCTGGAGATCGGTAACCCTACACGTTACGGCACTTCAAGTGCACGCTCAAGTACTTTTTAAATGTGGTGAGGGTTTCTCTCTGCACCACTCTTTCAGGCAGTGAGTTCCAGACCCCCATAAACATCTGAATGAAGAATTTTCCTTTCAAATCACCTTTAAACCTTCTACTAATGATTTTAAATTTATGCCCCTGGTTGCTGATTACACCGCTAAGGGAAACAGCCCCTTTCAATCCACTAAACGAGGCCCCTCATAATAGTATACACCTCCATGTTGTCTCCTCTCAGACTCCACTGTTCCAATGAAAACAAACCCAGCCTATCCAATCTGTTCTCATAGCTAAGATACTCCACTCCCAGCAATATCCTGATAAAGCTCACTCCAGTGCATTCACATCTTTCCTGTAGTGCAGTGACCAGAACTGCACGCAGTACTCCAACTGTGGACTAATCAGTGTCTTATACAGTTCAAGCATAACACACTTGCCCTTCTATTCCATGGCTCGATCAAGAAAGGCAAGCATTCCATGTGCCTTCCTAACCACCTTCTGCACCTGGCCTGCTACATTCAGGTTCCTGTGGACATGCACTCTCACGTTCCTTTCTTCCTCTACACTTCTCAATATCTTACTATTTAATGTGTTTTCCCTTTCCTTGTTAGCCCTCACCAAATGCACGATCTCACACTTCTCTGGATTAAATTACATTTGCCACTGTTCTGCCTAACCAACAATTTGGTTGATATCTTCCTGCAGTCCGCAACTTTCTTCTTCGTTATCTAACACACAGCGTATTTTAGTACCAACTAAAAATTCCTAATCATACTCCCTATATTCAAGTTTAGAACATTGATGTATACCACAAAAAGCAAGTGACCTAGCACTGAGCTCTGTGGAATCCCAGTCCCAAAAACACCCATCAAACTTTACCCTTTGCTTCCTGCCTCTGAGCCAATTTTGGATCCAATTTGCCACTTTCCCCGGATCCCGTGGGCTTTTACTTTCATGACCAGTCTGTAATGTGAGACCTTAGCGAAAGCATAGCTAAAGTCCATATGCACTGCATCATACACACTGCCCTCAACGACCCTTCTGGTTACCTCATCGAAAAATTCAATCAATTTAGCCAGACACGATCTGCCCTTAACAAATCCGTGCTGACTGTCCCTGATTAATCCGTATCTTTCGAAATGTAGAAATTATACCATCGTTAAATATGATCGTGCTTTCACGGGAAAAAATAATTAATTGATCAATGATCTTCATTTGCACAATTTAATGAATGCTAACTGAAGGAGAGTACATAATTGAATCATTTAATCTGTGCTCTGCAAGTTAACTCTTAAACCACAACCATTTTACAAACTGTGCTTTAGGGGTCTGGTTCAAAATGTTAATTGGTGATAACATGTACTTGAGAGAGGGGGAATAGCGAAACAGACGTTAGAGTAAGGGTCTGGTGACTGCGAAACGGCTAAGCAAATATGAATTCTGGAAGAATAAAATCTAAAATAAATATTTCCCCCGACACATAGAAAGAAGAGTTAACTCAGAAGATTGAAGGCTGAATCCATTTCTCAAAAAAATGTATTTCACATACATTTCTCTGACCGCAACTGCACAAAGAAATGTTCTTTTCAAAGATATTAAAATCCCGAACTTCCGCGTCCCCGATTCTCCTGAATCAAATGCCCCTAGTTTTGCCAACTCAATCATATTCCCTTTGCAATATTCTGCTTCCATCCACACTATTAAATGTGCCAATGACTTATAGAATCACAGAATAATGGAATGCTTACAGCACGGAAGAAGGACATTCGACCTGTCGAGCCGCTGCCCAATCTCTGCAAGTCTCACTCCATCGTCATTTACTTGCAGCCGTGCAATTGTTTTTTCCTTCAGATACTTATCCAACTCCCTTTTTTAAGATAAGAATGATTCTGCCTCCACCTCCATTTCAACAAGTGCTTTCCAGGTCCTAACCTGTTGCTGCAAAGTGGCCACCTCCCGTTCCTATGTTTACAGTCCCGGAAACACTAAATCAATTCCTGCCACACTGAGAGCCTTCCTAAATATAACACTGTCATTCTATTCTCGTAAAACAACTTACTGATATTTAGGCCAGCTGTTTCGGTTAAAGCTCTGGATATGTTCCGAACACTGCTTTGGCCATAGATGTTACATAGTGCAGTGATTGTCACTTTCGCCTCACAAGTGAAAACTCCCCGGTTCGGAACCACGCGGAAACATTTTGAAAACTTGCTCAATATTAGCAAAAATGGAATAATTCACATTAGTGGTTCAATATTAACAGAGTGCAGTGTCTCACGATCCTGTTACATTTGCTGATTTATTGTACACACTCACACTCTACACAGTATTTCTCACTCCCTCCCGTGTGCAGAAAGCCCACCTCAAAGCTACACCTTCCAGCTGCATTCAGTTGAGTTGTGAGAGTTATTAAAGGGTCCTGCAGTGCCGCCTCATTTCCCAACAGCACAAAGCCACAGATGAATCGCTCTTCCCCAGCTCTAGAGTGAGTGAGACCGGGAGAAGCAGCAACATTCCGGCCCCTGCACTCCCCAATCAGCCGCTGCAGAAATGCATGTCCGTCTTTGCAAAAATTCTTTGCAAATTCAAGATTTTCGGGCTCGTCTGGGATTTGAACCCCGGATCACTCACAAGTTACAACTAATACCGTCGAAGCGTGAATTGACAAATGTGCTGATAATATATAAGCATTATATGTGTGTAGCTATTTTTGATCGGAGGAGCACTTGAGGGCGAATCAGTGACTTTGCCGTTTCAACCTGTCTACTGAAGCGCCGCAGGGACCCACTCCGACAGTCAATGAGTGTTGGGACGTTAGTGTTTCCAGGCTGCGGCTGGCCACCCTGAGCGCATCAGAGGAAGTGCTTCATTAGTTCTTATTGGAGACCGGATCTTTCCACTTCTATCTTCATCTTGTCTATGTCGCTATACTTTGATTTCTCTATTTATTCCCCCTGTTTCAAATTTCTAGTGTGTAAAAAGTAACAAAAGATGAATTGGACGTCACTGTACAACAATTACTCTCACTCAAAGTTAGACATGCTACTACTGTGAGGGGTGATCCGTGGCATTTCCGTTAAGAGCAGTGGAGGAGAAGGATTGAGAGCGTGCGTTGTGGGACAGAATTTGTTTAAGGTGAAGCAACTCATTCCCGATTCTCCTCACTTCTTAGTAAATCTCCGGAGTCGAGGATGACTTGCTTCCATATTAAAATTCAGTCCCGATCAGCACAGAGAGATGATCAGCACTCTGTTGTGGCTGTTGCAACAAAGCTTTCCGTAGTGTAACGCTGATCACGTTTTCTTTATACGCAAAAGGTCCCTGGGCGGGAACATTATGTTTAAACTTGCTGTGGATGAACAATCGGATGCGAGCTTAATCGCCTCGAAAAAAAACAGATGCTGCCTGAAATGCTGAGATTTCCAGCATTTGTTATTTTAATTTGCTATTTATTCTCCTGGCAAAACCGATCCATTATTAATTAATCGGTATTTATTTCACTTCAAGAAATAGTTAGCTTTCAGTGAGAGAAAACGGATCCACCAGGGACCCTTCGCGTGTGAGGCCAACAAGATATCAGTTAAACTGCAGCCCACCAAAGGGGGAGAAATCACCAAATATAAAGGAGTAAGACACAAACATCAGGGGCAGTGGTGTCTGGTCAACGTCAAATTCCTCCCAACTTAATCAGCAATGGCATGAACGGGATTCAGACGCCACAACGTGTAATTAAAGACACAAATACAGATAACACTTACTTCCAAATCTTTTCACTGTAAAACCATTCCAGTTTATTTGAAATCATGCTGCACCATGGGATTTTATCTTCATTACTGATTCTATTATATGCCATGGTTGGAATAACCGGCCCTGCTAAATTTGACAGAAGTTGCCCCAGTTTCCTGGTGTCATCAGCAGTGAAGATATTGAACCAGACTCCTAAAATGGAGGGTTTTAAATGGGATATAGTTTTGCAGTTAACATGAAAAGCACAGAAAAACTGATTGAAGCATCGACTCTCCCTCAGTTAGCATTTCTTTAATTGTGCAAAAGTAGGCGATGGGTTAATTAATGCTGCTTTCCTGCGAAAGCAACACAAAGATTTAACGAATAAAAGGACGGTGACTGGCAGATGAGGGCTGCTTCTGACACCCGTTGGGAGTGGGCTGGGTATTAAAGCCCTTGCATTGAGGAACCTATAAATAGACAAACGTCTCATATTCACAGTGTAAATCTCATAGCGCACACGTAGAGTTGCGTAAGTAAACCTGTAAATAACATGTCTAACAAACAGAGGGCTTATGCCCTGGATTCCCAAGGGATCCCACAATTCCTTGCGAGCATCCATATATAAGGAGTCCTCATAGGCTGGAGATGCACTCTGAGATCTGTAATAAAAGACTATGGTCACACTTACTTTGAGCTTGCAGTATCTAGTCTAACTCTTTATTCAAGACATAACAACTGGGGACGAGATACAGATGACGAACCCCACCGCAACAATACACAGAACTGTGGGCATCCTGGAGAAATTTTTGGAGGGAGAAGATTGGGAAGCCTTTGTTGAGCGACTTGACCAATACTTCCTGGCCAATGAGCTGGAAGGAGAAGCGAACACTGCCAAACGAAGGGCGATCCTCCTCACTGTTTGCGGGGCATCAACTATGGCCTCATGAAAACCCTGCTCGCTCCAGCGAAACCCAGGTTGTACGATGATTTGTGCATACTGGTCCGGGAGCATCTAAACCCGAAGGAACGCGTCCTGATGGCAAGGTGTCGGTTCTACACGTACAAGAGATCTGAAGGCCAGGAAGTGGCGAGTTACGTCGCTGAGCTAAGGCGCCTTGCTGGATATTGTGAATTTGAAGGTCACTTGGAGCATATGCTCAGAGACTTTTTTGTACTTGGCATTGGCCATGAAGAGATACTCCACAAACTTTGACTGCCCAGGCGTTTATCTCCACTTGTGACGAAACCAAACATATTCCCCAGTACACTAGTGCTGCTGCAAGTACTGTGAACAAAGTAATGTTGTTTTCGAATGGAAGTGTACACGGCAGGACTTACACGCCTGAAGCTGCACATCCGCAGATGACTCAGAGTCCACCATCAAGGCTGGTAAATAGAAGGCAATTAACACCTTGTTGACGCTGCCGGGGTGATCATTGTTTCTATTCTTGCTGCATCAAAGGATACGTTTGCAAGGGCTGTGGAACAATGGGACACCTCCAATGTATGTGCAGACGAGCTGCAAACCCTGCTAATCCTGCAAACCACCATGTTCCAGAGGAGGAAAAATCCACGGTGTATCATGACGAACCAGAGCCTAAGACCGAGGAGGCAGAGGCATATGGGATGCACACATTTACCACAAAGTGTCCCCCGATAACGCTGCAGGTTGAATTAATGGACTCCCGGTGTCCATGGAGCTGCACAAGGGCACAAACAAGTCCATAATGAGCAAAAATACTTTCGATAATTTGTGGTGCAGCAAGGCTTTAAGGCCAGTTCTGACTCCCATTCGTACCAATCTTAGAACGTACACAAAGGAACTGATTCCTGTAATTAGCAGTGCTACCGTAATGGTCTCCTACGATGGAGCAGTGCATGAGTTACCACTCTGGAGTGGTGCCGGGTGATAGTTCCACGCTGTTCGGCAGGAGCTGGCTGGGAAAGATATGCAGGAACTGTTATGATGTCCGAGCACTTTCGTCCATCGATGACACCTCATGTGCCAGGTCCAAAGCAAGTTCCGCTCGCTGTTCGAACCAGGCATCGAGAAACTCCAAGGAGCAAAAGTGCAGATCCATTTGATTCCGGGGGCGCGACCCGTCCATCACAAGGCAAGAGTGGTACCTTACATGATGAGAGAGAGGGTGGAGATCTAGCTGGAGAGGCTGCAACGAAAGGGCAGCATTTCGCTGATCGAATTCAATGAGTGGGTCAGTCCGATTGTTAGAGTCCTCAAGGGAGACAGCACCCTCAGAATCTGTGGTGATTACAAAGTAACTATCAATCATTTCTCGCTGTAGGATCAATACCCACTACCAAAGGCAGACGACCTATTTGCGACACTGGCAGGAGGGAAACCGTTCATGATGCTGGACTTGACCTCGCCCTACATGACGCAGGAGCTGGAGGAATCCTCGAAAGGCGTCACCTGCATCAGCACGTACAAAGGTCTCTTCATTTACAACAGATTCCCGTTTGGGATTCGATTGGCCACGGCGATATTCCAGAGAAACATGGAAAGCGTGCTGAAGTCGTTCCCGCGCACCGTGGTCTTCCAGGACCACATCTTGGTTACAGGTCAGGACACCATCGAGCACCTGCAGAACCTGGAGAAGCTTCTTAGTCGGCTTAATCGTGTGGGGCTCAGGCTGAAACGCTCGAAATGCTTTTTCCTGGCGCCTGCAGTGGAGATCCTGGGGCGAAGAATCGCTGCGGATGGCAACAGGCCCACCGATTCGAAGACAGAGGCAATCAGGAAGGCACCAAGACCACAGAACGTGATGGAGCTGTGGTCGTTTTTACAACTCCAGAACTATTTTGCTAACTTCTTACTGGGTCTTAGCACATTGTTAGAACCCCTGCACTCTTTACTGTGGAAAGGAGATGAATGGGTATGGCATAACGCCAAGAAAATGCCTTTGAGACAGCTAAGAAGATGTTATGTTGAAACAAATTGCTTGAGCTATACGACCCATGTAAACGTTTGGTACTAGCAAGTGATGCATCGTCGTACGGAGTCAGGTGTGTATTGCAAAAAGCTAATGAATTTGGGAAAATGCAACCGGTTGCTTATGCATCCAGAAGTCCGTCTAAGGCCGACAGGCCCTACAGTATGATCGAAAAAGAAGCGTTAGCTTGTGTTTAAGGGACAAAGAAATGCATCAATATCTGTTCGGGCTCAGATTTAAATTAGAAACCGATGATAAGCCGCTCACATCCCTCTTGTCTGAAAATAAGGGGATAAATACGAATGCATCAGCCCGCATCCAGCGATGGGCGCTCATGTTGTCCACATACAACTATGCCATCCGCCACAGGCCCGGCACAGAAAACTGTGCTGATGCTCTCAGTAGGCTGCCATTGCCCACCGGGGTGGAGATGGTACAGCCGGAAGATTTAGTTATGGTAATGGAAGCATTCGAGAGTGAGCAATCACCTATTACCGCCTGACAGATTAGAACCTGGACAAGCCAGGACCTCTTATTGCCCTTAGTAAAAAACTGTTTGCTCCATTGGAGTTGGCCTAATGTCCCATTAGAGAGCGAGAAGAAATAAAGCCGTGCTAGCGGCGCAAGGATAAAATGTCTATACAGGCAGCCTGCCTCCTGTGGGGTAATCGGATGGTTGTGGCAAAACATGGCACGGACACTTCCATTAATGATCTCCACGGTACCCACCCAGGCATTGTAATGATGAAAGCGACAGCCAGATCTCACGTGTGGTGGCCCGGTATCGATGCAGACTTAGAGTCATACATGCACAAATGTAAATTTAAATTGGAAACCGATGATAAGCTGCTCATATCCCTCTTTTCTGAAAATATGGGGATAAATACGAATGCATCAGCCCGCATCCAGCGATGGGCACTCACGTTGTCCCAGTTAAGCATTGCACCCAGGGGGGCGCCACTAAACGTATGGTCGTGGTCCTCCAAATTGTGGTCTGGGGTCCATGTCGACTATGCAAGTCGATTCTTCGGAAAAATATTTTCCGTGGTTATAATTGCATACTCCAAATGGATTGTAAGTGTAATAATGTCGGCAAGCACTTCCGCTGCCACCATTGAAAGCCTACGGGCCATGTTTGCCACGCACGACCTGCCTGATATCCTTGCAAGTGACAATGGGCCATGCTTTACCAGTGCCGAATTCATGGAATTCATGACCTGCAATGGGATCAAACATGTCACGTCTAACTCATTTAAGCCAGCGTCCAACGGTCAGGCAGAACGAGCAGTCCAAACAATCAAGCAGAGCTTGAAAAGGGTAACTGAAGGATCAGTGCAGACTCGATTATCTCGAGTCCTGGTTATTTACCGCACAAGGCCCCACTCGCTCAACAGGGTCCCTCCTGCTGAACTGCTGTTGAAAAGGGCACTTAAGACAAGGCTCTCGTTAGTCCACCCAGATCCACACGAACAGGTAGAGAACAGGTGGCTTCAACAGAATACATATCATGATTGCGCAAATGTGTCAAGCGCAATTGAAGTAAATGATCCTGTATTTGTGTTGAACTTTGGACAAGGTCCCAAGTGGCTTCCTGGCACTGTTTTGGCCAAAGACGTGAGTAGGGTGTTTATGGTCAAACTCACAAATTGACTCACCCGCAGAAAACATTTGAACAAATCCAAACTCAGATTTAGCGACTATCCAGAACAACCCAAAATAGACTCTAACTATTTCGATCCTCCAACACACACGCAAGTGGCAACCAACCCAGCGGTTGATCACGAAACAGAACTCATCACTTGCAGCACCCCAGCAGGATTCACCACCCCGAGCAGTCCAGCAAGGCCAGCTGCGCAGCAAGCCAGCGAAGGCACAACAAACGAATCACCAACACCAGCATTTGCACCGAGACGATCAACCAGGGAAAGGAAGGCCCTCGATTGACTCACATTATAAATAGTTACACTATTGACGTTGGAGAGGGGCGGAGTGTTGTTATGCACATAAACCTGTAAATACCATGTCTAACCACCAGAGGGCTTATCCCCTTGAGTCCCAAGGGATCCCACAATCTCTTGAGAGCATCTTTATATTAGTAGGCCATATCTCACTCTCTTTAGAGTATATCTATCAAACTGGCTTCCACATCTTTCTGTGGTACAGAATTCCACAGGTTCACAATGATCTGAGTGAAGAAGTTTCTCTTCGTGTCGGTCCTAAATGGTTTACACTTTATCCTTAGACTGTGACCGCTGGTACTGGGCTTCCTGCATTCGGACTGCGGGAACCTTTTTACGCCATCAAACCTGTCCATTCCCGACCAAATTTTAAATGTTTCTATGAGCTCCCCTCTCATTCTTCTAAATTCCAGCGAGTATAAGCCTAATCGATCCAGTCTTTCTTCATGTCAGTCCTGCCATCCCTGGAATCAGTCTGGTGAATATTCGCTACACTCCCTCAAAAGCAAGAATGTCCTTCCTCAGATTAGATGATCATAACTGCACACAATACTAAAGGTCTGGTCTCACCAAGGTCCTGTACAAGTCTCCATGCTCCGATACCCTAATCTCCTCGCTATGAAGGCCAGCATGACATTTGCTTCCTTTACAGCATGCTGTACCCGTATGTATGAATGATTTCAGCGACTGATGTACCAAAATACCCAGGTCTCAATACCCCTCCGCATTTACAAATCGGTCAACATTCAGATAAAATTCTACCTTCAAGGTTTTGCCACCAAAGTGGAAAAACTCGCAATTATCTACATTATATGGCATGTGCCATCCATTTGCCCATTCACCTAATCTGTCCAATCCCGCTGCAGCCCCCGAGCATCCTCCTCGCAGCTCGCTCTGCCACCCAGCTTGGTGTGATTTGCAAAAATGGAGATATCACATTGATGGAATTATTGAAAATCGCCACAGATCGAGGAAACGGTACCGCCGCTCCTTTCTGCTCCTCCTTATTAAACTGCCGCCCAGCCTTGCTCCCGCTCTTTCAACACCAGCTCATCTCTGCTGCCGCACTGGAAACAGCCACTCCTGTGTGTTCTCGCTTTTTAAAGTGCCGCATCCCTCTGCTCGTGCTATTTGAAAAATTACTCAAATCCTTTACTCCCTCACTTTACAAGCGCAACTCACTGCTCCCGCTCTTTACACAGAAGTATATCTGTGCCTTCGCTCATTTAACAGCAGCTCCTCTCTGTGTACGCTCTTTAAACAGTCGGTAAGCTTAATTTTTAAATGCACGCTTTCCGAAATACTTCCATAAACACTGCATTGGCCGGGAATCGAACCCGAACACGGGTCACCGGCGCAGCAAGTGAGAATTCTACCTCTGAACCACCAATGCTCACATTACGAACACATTCAAGTTTAAAGATAGTGCAATTAGTGTTTAATTTTTGTTAATAAAAGGCGAAGAACAACAAAGCACCTCATATTCTGAAGATAGAAACTTAGAAAGTAGGTACAGGAGTAGGCCATTCGTCACTTCCAGCCAGCACCACCATTCAATATGATAATGGCTGAGCATGCAACTTCACTTCCCCTTCCTGATTTCTCTCCATATCCCTTGATCACTTTAGCCGTAAGGGCCACATCTCACTCTCTTTAGAGTATATCTATCAAACTGGCTTCCACATCTTTCTGTGGTACAGAATTCCAGAGGTTCACAATGATCTGAGTGAAGAAGTTTCTCCTCGTGTCGGTCCTAAATCGTTTACACTTTATCCTTAGACTGTGACCGCTGGTACTGGGCTTCCTGCATTCGGACTGCGTGAACCTTTTTACGCCATCAAACCTGTCCATTCCCGACCAAATTTTAAATGTTTCTAAGAGCTCCCCTCTCATTCTTCTAAATTCCAGCGAGTATAAGCCGAGTCAATCCAGTCTTTCTTCATGTCAGTCCTGCCATCCCTGGAATCATTCTGGTGAATATTCGCTACACTCCCTCAAAAGCAAGAACGTCCTTCCTCAGATTAGATGATCATAACTGCACACAATACTCAAGGTCTGGTCTCACCAAGGTCCTGTACAAGTCTCCATGCTCCGATACCCTAATCTCCTGTCTATGAAGGCCAGCATGACATTTGCTTCCTTTACTGCATGCTGTACCTGTATGTATGAATGACTTCAACGACTGATGTACCCAAATACCCAGGTCTCAATACACCTCCGCTTTTACAAATCGGTCAACATTCAGATAAAATTCGACCTTCAAGGTTTTGCCACCAAAGTGGAAAAACTCACACTTATTTACATTATATGGCATCTGCCATCCATTTGCCCATTCACCTAATCTGTCCAATCCCGCTGCAGCCTCCTAGCATCCTCCTCGCAGCTTGCTCTGCCACCCAGCTTGCTGTGATTTGCAAATTGGAGATATTACATTGATGGAATGATTGAAAATCGCCACAGCTCGAGGAAACGGTACCGCCGCTCCTTTCTGCTCCTCCTTATTAAACTGCCGCCCAGCCTTGTTCCCGCTCTTTCAACACCCGCTCATCTCTGCTGCCGCACTGGAAACAGCCACTCCTGTGTGTTCTCGCTTTTTAAAGTGCCGCATCCCTCTGCTCGTGCTATTTGAAAAATGACTCAAATCCTTTACTCCCTCACGTTACAAGCGCTCCTCACTGCTCCCGCTCTTTATACCGAAGGATATCTGCGCCTCCGCTCATTTAACAGCAGCTCCTCTCTGTGTCCGCTCTTTAAACAGTCGGTAAGCTTAATTTTTAAATGCACTGTTTCCGAAATACTTCCATAAAAACTGCATTGGCCGGGAATCGAACCCGGGTCTCCCGCGTGGCAGGCGAGAATTCTACCCCTGAACCACCAATGCTCACATTACAAAACATTCAAGTTTAAAGATAGTGCAATTAGTGTTTAATTTTTGCTAATAAAAGGCGAAGAACAACAAAGCACCTCATATTCTGAAGATAGAAACATAGAAACTTAGAAAGTAGGTGCAGGAGTAGGCCATTCGTCCCTTCCAGCCAGCACCACCATTCAATATGATCATGGCTGAGCATGCAACTTCACTTCCCCTTCCTGATTTCTCTCCATACCCCTTGATCATTTTAGCCGTGAGGGCCATATCTCACTCTCTTTAGAGTATAACTATCCAACTGGGTTCCACATCTTTCTGTGGTACAGAATTCCACAGGTTCACAATGATCTAAGTGAAGAAGTTTCTCCTCGTGTCGGTCCTAAATGGTTTACACTTTATACTTAGACTGTGACCGCTTGTGCTCGGCTTCCTGCATTCGGACTGCGGGAACCTTTTTACGCCATCAAACCTGTCCATTCCCGACCAAATTTTAAATGTTTCTATGAGCTCCCCTCTCATTCTTCTAAATTCCAGCGAGTATAAGCCTAGTCGATCAAGTCTTTCTTCATGTCAGTCCTGCCATCCCTGGAATCAGTCTGATGAATATTCGCTACACTCCCTCAAAAGCAAGAATGTCCTTCCTCAGATTAGATGATCATAACTGCACACAATACTCAAGGTCTGGTCTCACCAAGATCCTGTACAAGTCTCCATGCTCCGATACCCTAATCTCCTCGCTATGAAGGCCAGCATGACATTTGCTTCCTTTAATGCATGCTGTACCCGTATTTATGAATGATTTCAACGACTGATGTACCAAAGTACCCAGGTCTCAATACCCCTCCGCTTTTACAAATCGGTCAACATTCAGATAAAATTCTACCTTCAAGGTTTTGCCACCAAAGTGGAAAAACTCACACTTATCTACATTATATGGCATGTGCCATCCATTTGCCCATTCACCTAATCTGTCCAATCCCGCTGCAGCCTCCTAGCATCCTCCTCGCAGCTCGCTCTGCCACCCAGCTTGGTGTGATTTGCAAACTTGGAGATATTACATTGATGGAATTATTGTAAATCGCCACAGCTCGAGGAAACGGTACCGCCGCTCCTTTCTGCTCCTCCTTATTAAACTGCCGCCCAGCCTTGCTCCCGCTCATCTCTGCTGCCGCACTGTAAACAGCCACTCTTGTGTGTTCTCGCTTTTTAAATTGCCGCTTCCCTCTGCTCGTGCTATTTGAAAAATGACTCAAATCCTTTACTCCCTCACTTTACAAGCGCTCCTCACTGCTCCCGCTCTTTATACAGAAGTATATCTTGTGCCTCCGCTCATTCAACAGCCGCTCCTCTCTGTGTCCGCGCTTCAAACAGTCGGTCAGCTTAATTTTTAAATGCACGGTTTCCGAAATACTTCCATAAAAACTGCATTGGCCGGGAATCGAACCCGGGTCTCCTGCGCGGCAGGCGAGAATTCTACCCCTGAACCACCAATGCTCGCATTACGAGCACATTCAAGTTTAAAGATAGTGCAATTATTGTTTAATTTTTGTTAATAAAAGGCGAAGAACAACAAAGCACCTCATATTCTGAAGATAGAAACATAGAAACTTGGAAAGTAGGTGCAGGAGTAGGCCATTCGTATATTCCAGCCAGCACCACCATTCAATATGATCATGGCTGAGCATGCAACTTCACTTCCCCTTCCTGATTTCTCTCCACACCTCTTGATCATTTTAGCCGTGAGGGCCATATCTCACTCTCTTTAGAGTATATCTATCCAACTGGGTTCCACATCTTTCTGTGGTACAGAATTCCAGAGGTTCACAATGATCTGAGTGAAGAAGTTTCTCCTCGTGTCGGTCCTAAATGGTTTACACTTTATCCTTAGACTTTGACCGCTTGTACTCGGCTTCCTGCATTCATACTGCGGGAACCTTTTTACGCCATCAAACCTGTCCATTCTCGACCAAATTGTAAATGTTTCTATGAGTTCCCCTCTCATTCTTCTAAATTCCAGCGAGTATAAGCCTAGTCGATCCAGTCTTTCTTCATGTCAGTCCTGCCATCCCTGGAATCAGTCTGGTGAATATTCGCTACACTCCCTCAAAAGCAAGAACGTCCTTCCTCAGATTAGATGATCATAACTGCACACAATACTCAAGGTCTGGTCTCACCAAGATCCTGTACAAGTCTCCATGCTCCGATACCCTAATCTACTCGCTATGAAGGCCAGCATGACATTTGCTTCCTTTACTGCATGATGTACCCGTAGTTATGAATGATTTCAATGACTGATGTACCAAAATACCCAGGTCTCAATACCCCTCCGCTTTTACAAATCGGTCAACATTCAGATAAAATTCTACCTTCAAGGTTTTGCCACCAAAGTGGAAAAACTCACACTTATCTACATTATATGGCATGTGCCATCCATTTGCCCATTCACCTAATCTGTCCAATCCCGCTGCAGCCTCCTAGCATCCTCCTCGCAGCTCGCTCTGCCACCCAGCTTGGTGTGATTTGCAAACTTAGAGATATTACATTGATGGAATTATTGTAAATCGCCACAGCTCGAGGAAACGGTACCGCCGCTCCTTTCTGCTCCTCCTTATTAAACTGCCGCCCAGCCTTGCTCCCGCTCATCTCTGCTGCCGCACTGTAAACAGCCACTCTTGTGTGTTCTCGCTTTTTAAATTGCCGCTTCCCTCTGCTCGTGCTATTTGAAAAATGACTCAAATCCTTTACTCCCTCACTTTACAAGCGCTCCTCACTGCTCCCGCTCTTTATACAGAAGTATATCTGTGCCTCCGCTCATTTAACAGCCGCTCCTCTCTGTGTCTGCTCTTCAAGCAGTCGGTAAGCTTAATTTTTAGATGCACGGTTTCCGAAATACTTCCATAAAACTGCATTGACCGGGAATCGAACCCGGGTCTCCCGCGTGGCAGGCGAGAATTGTACCCCTGAACCACCAATACTCACATTGCGAGCACATTCAAGTTTACAGATAGTGCAATTAGTGTTTAATTTTTGTTAATAAAAGGCGAAGAACAACATAGCACCTCATATTCTGAAGATAGAAACATAGAAACTTAGAAAGTAGGTGCAGGAGTAGGCCATTCGTATATTCCAGCCAGCACCACCATTCAATATGATCATGGCTGAGCATGCAACTTCACTTCCCCTTCCTGATATCTCTCCATACCCCTTGATCATTTTAGCCGTGAGGGCCATATCTCACTCTCTTTAGAGTATATCTATCCAACTGGGTTCCACATCTTTCTGTGGTACAGAATTCCAGAGGTTCACAATGATCTGAGTGAAGAAGTTTCTCCTCGTGTCGGTCCTAAATCGTTTACACTTTATCCTTAGACTGTGACCGCTTGTACTCGGCTTCCTGCATTCGGACTGCGGGAACCTTTTTACGCCATCAAACCTGTCCATTCCCGACCAAATTGTAAATGTTTCTATGAGTTCCCCTCTCATTCTTCTAAATTCCAGCGAGTATAAGCCTAGTCGATCCAGTCTTTCTTCATGTCAGTCCTGCCATCCCTGGAATCAGTCTGGTGAATATTCGCTACACTCACTCAAAAGCAAGAATGTCCTTCCTCAGATTAGATGATCATAGCTGCACACAATACTCAAGGTCTGGTGTCACCAAGATCCTGTACAAGTCTCCATGCTCCGATACCCTAATCTCCTCGCTATGAAGGCCAGCATGACATTTGCTTCCTTTACTGCATGCTGTACCCGTATTTATGAATGATTTCAACGACTGATGTACCAAAATACCCAGATCTCAATACCCCTCCGCTTTTACAAATCGGTCAACATTCAGAAAAAATTCTACCTTCAAGGTTTTGCCACCAAAGTGGAAAAACTCACACTTATCTACATTATATGGCATGTCCCATCCATTTGCCCATTCACCTAATCTGTCCAATCCCGCTGCAGCCTCCTAGCATCCTCCTCGCAGCTCGCTCTGCCACCCAGCTTGGTGTGATTTGCAAACTTGGAGATATTACATTGATGGAATTATTGTAAATCGCCACAGCTCGAGGAAACGGTACCGCCGCTCCTTTCTGCTCCTCCTTATTAAACTGCCGCCCAGCCTTGCTCCCGCTCATCTCTGCTGCCGCACTGTAAACAGCCACTCTTGTGTGTTCTCGCTTTTTAAATTGCCGCTTCCCTCTGCTCGTGCTATTTGAAAAATGACTCAAATCCTTTACTCCCTCACTTTACAAGCGCTCCTCACTGCTCCCGCTCTTTATACAGAAGGAGATCTGTGCCTCCGCTCATTTAACAGCCGCTCCTCTCTGTGTCCGCGCTTCAAACAGTCGGTAAGCTTAATTTTTAAATGCACGGTTTCCGAAATACTTCCATAAAAACTGCATTGGCCGGGAATCGAACCCGGGTCTCCCGCGTGGTAGGCGAGAATTCTACCCCTGAACCACCAATGCTCGCATTACGAACACATTCAAGTTTAAAGATAGTGCAATTAGTGTTTAATTTTTGTTAATAAAAGGCGAAGAACAACAAAGCACCTCATATTCTGAAGATAGAAACATAGAAACTTGGAAAGTAGGTGCAGGAGTAGGCCATTCGTATATTCCAGCCAGCACCACCATTCAATATGATCATGGCTGAGCATGCAACTTCACTTCCCCTTCCTGATATCTCTCCATACCCCTTGATCATTTTAGCCGTGAGGGCCATATCTCACTCTCTTTAGAGTATATCTATCCAACTGGGTTCCACATCTTTCTGTGGTACAGAATTCCAGAGGTTCACAATGATCTGAGTGAAGAAGTTTCTCCTCGTGTCGGTCCTAAATCGTTTACACTTTATCCTTAGACTGTGACCGCTTGTACTCGGCTTCCTGCATTCGGACTGCAGGAACCTTTTTACGCCATCAAACCTGTCCATTCCCGACCAAATTGTAAATGTTTCTATGAGTTCCCCTCTCATTCTTCTAAATTCCAGCGAGTATAAGCCTAGTCGATCCAGTCTTTCTTCATGTCAGTCCTGCCATCCCTGGAATCAGTCTGGTGAATATTCGCTACACTCACTCAAAAGCAGGAATGTCCTTCCTCAGATTAGATGATCATAACTGCACACAATACTCAAGGTCTGGTCTCACCAAGATCCTGTACAAGTCTCCATGCTTCGATACCCTAATCTCCTCGCTATGAAGGCCAGCATGACATTTGCTTCCTTTACTGCATGCTGTACCGGTATTTATGAATGATTTCAACGACTGATGTACCAAAATACCCAGATCTCAATACCCCTCCGCTTTTACAAATCGGTCAACATTCAGATAAAATTCTACCTTCAAGGTTTTGCCACCAAAGTGGAAAAACTCACACTTATCTACATTATATGGCATGTGCCATCCATTTGCCCATTCACCTAATCTGTCCAATCCCGCTGCAGCCTCCTAGCATCCTCCTCGCAGCTCGCTCTGCCACCCAGCTTGGTGTGATTTGCAAACTTGGAGATATTACATTGATGGAATTATTGTAAATCGCCACAGCTCGAGGAAACGGTACCGCCGCTCCTTTCTGCTCCTCCTTATTAAACTGCCGCCCAGCCTTGCTCCCGCTCATCTCTGCTGCCGCACTGTAAACAGCCACTCTTGTGTGTTCTCGCTTTTTAAATTGCCGCTTCCCTCTGCTCGTGCTATTTGAAAAATAACTCAAATCCTTTACTCCCTCACTTTACAAGCGCTCCTCACTGCTCCCGCTCTTTATACAGAAGTATATCTTGTGCCTCCGCTCATTTAACAGCCGCTCCTCTCTGTGTCCGCGCTTTAAACAGTCGGTCAGCTTAATTTTTAAATGCACGGTTTCCGAAATACTTCCATAAAAACTGCGTTGGCCGGGAATCGAACCCGGGTCTCCCGCGTGGCAGGCGAGAATTCTACCCCTGAACCACCAATGCTCACATTACGGACGCATTCAAGTTTAAAGATAGTGCAATTAGAGTTTAATTTTTGCTAATAAAAGGCGAAGAACAACAAAGCACCTCATATTCTGAAGATAGAAACATAGAAACTTAGAAAGTAGGTGCAGGTGTAGGCCATTCGTATATTCCAGCCAGCACCACCATTCAATATGATCATGGCTGAGCATGCAACTTCACTTCACCTTCCTGATATCTCTCCATACCCCTTGATCATTTTAGCCGTGAGGGCCATATCTCACTCTCTTTAGAGTATATCTATCAAACTGGGTTCCACATCTTTCTGTGGTACAGAATTCCAGAGGTTCACAATGATCTGAGTGAAGAAGTTTCTCCTCGTGTCGGTCCTAAATCGTTTACACGTTATCCTTAGACTGTGACCGCTTGTACTCGGCTTCCTGCATTCGGACTGCGGGAACCTTTTTACGCCATCAAACCTGTCCATTCCCGACCAAATTGTAAATGTTTCTATGAGTTCCCCTCTCATTCTTCTAAATTCCAGCGAGTATAAGCCTAGTCGATCCAGTCTTTCTTCATGTCAGTCCTGCCATCCCTGGAATCAGTCTGGTGAATATTCGCTACACTCACTCAAAAGCAAGAATGTCCTTCCTCAGATTAGATGATCGTAACTGCACACAATACTCAAGGTCTGGTCTCACCAAGATCCTGTACAAGTCTCCATGCTCCGATACCCTAATCTCCTCGCTATGAAGGCCAGCATGACATTTGCTTCCTTTACTGCATGCTGTACCCGTATTTATCAATGATTTCAACGACTGATGTACCAAAATACCCAGATCTCAATACCCCTCCGCTTTTACAAATCGGTCAACATTCAGATAAAATTCTACCTTCAAGGTTTTGCCACCAAAGTGGAAAAACTCACACTTATCTACATTATATGGCATGTGCCATCCATTTGCCCATTCACCTAATCTGTCCAATCCCGCTGCAGCCTCCTAGCATCCTCCTCGCAGCTCGCTCTGCCACCCAGCTTGGTGTGATTTGCAAACGTGGAGATATTACATTGATGGAATTATTGTAAATCGCCACAGCTCGAGGAAACGGTACCGCCGCTCCTTTCTGCTCCTCCCTATTAAACTGCCGCCCAGACTTGCTCCCGCTCATCTCTGCTGCCGCACTGTAAACAGCCACTCTTGTGTGTTCTCGCTTTTTAAATTGCCGCTTCCCTCTGCTTGTGCTATTTGAAAAATGACTCAAATCCTTTACTCCCTCACTTTACAAGCGCTCCTCACTGCTCCCGCTCTTTATACAGAAGGAGATCTGTGCCTCCGCTCATTTAACAGCCGCTCCTCTAACAGCCGCTCCTCTCTGTGTCCGCTCTTTAAACAGTCGGTAAGCTTAATTTTTAAATGCACGGTTTCCGAAATACTTCCATAAAAACTGCATTGGCCGGGAATCGAACCCGGGTCTCCCGCGTGGCAGGCGAGAATTCTACCCCTGAACCACCAATGCTCACATTGCGAACACATTCAAGTTTAAAGATAGTGCAATTAGAGTTTAATTTTTGCTAATAAAAGGCGAAGAACAACAAAGCACCTCATATTCTGAAGATAGAAACATAGAAACTTAGAAAGTAGGTGCAGGAGTAGGCCATTCGTATATTCCAGCCAGCACCACCATTCAAAATGATCATGGCTGAGCATGCAACTTCACTTCCCCTTCCTGATTTCTCTCCATACCTCTTGATCATTTTAGCCGTGAGGGCCATATCTCACTCTCTTTAGAGTATATCTATCCAACTGGGTTCCACATCTTTCTGTGGTACAGAATTCCAGAGGTTCACAATGATCTGAGTGAAGAAGTTTCTCCTCGTGTCGGTCCTAAATGGTTTACACTTTATCCTCAGACTGTGACCGCTTGTACTCGGCTTCCTGCATTCGGACTGCGGGAACCTTTTTACGCCATCAAACCTGTCCATTCCCGACCAAATTGTAAATGTTTCTATGAGTTCCCCTCTCATTCTTCTAAATTCCAGCGAGTATAAGCCTAGTCGATCCAGTCTTTCTTCATGTCAGTCCTGCCATCCCTGGAATCAGTCTGGTGAATATTCGCTACACTCCCTCAAAAGCAAGAACATCCTTCCTCAGATTAGATGATCATAACTGCACACAATACTCAAGGTCTGGTCTCACCAAGATCCTGTACAAGTCTCCATGCTCCGATACCCTAATCTACTCGCTATGAAGGCCAGCATGACATTTGCTTCCTTTACTGCATGATGTACCCGTAGTTATGAATGATTTCAACGACTGATGTACCAAAATACCCGGTCTCAATACCCCTCCGCCTTTACAAATCGGTCAACATTCAGATAAAATTCTACCTTCAAGGTTTTGCCACCAAAGTGGAAAAACTCACACTTATCTACATTATATGGCATGTGCCATCCATTTGCCCATTCACCTAATCTGTCCAATCCCGCTGCAGCCTCCTAGCATCCTCCTCGCAGCTCGCTCTGCCACCCAGCTTGGTGTGATTTGCAAACTTGGAGATATTACATTGATGGAATTATTGTAAATCGCCACAGCTCGAGGAAACGGTACCGCCGCTCCTTTCTGCTCCTCCTTATTAAACTGCCGCCCAGCCTTGCTCCCGCTCATCTCTGCTGCCGCACTGTAAACAGCCACTCTTGTGTGTTCTCGCTTTTTAAATTGCCGCTTCCCTCTGCTCGTGCTATTTGAAAAATGACTCAAATCCTTTACTCCCTCACTTTACAAGCGCTCCTCACTGCTCCCGCTCTTTATACAGAAGTATATCTGTGCCTCCGCTCATTTAACAGCCGCTCCTCTCTGTGTCCGCGCTTTAAACAGTCGGTCAGCTTAATTTTTAAATGCACGGTTTCCGAAATACTTCCATAAAAACTGCATTGGCCGGGAATCGAACCCGGGTCTCCCGCGTGGCAGGCGAGAATTCTACCCCTGAACCACCAATGCTCACATTACGGACACATTCAAGTTTAAAGATAGTGCAATTAGAGTTTAATTTTTGCTAATAAAAGGCGAAGAACAACAAAGCACCTCATATTCTGAAGATAGAAACATAGAAACTTAGAAAGTAGGTGCAGGAGTAGGCCATTCGTATATTCCAGCCAGCACCACCATTCAAAATGATCATGGCTGAGCATGCAACTTCACTTCCCCTTCCTGATATCTCTCCATACGCCTTGATCATTTTAGCCGTGAGGGCCATATCTCACTCTCTTTAGAGTATATCTATCAAACTGGGTTCCACATCTTTCTGTGGTACAGAATTCCAGAGGTTCACAATGATCTGAGTGAAGAAGTTTCTCCTCGTGTCGGTCCTAAATCGTTTACACGTTATCCTTAGACTGTGACCGCTTGTACTCGGCTTCCTGCAATCGGACTGCGGGAACCTTTTTACGCCATCAAACCTGTCCATTCCCGACCAAATTGTAAATGTTTCTATGAGTTCCCCTCTCATTCTTCTAAATTCCAGCGAGTATAAGCCTAGTCGATCCAGTCTTTCTTCATGTCAGTCCTGCCATCCCTGGAATCAGTCTGGTGAATATTCGCTACACTCACTCAAAAGCAAGAATGTCCTTCCTCAGATTAGATGATCATAACTGCACACAATACTCAAGGTCTGGTCTCACCAAGATCCTGTACAAGTCTCCATGCTCCGATACCCTAATCTCCTCGCTATGAAGGCCAGCATGACATTTGCTTCCTTTACTGCATGCTGTACCCGTATTTATGAATGATTTCAACGACTGATGTACCAAAATACCCAGATCTCAATACCCCTCCGCTTTTACAAATCGGTCAACATTCAGATAAAATTCTACCTTCAAGGTTTTGCCACCAAAGTGGAAAAACTCACACTTATCTACATTATATGGCATGTGCCATCCATTTGCCCATTCACCTAATCTGTCCAATCCCGCTGCAGCCTCCTAGCATCCTCCTCGCAGCTCGCTCTGCCACCCAGCTTGGTGTGATTTGCAAACGTGGAGATATTACATTGATGGAATTATTGTAAATCGCCACAGCTCGAGGAAACGGTACCGCCGCTCCTTTCTGCTCCTCCCTATTAAACTGCCGCCCAGCCTTGCTCCCGCTCATCTCTGCTGCCGCACTGTAAACAGCCACTCTTGTGTGTTCTCGCTTTTTAAATTGCCGCTTCCCTCTGCTCGTGCTATTTGAAAAATGACTCAAATCCTTTACTCCCTCACTTTACAAGCCCTCCTCACTGCTTCCGCTCTTTATACAGAAGTATATCTGTGCCTCCGCTCATTTAACAGCCGCTCCTCTCTGTGTCCGCGCTTTAAACAGTCGGTCAGCTTAATTTTTAAATGCACGGTTTCCGAAATACTTCCATAAAAACTGCATTGGCCGGGAATCGAACCCGGGTCTCCCGCGTGGCAGGCGAGAATTCTACCCCTGAACCACCAATGCTCACATTACTTACACATTCAAGTTTAAAGATAGTGCAATTAGAGTTTAATTTTTGCTCATAAAAGGCGAAGAACAACAAAGCACCTCATATTCTGAAGATAGAAACATAGAAACTTAGAAAGTAGGTGCAGGAGTAGGCCATTCGTATATTCCAGCCAGCACCACCATTCAATATGATCATGGCTGAGCATGCAACTTCACTTCCCCTTCCTGATATCTCTCCATACCCCTTGATCATTTTAGCCGTGAGGGCCATATCTCACTCTCTTTAGAGTATATCTATCCAACTGGGTTCCACATCTTTCTGTGGTACAGAATTCCAGAGGTTCACAATGATCTGAGTGAAGAAGTTTCTCCTCGTGTCGGTCCTAAATCGTTTACACTTTATCCTTAGACTGTGACCGCTTGTACTCGGCTTCCTGCATTCGGACTGCGGGAACCTTTTTACGCCATCAAACCTGTCCAATCCCGACCAAATTGTAAATGTTTCTATGAGTTCCCCTCTCATTCTTCTAAATTCCAGCGAGTATAAGCCTAGTCGATCCAGTCTTTCTTCATGTCAGTCCTGCCATCCCTGGAATCAGTCTGGTGAATATTCGCAACACTCACTCAAAAGCAAGAATGTCCTTCCTCAGATTAGATGATCATAACTGCACACAATACTCAAGGTCTGGTCTCACCAAGATCCTGTACAAGTCTCCATGCTCCGATACCCTAATCTACTCGCTATGAAGGCCAGCATGACATTTGCTTCCTTTACTGCATGCTGTACCCGTATTTATGAATGATTTCAACGACTGATGTACCAAAATACCCAGATCTCAATACCCCTCCGCTTTTACAAATCGGTCAACATTCAGATAAAATTCTACCTTCAAGGTTTTGCCACCAAAGTGGAAAAACTCACACTTATCTACATTATATGGCATGTGCCATCCATTTGCCCATTCACCTAATCTGTCCAATCCCGCTGCAGCCTCCTAGCATCCTCCTCGCAGCTCGCTCTGCCACCCAGCTTGGTGTGATTTGCAAACTTGGAGATATTACATCGATGGAATTATTGTAAATCGCCACAGCTCGAGGAAACGGTACCGCCGCTCCTTTCTGCTCCTCCTTATTAAACTGCCGCCCAGCCTTGCTCCCGCTCATCTCTGCTGCCGCACTGTAAACAGCCACTCTTGTGTGTTCTCGCTTTTTAAATTGCCGCTTCCCTCTGCTCGTGCTATTTGAAAAATGACTCAAATCCTTTGCTCCCTCACTTTACAAGCGCTCCTCACTGCTCCCGCTCTTTATACAGAAGGAGATCTGTGCCTCCGCTCATTTAACAGCCGCTCCTCTCTGTGTCCGCGCTTTAAACAGTCGGTCAGCTTAATTTTTAAATGCACGGTTTCCGAAATACTTCCATAAAAACTGCGTTGGCCGGGAATCGAACCCGGGTCTCCCGCGTGGCAGGCGAGAATTCTACCCCTGAACCACCAATGCTCACATTACGGACGCATTCAAGTTTAAAGATAGTGCAATTAGAGTTTAATTTTTGCTAATAAAAGGCGAAGAACAACAAAGCACCTCATATTCTGAAGATAGAAACATAGATACTTAGAAAGTAGGTGCAGGTGTAGGCCATTCGTATATTCCAGCCAGCACCACCATTCAATATGATCATGGCTGAGCATGCAACTTCACTTCACCTTCCTGATATCTCTCCATACCCCTTGATCATTTTAGCCGTGAGGGCCATATCTCACTCTCTTTAGAGTATATCTATCAAACTGGGTTCCACATCTTTCTGTGGTACAGAATTCCAGAGGTTCACAATGATCTGAGTGAAGAAGTTTCTCCTCGTGTCGGTCCTAAATCGTTTACACGTTATCCTTAGACTGTGACCGCTTGTACTCGGCTTCCTGCATTCGGACTGCGGGAACCTTTTTACGCCATCAAACCTGTCCATTCCCGACCAAATTGTAATTGTTTCTATGAGTTCCCCTCTCATTCTTCTAAATTCCAGCGAGTATAAGCCTAGTCGATCCAGTCTTTCTTCATGTCAGTCCTGCCATCCCTGGAATCAGTCTGGTGAATATTCGCTACACTCACTCAAAAGCAAGAATGTCCTTCCTCAGATTAGATGATCATAACTGCACACAATACTCAAGGTCTGGTCTCACCAAGATCCTGTACAAGTCTCCATGCTCCGATACCCTAATCTCCTCGCTATGAAGGCCAGCATGACATTTGCTTCCTTTACTGCATGCTGTACCCGTATTTATCAATGATTTCAACGACTGATGTACCAAAATACCCAGATCTCAATACCCCTCCGCTTTTACAAATCGGTCAACATTCAGATAAAATTCTACCTTCAAGGTTTTGCCACCAAAGTGGAAAAACTCACACTTATCTACATTATATGGCATGTGCCATCCATTTGCCCATTCACCTAATCTGTCCAATCCCGCTGCAGCCTCCTAGCATCCTCCTCGCAGCTCGCTCTGCCACCCAGCTTGGTGTGATTTGCAAACGTGGAGATATTACATTGATGGAATTATTGTAAATCGCCACAGCTCGAGGAAACGGTACCGCCGCTCCTTTCTGCTCCTCCCTATTAAACTGCCGCCCAGCCTTGCTCCCGCTCATCTCTGCTGCCGCACTGTAAACAGCCACTCTTGTGTGTTCTCGCTTTTTAAATTGCCGCTTCCCTCTGCTTGTGCTATTTGAAAAATGACTCAAATCCTTTACTCCCTCACTTTGCAAGCGCTCCTCACTGCTCCCGCTCTTTATACAGAAGGAGATCTGTGCCTCCGCTCATTTAACAGCCGCTCCTCTCTGTGTCCGCTCTTTAAACAGTCGGTAAGCTTAATTTTTAAATGCACGGTTTCCGAAATACTTCCATAAAAACTGCATTGGCCGTGAATCGAACCCGGGTCTCCCGCGTGGCAGGCGAGAATTCTACCCCTGAACCACCAATGCTCACATTACGGACACATTCAAGTTTAAAGATAGTGCAATTAGAGTTTAATTTTTGCTAATAAAAGGCGAAGAACAACAAAGCACCTCATATTCTGAAGATAGAAACATAGAAACTTAGAAAGTAGGTGCAGGAGTAGGCCATTCGTATATTCCAGCCAGCACCACCATTCAAAATGATCATGGCTGAGCATGCAACTTCACTTCCCCTTCCTGATTTCTCTCCATACCTCTTGATCATTTTAGCCGTGAGGGCCATATCTCACTCTCTTTAGAGTATATCTATCCAACTGGGTTCCACATCTTTCTGTGGTACAGAATTCCAGAGGTTCACAATGATCTGAGTGAAGAAGTTTCTCCTCGTGTCGGTCCTAAATGGTTTACACTTTATCCTCAGACTGTGACCGCTTGTACTCGGCTTCCTGCATTCGGAATGCGGGAACCTTTTTACGCCATCAAACCTGTCCATTCCCGACCAAATTGTAAATGTTTCTATGAGTTCCCCTCTCATTCTTCTAAATTCCAGCGAGTATAAGCCTAGTCGATCCAGTCTTTCTTCATGTCAGTCCTGCCATCCCTGGAATCAGTCTGGTGAATATTCGCTACACTCCCTCAAAAGCAAGAACGTCCTTCCTCAGATTAGATGATCATAACTGCACACAATACTCAAGGTCTGGTCTCACCAAGATCCTGTACAAGTCTCCATGCTCCGATACCCTAATCTACTCGCTATGAAGGCCAGCATGACATTTGCTTCCTTTACTGCATGATGTACCCGTAGTTATGAATGATTTCAACGACTGATGTACCAAAATACCCGGTCTCAATACCCCTCCGCCTTTACAAATCGGTCAACATTCAGATAAAATTCTACCTTCAAGGTTTTGCCACCAAAGTGGAAAAACTCACACTTATCTACATTATATGGCATGTGCCATCCATTTGCCCATTCACCTAATCTGTCCAATCCCGCTGCAGCCTCCTAGCATCCTCCTCGCAGCTCGCTCTGCCACCCAGCATGGTGTGATTTGCAAACTTGGAGATATTACATTGATGGAATTATTGTAAATCGCCACAGCTCGAGGAAACGGTACCGCCGCTCCTTTCTGCTCCTCCTTATTAAACTGCCGCCCAGCCTTGCTCCCGCTCATCTCTGCTGCCGCACTGTAAACAGCCACTCTTGTGTGTTCTCGCTTTTTAAATTGCCGCTTCCCTCTGCTCGTGCTATTTGAAAAATGACTCAAATCCTTTACTCCCTCACTTTACAAGCGCTCCTCACTGCTCCCGCTCTTTATACAGAAGTATATCTGTGCCTCCGCTCATTTAACAGCCGCTCCTCTCTGTGTCCGCGCTTTAAACAGTCGGTCAGCTTAATTTTTAAATGCACGGTTTCCGAAATACTTCCATAAAAACTGCATTGGCCGGGAATCGAACCCGGGTCTCCCGCGTGGCAGGCGAGAATTCTACCCCTGAACCACCAATGCTCACATTACGGACACATTCAAGTTTAAAGATAGTGCAATTAGAGTTTAATTTTTGCTAATAAAAGGCGAAGAACAACAAAGCACCTCATATTCTGAAGATAGAAACATAGAAACTTAGAAAGTAGGTGCAGGAGTAGGCCATTCGTATATTCCAGCCAGCACCACCATTCAAAATGATCATGGCTGAGCATGCAACTTCACTTCCCCTTCCTGATATCTCTCCATACCCCTTGATCATTTTAGCCGTGAGGGCCATATCTCACTCTCTTTAGAGTATATCTATCAAACTGGGTTCCACATCTTTCTGTGGTACAGAATTCCAGAGGTTCACAATGATCTGAGTGAAGAAGTTTCTCCTCGTGTCGGTCCTAAATCGTTTACACGTTATCCTTAGACTGTGACCGCTTGTACTCGGCTTCCTGCAATCGGACTGCGGGAACCTTTTTACGCCATCAAACCTGTCCATTCCCGACCAAATTGTAAATGTTTCTATGAGTTCCCCTCTCATTCTTCTAAATTCCAGCGAGTATAAGCCTAGTCGATCCAGTCTTTCTTCATGTCAGTCCTGCCATCCCTGGAATCAGTCTGGTGAATATTCGCTACACTCACTCAAAAGCAAGAATGTCCTTCCTCAGATTAGATGATCATAACTGCACACAATACTCAAGGTCTGGTCTCACCAAGATCCTGTACAAGTCTCCATGCTCCGATACCCTAATCTCCTCGCTATGAAGGCCAGCATGACATTTGCTTCCTTTACTGCATGCTGTACCCGTATTTATGAATGATTTCAACGACTGATGTACCAAAATACCCAGATCTCAATACCCCTCCGCTTTTACAAATCGGTCAACATTCAGATAAAATTCTACCTTCAAGGTTTTGCCACCAAAGTGGAAAAACTCACACTTATCTACATTATATGGCATGTGCCATCCATTTGCCCATTCACCTAATCTGTCCAATCCCGCTGCAGCCTCCTAGCATCCTCCTCGCAGCTCGCTCTGCCACCCAGCTTGGTGTGATTTGCAAACTTGGAGATATTACATTGATGGAATTATTGTAAATCGCCACAGCTCGAGGAAACGGTACCGCCGCTCCTTTCTGCTCCTCCTTATTAAACTGCCGCCCAGCCTTGCTCCCGCTCATCTCTGCTGCCGCACTGTAAACAGCCACTCTTGTGTGTTCTCGCTTTTTAAATTGCCGCTTCCCTCTGCTCGTGCTATTTGAAAAATGACTCAAATCCTTTGCTCCCTCACTTTACAAGCGCTCCTCACTGCTCCCGCTCTTTATACAGAAGTATATCTGTGCCTCCGCTCATTTAACAGCCGCTCCTCTCTGTGTCCGCGCTTTAAACAGTCGGTCAGCTTAATTTTTAAATGCACGGTTTCCGAAATACTTCCATAAAAACTGCGTTGGCCGGGAATCGAACCCGGGTCTCCCGCGTGGCAGGCGAGAATTCTACCCCTGAACCACCAATGCTCACATTACGGACGCATTCAAGTTTAAAGATAGTGCAATTAGCGTTTAATTTTTGCTAATAAAAGGCGAAGAACAACAAAGCACCTCATATTCTGAAGATAGAAACATAGAAACTTAGAAAGTAGGTGCAGGAGTAGGCCATTCGTATATTCCAGCCAGCACCACCATTCAAAATGATCATGGCTGAGCATGCAACTTCACTTCCCCTTCCTGATTTCTCTCCATACCTCTTGATCATTTTAGCCGTGAGGGCCATATCTCACTCTCTTTAGAGTATATCTATCCAACTGGGTTCCACATCTTTCTGTGGTACAGAATTCCAGAGGTTCACAATGATCTGAGTGAAGAAGTTTCTCCTCGTGTCGGTCCTAAATGGTTTACACTTTATCCTCAGACTGTGACCGCTTGTACTCGGCTTCCTGCATTCGGACTGCGGGAACCTTTTTACGCCATCAAACCTGTCCATTCCCGACCAAATTGTAAATGTTTCTATGAGTTCCCCTCTCATTCTTCTAAATTCCAGCGAGTATAAGCCTAGTCGATCCAGTCTTTCTTCATGTCAGTCCTGCCATCCCTGGAATCAGTCTGGTGAATATTCGCTACACTCCCTCAAAAGCAAGAACGTCCTTCCTCAGATTAGATGATCATAACTGCACACAATACTCAAGGTCTGGTCTCACCAAGATCCTGTACAAGTCTCCATGCTCCGATACCCTAATCTACTCGCTATGAAGGCCAGCATGACATTTGCTTCCTTTACTGCATGATGTACCCGTAGTTATGAATGATTTCAACGACTGATGTACCAAAATACCCGGTCTCAATACCCCTCCGCCTTTACAAATCGGTCAACATTCAGATAAAATTCTACCTTCAAGGTTTTGCCACCAAAGTGGAAAAACTCACACTTATCTACATTATATGGCATGTGCCATCCATTTGCCCATTCACCTAATCTGTCCAATCCCGCTGCAGCCTCCTAGCATCCTCCTCGCAGCTCGCTCTGCCACCCAGCTTGGTGTGATTTGCAAACTTGGAGATATTACATTGATGGAATTATTGTAAATCGCCACAGCTCGAGGAAACGGTACCGCCGCTCCTTTCTGCTCCTCCTTATTAAACTGCCGCCCAGCCTTGCTCCCGCTCATCTCTGCTGCCGCACTGTAAACAGCCACTCTTGTGTGTTCTCGCTTTTTAAATTGCCGCTTCCCTCTGCTCGTGCTATTTGAAAAATGACTCAAATCCTTTACTCCCTCACTTTACAAGCGCTCCTCACTGCTCCCGCTCTTTATACAGAAGTATATCTGTGCCTCCGCTCATTTAACAGCCGCTCCTCTCTGTGTCCGCGCTTTAAACAGTCGGTCAGCTTAATTTTTAAATGCACGGTTTCCGAAATACTTCCATAAAAACTGCATTGGCCGGGAATCGAACCCGGGTCTCCCGCGTGGCAGGCGAGAATTCTACCCCTGAACCACCAATGCTCACATTACGGACACATTCAAGTTTAAAGATAGTGCAATTAGAGTTTAATTTTTGCTAATAAAAGGCGAAGAACAACAAAGCACCTCATATTCTGAAGATAGAAACATAGAAACTTAGAAAGTAGGTGCAGGAGTAGGCCATTCGTATATTCCAGCCAGCACCACCATTCAAAATGATCATGGCTGAGCATGCAACTTCACTTCCCCTTCCTGATATCTCTCCATACGCCTTGATCATTTTAGCCGTGAGGGCCATATCTCACTCTCTTTAGAGTATATCTATCAAACTGGGTTCCACATCTTTCTGTGGTACAGAATTCCAGAGGTTCACAATGATCTGAGTGAAGAAGTTTCTCCTCGTGTCGGTCCTAAATCGTTTACACGTTATCCTTAGACTGTGACCGCTTGTACTCGGCTTCCTGCAATCGGACTGCGGGAACCTTTTTACGCCATCAAACCTGTCCATTCCCGACCAAATTGTAAATGTTTCTATGAGTTCCCCTCTCATTCTTCTAAATTCCAGCGAGTATAAGCCTAGTCGATCCAGTCTTTCTTCATGTCAGTCCTGCCATCCCTGGAATCAGTCTGGTGAATATTCGCTACACTCACTCAAAAGCAAGAATGTCCTTCCTCAGATTAGATGATCATAACTGCACACAATACTCAAGGTCTGGTCTCACCAAGATCCTGTACAAGTCTCCATGCTCCGATACCCTAATCTCCTCGCTATGAAGGCCAGCATGACATTTGCTTCCTTTACTGCATGCTGTACCCGTATTTATGAATGATTTCAACGACTGATGTACCAAAATACCCAGATCTCAATACCCCTCCGCTTTTACAAATCGGTCAACATTCAGATAAAATTCTACCTTCAAGGTTTTGCCACCAAAGTGGAAAAACTCACACTTATCTACATTATATGGCATGTGCCATCCATTTGCCCATTCACCTAATCTGTCCAATCCCGCTGCAGCCTCCTAGCATCCTCCTCGCAGCTCGCTCTGCCACCCAGCTTGGTGTGATTTGCAAACGTGGAGATATTACATTGATGGAATTATTGTAAATCGCCACAGCTCGAGGAAACGGTACCGCCGCTCCTTTCTGCTCCTCCCTATTAAACTGCCGCCCAGCCTTGCTCCCGCTCATCTCTGCTGCCGCACTGTAAACAGCCACTCTTGTGTGTTCTCGCTTTTTAAATTGCCGCTTCCCTCTGCTCGTGCTATTTGAAAAATGACTCAAATCCTTTACTCCCTCACTTTACAAGCCCTCCTCACTGCTTCCGCTCTTTATACAGAAGTATATCTGTGCCTCCGCTCATTTAACAGCCGCTCCTCTCTGTGTCCGCGCTTTAAACAGTCGGTCAGCTTAATTTTTAAATGCACGGTTTCCGAAATACTTCCATAAAAACTGCATTGGCCGGGAATCGAACCCGGGTCTCCCGCGTGGCAGGCGAGAATTCTACCCCTGAACCACCAATGCTCACATTACTTACACATTCAAGTTTAAAGATAGTGCAATTAGAGTTTAATTTTTGCTCATAAAAGGCGAAGAACAACAAAGCACCTCATATTCTGAAGATAGAAACATAGAAACTTAGAAAGTAGGTGCAGGAGTAGGCCATTCGTATATTCCAGCCAGCACCACCATTCAATATGATCATGGCTGAGCATGCAACTTCACTTCCCCTTCCTGATATCTCTCCATACCCCTTGATCATTTTAGCCGTGAGGGCCATATCTCACTCTCTTTAGAGTATATCTATCCAACTGGGTTCCACATCTTTCTGTGGTACAGAATTCCAGAGGTTCACAATGATCTGAGTGAAGAAGTTTCTCCTCGTGTCGGTCCTAAATCGTTTACACTTTATCCTTAGACTGTGACCGCTTGTACTCGGCTTCCTGCATTCGGACTGCGGGAACCTTTTTACGCCATCAAACCTGTCCAATCCCGACCAAATTGTAAATGTTTCTATGAGTTCCCCTCTCATTCTTCTAAATTCCAGCGAGTATAAGCCTAGTCGATCCAGTCTTTCTTCATGTCAGTCCTGCCATCCCTGGAATCAGTCTGGTGAATATTCGCAACACTCACTCAAAAGCAAGAATGTCCTTCCTCAGATTAGATGATCATAACTGCACACAATACTCAAGGTCTGGTCTCACCAAGATCCTGTACAAGTCTCCATGCTCCGATACCCTAATCTACTCGCTATGAAGGCCAGCATGACATTTGCTTCCTTTACTGCATGCTGTACCCGTATTTATGAATGATTTCAACGACTGATGTACCAAAATACCCAGATCTCAATACCCCTCCGCTTTTACAAATCGGTCAACATTCAGATAAAATTCTACCTTCAAGGTTTTGCCACCAAAGTGGAAAAACTCACACTTATCTACATTATATGGCATGTGCCATCCATTTGCCCATTCACCTAATCTGTCCAATCCCGCTGCAGCCTCCTAGCATCCTCCTCGCAGCTCGCTCTGCCACCCAGCTTGGTGTGATTTGCAAACTTGGAGATATTACATCGATGGAATTATTGTAAATCGCCACAGCTCGAGGAAACGGTACCGCCGCTCCTTTCTGCTCCTCCTTATTAAACTGCCGCCCAGCCTTGCTCCCGCTCATCTCTGCTGCCGCACTGTAAACAGCCACTCTTGTGTGTTCTCGCTTTTTAAATTGCCGCTTCCCTCTGCTCGTGCTATTTGAAAAATGACTCAAATCCTTTGCTCCCTCACTTTACAAGCGCTCCTCACTGCTCCCGCTCTTTATACAGAAGGAGATCTGTGCCTCCGCTCATTTAACAGCCGCTCCTCTCTGTGTCCGCGCTTTAAACAGTCGGTCAGCTTAATTTTTAAATGCACGGTTTCCGAAATACTTCCATAAAAACTGCGTTGGCCGGGAATCGAACCCGGGTCTCCCGCGTGGCAGGCGAGAATTCTACCCCTGAACCACCAATGCTCACATTACGGACGCATTCAAGTTTAAAGATAGTGCAATTAGAGTTTAATTTTTGCTAATAAAAGGCGAAGAACAACAAAGCACCTCATATTCTGAAGATAGAAACATAGATACTTAGAAAGTAGGTGCAGGTGTAGGCCATTCGTATATTCCAGCCAGCACCACCATTCAATATGATCATGGCTGAGCATGCAACTTCACTTCACCTTCCTGATATCTCTCCATACCCCTTGATCATTTTAGCCGTGAGGGCCATATCTCACTCTCTTTAGAGTATATCTATCAAACTGGGTTCCACATCTTTCTGTGGTACAGAATTCCAGAGGTTCACAATGATCTGAGTGAAGAAGTTTCTCCTCGTGTCGGTCCTAAATCGTTTACACGTTATCCTTAGACTGTGACCGCTTGTACTCGGCTTCCTGCATTCGGACTGCGGGAACCTTTTTACGCCATCAAACCTGTCCATTCCCGACCAAATTGTAATTGTTTCTATGAGTTCCCCTCTCATTCTTCTAAATTCCAGCGAGTATAAGCCTAGTCGATCCAGTCTTTCTTCATGTCAGTCCTGCCATCCCTGGAATCAGTCTGGTGAATATTCGCTACACTCACTCAAAAGCAAGAATGTCCTTCCTCAGATTAGATGATCATAACTGCACACAATACTCAAGGTCTGGTCTCACCAAGATCCTGTACAAGTCTCCATGCTCCGATACCCTAATCTCCTCGCTATGAAGGCCAGCATGACATTTGCTTCCTTTACTGCATGCTGTACCCGTATTTATCAATGATTTCAACGACTGATGTACCAAAATACCCAGATCTCAATACCCCTCCGCTTTTACAAATCGGTCAACATTCAGATAAAATTCTACCTTCAAGGTTTTGCCACCAAAGTGGAAAAACTCACACTTATCTACATTATATGGCATGTGCCATCCATTTGCCCATTCACCTAATCTGTCCAATCCCGCTGCAGCCTCCTAGCATCCTCCTCGCAGCTCGCTCTGCCACCCAGCTTGGTGTGATTTGCAAACGTGGAGATATTACATTGATGGAATTATTGTAAATCGCCACAGCTCGAGGAAACGGTACCGCCGCTCCTTTCTGCTCCTCCCTATTAAACTGCCGCCCAGCCTTGCTCCCGCTCATCTCTGCTGCCGCACTGTAAACAGCCACTCTTGTGTGTTCTCGCTTTTTAAATTGCCGCTTCCCTCTGCTTGTGCTATTTGAAAAATGACTCAAATCCTTTACTCCCTCACTTTGCAAGCGCTCCTCACTGCTCCCGCTCTTTATACAGAAGGAGATCTGTGCCTCCGCTCATTTAACAGCCGCTCCTCTCTGTGTCCGCTCTTTAAACAGTCGGTAAGCTTAATTTTTAAATGCACGGTTTCCGAAATACTTCCATAAAAACTGCATTGGCCGTGAATCGAACCCGGGTCTCCCGCGTGGCAGGCGAGAATTCTACCCCTGAACCACCAATGCTCACATTACGGACACATTCAAGTTTAAAGATAGTGCAATTAGAGTTTAATTTTTGCTAATAAAAGGCGAAGAACAACAAAGCACCTCATATTCTGAAGATAGAAACATAGAAACTTAGAAAGTAGGTGCAGGAGTAGGCCATTCGTATATTCCAGCCAGCACCACCATTCAAAATGATCATGGCTGAGCATGCAACTTCACTTCCCCTTCCTGATTTCTCTCCATACCTCTTGATCATTTTAGCCGTGAGGGCCATATCTCACTCTCTTTAGAGTATATCTATCCAACTGGGTTCCACATCTTTCTGTGGTACAGAATTCCAGAGGTTCACAATGATCTGAGTGAAGAAGTTTCTCCTCGTGTCGGTCCTAAATGGTTTACACTTTATCCTCAGACTGTGACCGCTTGTACTCGGCTTCCTGCATTCGGAATGCGGGAACCTTTTTACGCCATCAAACCTGTCCATTCCCGACCAAATTGTAAATGTTTCTATGAGTTCCCCTCTCATTCTTCTAAATTCCAGCGAGTATAAGCCTAGTCGATCCAGTCTTTCTTCATGTCAGTCCTGCCATCCCTGGAATCAGTCTGGTGAATATTCGCTACACTCCCTCAAAAGCAAGAACGTCCTTCCTCAGATTAGATGATCATAACTGCACACAATACTCAAGGTCTGGTCTCACCAAGATCCTGTACAAGTCTCCATGCTCCGATACCCTAATCTACTCGCTATGAAGGCCAGCATGACATTTGCTTCCTTTACTGCATGATGTACCCGTAGTTATGAATGATTTCAACGACTGATGTACCAAAATACCCGGTCTCAATACCCCTCCGCCTTTACAAATCGGTCAACATTCAGATAAAATTCTACCTTCAAGGTTTTGCCACCAAAGTGGAAAAACTCACACTTATCTACATTATATGGCATGTGCCATCCATTTGCCCATTCACCTAATCTGTCCAATCCCGCTGCAGCCTCCTAGCATCCTCCTCGCAGCTCGCTCTGCCACCCAGCATGGTGTGATTTGCAAACTTGGAGATATTACATTGATGGAATTATTGTAAATCGCCACAGCTCGAGGAAACGGTACCGCCGCTCCTTTCTGCTCCTCCTTATTAAACTGCCGCCCAGCCTTGCTCCCGCTCATCTCTGCTGCCGCACTGTAAACAGCCACTCTTGTGTGTTCTCGCTTTTTAAATTGCCGCTTCCCTCTGCTCGTGCTATTTGAAAAATGACTCAAATCCTTTACTCCCTCACTTTACAAGCGCTCCTCACTGCTCCCGCTCTTTATACAGAAGTATATCTGTGCCTCCGCTCATTTAACAGCCGCTCCTCTCTGTGTCCGCGCTTTAAACAGTCGGTCAGCTTAATTTTTAAATGCACGGTTTCCGAAATACTTCCATAAAAACTGCATTGGCCGGGAATCGAACCCGGGTCTCCCGCGTGGCAGGCGAGAATTCTACCCCTGAACCACCAATGCTCACATTACGGACACATTCAAGTTTAAAGATAGTGCAATTAGAGTTTAATTTTTGCTAATAAAAGGCGAAGAACAACAAAGCACCTCATATTCTGAAGATAGAAACATAGAAACTTAGAAAGTAGGTGCAGGAGTAGGCCATTCGTATATTCCAGCCAGCACCACCATTCAAAATGATCATGGCTGAGCATGCAACTTCACTTCCCCTTCCTGATATCTCTCCATACCCCTTGATCATTTTAGCCGTGAGGGCCATATCTCACTCTCTTTAGAGTATATCTATCAAACTGGGTTCCACATCTTTCTGTGGTACAGAATTCCAGAGGTTCACAATGATCTGAGTGAAGAAGTTTCTCCTCGTGTCGGTCCTAAATCGTTTACACGTTATCCTTAGACTGTGACCGCTTGTACTCGGCTTCCTGCAATCGGACTGCGGGAACCTTTTTACGCCATCAAACCTGTCCATTCCCGACCAAATTGTAAATGTTTCTATGAGTTCCCCTCTCATTCTTCTAAATTCCAGCGAGTATAAGCCTAGTCGATCCAGTCTTTCTTCATGTCAGTCCTGCCATCCCTGGAATCAGTCTGGTGAATATTCGCTACACTCACTCAAAAGCAAGAATGTCCTTCCTCAGATTAGATGATCATAACTGCACACAATACTCAAGGTCTGGTCTCACCAAGATCCTGTACAAGTCTCCATGCTCCGATACCCTAATCTCCTCGCTATGAAGGCCAGCATGACATTTGCTTCCTTTACTGCATGCTGTACCCGTATTTATGAATGATTTCAACGACTGATGTACCAAAATACCCAGATCTCAATACCCCTCCGCTTTTACAAATCGGTCAACATTCAGATAAAATTCTACCTTCAAGGTTTTGCCACCAAAGTGGAAAAACTCACACTTATCTACATTATATGGCATGTGCCATCCATTTGCCCATTCACCTAATCTGTCCAATCCCGCTGCAGCCTCCTAGCATCCTCCTCGCAGCTCGCTCTGCCACCCAGCTTGGTGTGATTTGCAAACTTGGAGATATTACATTGATGGAATTATTGTAAATCGCCACAGCTCGAGGAAACGGTACCGCCGCTCCTTTCTGCTCCTCCTTATTAAACTGCCGCCCAGCCTTGCTCCCGCTCATCTCTGCTGCCGCACTGTAAACAGCCACTCTTGTGTGTTCTCGCTTTTTAAATTGCCGCTTCCCTCTGCTCGTGCTATTTGAAAAATGACTCAAATCCTTTGCTCCCTCACTTTACAAGCGCTCCTCACTGCTCCCGCTCTTTATACAGAAGTATATCTGTGCCTCCGCTCATTTAACAGCCGCTCCTCTCTGTGTCCGCGCTTTAAACAGTCGGTCAGCTTAATTTTTAAATGCACGGTTTCCGAAATACTTCCATAAAAACTGCGTTGGCCGGGAATCGAACCCGGGTCTCCCGCGTGGCAGGCGAGAATTCTACCCCTGAACCACCAATGCTCACATTACGGACGCATTCAAGTTTAAAGATAGTGCAATTAGCGTTTAATTTTTGCTAATAAAAGGCGAAGAACAACAAAGCACCTCATATTCTGAAGATAGAAACATAGAAACTTAGAAAGTAGGTGCAGGTGTAGGCCATTCGTATATTCCAGCCAGCACCACCATTCAATATGATCATGGCTGAGCATGCAACTTCACTTCACCTTCCTGATATCTCTCCATACCCCTTGATCATTTTAGCTGTGAGGGCCATATCTCACTCTCTTTAGAGTATATCTATCAAACTGGGTTCCACATCTTTCTGTGGTACAGAATTCCAGAGGTTCACAATGATCTGAGTGAAGAAGTTTCTCCTCGTGTCGGTCCTAAATGGTTTACACTTTATCCTCAGACTGTGACCGCTTGTACTCGGCTTCCTGCATTCGGACTGCGGGAACCTTTTTACGCCATCAAACCTGTCCATTCCCGACCAAATTGTAAATGTTTCTATGAGTTCCCCTCTCATTCTTCTAAATTCCAGCGAGTATAAGCCTAGTCGATCCAGTCTTTCTTCATGTCAGTCCTGCCATCCCTGGAATCAGTCTGGTGAATATTCGCTACACTCCCTCAAAAGCAAGAACGTCCTTCCTCAGATTAGATGATCATAACTGCACACAATACTCAAGGTCTGGTCTCACCAAGATCCTGTACAAGTCTCCATGCTCCGATACCCTAATCTACTCGCTATGAAGGCCAGCATGACATTTGCTTCCTTTACTGCATGATGTACCCGTAGTTATGAATGATTTCAACGACTGATGTACCAAAATACCCGGTCTCAATACCCCTCCGCCTTTACAAATCGGTCAACATTCAGATAAAATTCTACCTTCAAGGTTTTGCCACCAAAGTGGAAAAACTCACACTTATCTACATTATATGGCATGTGCCATCCATTTGCCCATTCACCTAATCTGTCCAATCCCGCTGCAGCCTCCTAGCATCCTCCTCGCAGCTCGCTCTGCCACCCAGCTTGGTGTGATTTGCAAACTTGGAGATATTACATTGATGGAATTATTGTAAATCGCCACAGCTCGAGGAAACGGTACCGCCGCTCCTTTCTGCTCCTCCTTATTAAACTGCCGCCCAGCCTTGCTCCCGCTCATCTCTGCTGCCGCACTGTAAACAGCCACTCTTGTGTGTTCTCGCTTTTTAAATTGCCGCTTCCCTCTGCTCGTGCTATTTGAAAAATGACTCAAATCCTTTACTCCCTCACTTTACAAGCGCTCCTCACTGCTCCCGCTCTTTATACAGAAGTATATCTGTGCCTCCGCTCATTTAACAGCCGCTCCTCTCTGTGTCCGCGCTTTAAACAGTCGGTCAGCTTAATTTTTAAATGCACGGTTTCCGAAATACTTCCATAAAAACTGCATTGGCCGGGAATCGAACTCGGGTCTCCCGCGTGGCAGGCGAGAATTCTACCCCTGAACCACCAATGCTCACATTACGGACACATTCAAGTTTAAAGATAGTGCAATTAGAGTTTAATTTTTGCTAATAAAAGGCGAAGAACAACAAAGCACCTCATATTCTGAAGATAGAAACATAGAAACTTAGAAAGTAGGTGCAGGAGTAGGCCATTCGTATATTCCAGCCAGCACCACCATTCAAAATGATCATGGCTGAGCATGCAACTTCACTTCCCCTTCCTGATATCTCTCCATACCCCTTGATCATTTTAGCCGTGAGGGCCATATCTCACTCTCTTTAGAGTATATCTATCAAACTGGGTTCCACATCTTTCTGTGGTACAGAATTCCAGAGGTTCACAATGATCTGAGTGAAGAAGTTTCTCCTCGTGTCGGTCCTAAATCGTTTACACGTTATCCTTAGACTGTGACCGCTTGTACTCGGCTTCCTGCAATCGGACTGCGGGAACCTTTTTACGCCATCAAACCTGTCCATTCCCGACCAAATTGTAAATGTTTCTATGAGTTCCCCTCTCATTCTTCTAAATTCCAGCGAGTATAAGCCTAGTCGATCCAGTCTTTCTTCATGTCAGTCCTGCCATCCCTGGAATCAGTCTGGTGAATATTCGCTACACTCACTCAAAAGCAAGAATGTCCTTCCTCAGATTAGATGATCATAACTGCACACAATACTCAAGGTCTGGTCTCACCAAGATCCTGTACAAGTCTCCATGCTCCGATACCCTAATCTCCTCGCTATGAAGGCCAGCATGACATTTGCTTCCTTTACTGCATGCTGTACCCGTATTTATGAATGATTTCAACGACTGATGTACCAAAATACCCAGATCTCAATACCCCTCCGCTTTTACAAATCGGTCAACATTCAGATAAAATTCTACCTTCAAGGTTTTGCCACCAAAGTGGAAAAACTCACACTTATCTACATTATATGGCATGTGCCATCCATTTGCCCATTCACCTAATCTGTCCAATCCCGCTGCAGCCTCCTAGCATCCTCCTCGCAGCTCGCTCTGCCACCCAGCTTGGTGTGATTTGCAAACTTGGAGATATTACATTGATGGAATTATTGTAAATCGCCACAGCTCGAGGAAACGGTACCGCCGCTCCTTTCTGCTCCTCCTTATTAAACTGCCGCCCAGCCTTGCTCCCGCTCATCTCTGCTGCCGCACTGTAAACAGCCACTCTTGTGTGTTCTCGCTTTTTAAATTGCCGCTTCCCTCTGCTCGTGCTATTTGAAAAATGACTCAAATCCTTTGCTCCCTCACTTTACAAGCGCTCCTCACTGCTCCCGCTCTTTATACAGAAGGAGATCTGTGCCTCCGCTCATTTAACAGCCGCTCCTCTCTGTGTCCGCGCTTTAAACAGTCGGTCAGCTTAATTTTTAAATGCACGGTTTCCGAAATACTTCCATAAAAACTGCGTTGGCCGGGAATCGAACCCGGGTCTCCCGCGTGGCAGGCGAGAATTCTACCCCTGAACCACCAATGCTCACATTACGGACGCATTCAAGTTTAAAGATAGTGCAATTAGCGTTTAATTTTTGCTAATAAAAGGCGAAGAACAACAAAGCACCTCATATTCTGAAGATAGAAACATAGAAACTTAGAAAGTAGGTGCAGGTGTAGGCCATTCGTATATTCCAGCCAGCACCACCATTCAATATGATCATGGCTGAGCATGCAACTTCACTTCACCTTCCTGATATCTCTCCATACCCCTTGATCATTTTAGCCGTGAGGGCCATATCTCACTCTCTTTAGAGTATATCTATCAAACTGGGTTCCACATCTTTCTGTGGTACAGAATTCCAGAGGTTCACAATGATCTGAGTGAAGAAGTTTCTCCTCGTGTCGGTCCTAAATCGTTTACACGTTATCCTTAGACTGTGACCGCTTGTACTCGGCTTCCTGCATTCGGACTGCGGGAACCTTTTTACGCCATCAAACCTGTCCATTCCCGACCAAATTGTAATTGTTTCTATGAGTTCCCCTCTCATTCTTCTAAATTCCAGCGAGTATAAGCCTAGTCGATCCAGTCTTTCTTCATGTCAGTCCTGCCATCCCTGGAATCAGTCTGGTGAATATTCGCTACACTCACTCAAAAGCAAGAATGTCCTTCCTCAGATTAGATGATCATAACTGCACACAATACTCAAGGTCTGGTCTCACCAAGATCCTGTACAAGTCTCCATGCTCCGATACCCTAATCTCCTCGCTATGAAGGCCAGCATGACATTTGCTTCCTTTACTGCATGCTGTACCCGTATTTATGAATGATTTCAACGACTGATGTACCAAAATACCCAGATCTCAATACCCCTCCGCTTTTACAAATCGGTCAACATTCAGATAAAATTCTACCTTCAAGGTTTTGCCACCAAAGTGGAAAAACTCACACTTATCTACATTATATGGCATGTGCCATCCATTTGCCCATTCACCTAATCTGTCCAATCCCGCTGCAGCCTCCTAGCATCCTCCTCGCAGCTCGCTCTGCCACCCAGCTTGGTGTGATTTGCAAACGTGGAGATATTACATTGATGGAATTAATGTAAATCGCCACAGCTCGAGGAAACGGTACCGCCGCTCCTTTCTGCTCCTCCCTATTAAACTGCCGCCCAGCCTTGCTCCCGCTCATCTCTGCTGCCGCACTGTAAACAGCCACTCTTGTGTGTTCTCGCTTTTTAAATTGCCGCTTCCCTCTGCTTGTGCTATTTGAAAAATGACTCAAATCCTTTACTCCCTCACTTTACAAGCGCTCCTCACTGCTCCCGCTCTTTATACAGAAGGAGATCTGTGCCTCCGCTCATTTAACAGCCGCTCCTCTCTCTGTCCGCTCTTTAAACAGTCGGTAAGCTTAATTTTTAAATGCACGGTTTCCGAAATACTTCCATTAAAACTGCATTGGCCGGGAATCGAACCCGGGTCTCCCGCGTGGCAGGCGAGAATTCTACCCCTGAACCACCAATGCTCACATTACGGACACATTCAAGTTTAAAGATAGTGCAATTAGAGTTTAATTTTTGCTAATAAAAGGCGAAGAACAACAAAGCACCTCATATTCTGAAGATAGAAACATAGAAACTTAGAAAGTAGGTGCAGGAGTAGGCCATTCGTATATTCCAGCCAGCACCACCATTCAAAATGATCATGGCTGAGCATGCAACTTCACTTCCCCTTCCTGATTTCTCTCCATACCTCTTGATCATTTTAGCCGTGAGGGCCATATCTCACTCTCTTTAGAGTATATCTATCCAACTGGGTTCCACATCTTTCTGTGGTACAGAATTCCAGAGGTTCACAATGATCTGAGTGAAGAAGTTTCTCCTCGTGTCGGTCCTAAATGGTTTACACTTTATCCTCAGACTGTGACCGCTTGTACTCGGCTTCCTGCATTCGGACTGCGGGAACCTTTTTACGCCATCAAACCTGTCCATTCCCGACCAAATTGTAAATGTTTCTATGAGTTCCCCTCTCATTCTTCTAAATTCCAGCGAGTATAAGCCTAGTCGATCCAGTCTTTCTTCATGTCAGTCCTGCCATCCCTGGAATCAGTCTGGTGAATATTCGCTACACTCCCTCAAAAGCAAGAACGTCCTTCCTCAGATTAGATGATCATAACTGCACACAATACTCAAGGTCTGGTCTCACCAAGATCCTGTACAAGTCTCCATGCTCCGATACCCTAATCTACTCGCTATGAAGGCCAGCATGACATTTGCTTCCTTTACTGCATGATGTACCCGTAGTTATGAATGATTTCAACGACTGATGTACCAAAATACCCGGTCTCAATACACCTCCGCCTTTACAAATCGGTCAACATTCAGATAAAATTCTACCTTCAAGGTTTTGCCACCAAAGTGGAAAAACTCACACTTATCTACATTATATGGCATGTGCCATCCATTTGCCCATTCACCTAATCTGTCCAATCCCGCTGCAGCCTCCTAGCATCCTCCTCGCAGCTCGCTCTGCCACCCAGCTTGGTGTGATTTGCAAACTTGGAGATATTACATTGATGGAATTATTGTAAATCGCCACAGCTCGAGGAAACGGTACCGCCGCTCCTTTCTGCTCCTCCTTATTAAACTGCCGCCCAGCCTTGCTCCCGCTCATCTCTGCTGCCGCACTGTAAACAGCCACTCTTGTGTGTTCTCGCTTTTTAAATTGCCGCTTCCCTCTGCTCGTGCTATTTGAAAAATGACTCAAATCCTTTACTCCCTCACTTTACAAGCGCTCCTCACTGCTCCCGCTCTTTATACAGAAGTATATCTGTGCCTCCGCTCATTTAACAGCCGCTCCTCTCTGTGTCCGCGCTTTAAACAGTCGGTCAGCTTAATTTTTAAATGCACGGTTTCCGAAATACTTCCATAAAAACTGCATTGGCCGGGAATCGAACCCGGGTCTCCCGCGTGGCAGGCGAGAATTCTACCCCTGAACCACCAATGCTCACATTACGGACACATTCAAGTTTAAAGATAGTGCAATTAGAGTTTAATTTTTGCTAATAAAAGGCGAAGAACAACAAAGCACCTCATATTCTGAAGATAGAAACATAGAAACTTAGAAAGTAGGTGCAGGAGTAGGCCATTCGTATATTCCAGCCAGCACCACCATTCAAAATGATCATGGCTGAGCATGCAACTTCACTTCCCCTTCCTGATATCTCTCCATACCCCTTGATCATTTTAGCCGTGAGGGCCATATCTCACTCTCTTTAGAGTATATCTATCAAACTGGGTTCCACATCTTTCTGTGGTACAGAATTCCAGAGGTTCACAATGATCTGAGTGAAGAAGTTTCTCCTCGTGTCGGTCCTAAATCGTTTACACGTTATCCTTAGACTGTGACCGCTTGTACTCGGCTTCCTGCAATCGGACTGCGGGAACCTTTTTACGCCATCAAACCTGTCCATTCCCGACCAAATTGTAAATGTTTCTATGAGTTCCCCTCTCATTCTTCTAAATTCCAGCGAGTATAAGCCTAGTCGATCCAGTCTTTCTTCATGTCAGTCCTGCCATCCCTGGAATCAGTCTGGTGAATATTCGCTACACTCACTCAAAAGCAAGAATGTCCTTCCTCAGATTAGATGATCATAACTGCACACAATACTCAAGGTCTGGTCTCACCAAGATCCTGTACAAGTCTCCATGCTCCGATACCCTAATCTCCTCGCTATGAAGGCCAGCATGACATTTGCTTCCTTTACTGCATGCTGTACCCGTATTTATGAATGATTTCAACGACTGATGTACCAAAATACCCAGATCTCAATACCCCTCCGCTTTTACAAATCGGTCAACATTCAGATAAAATTCTACCTTCAAGGTTTTGCCACCAAAGTGGAAAAACTCACACTTATCTACATTATATGGCATGTGCCATCCATTTGCCCATTCACCTAATCTGTCCAATCCCGCTGCAGCCTCCTAGCATCCTCCTCGCAGCTCGCTCTGCCACCCAGCTTGGTGTGATTTGCAAACGTGGAGATATTACATTGATGGAATTATTGTAAATCGCCACAGCTCGAGGAAACGGTACCGCCGCTCCTTTCTGCTCCTCCCTATTAAACTGCCGCCCAGCCTTGCTCCCGCTCATCTCTGCTGCCGCACTGTAAACAGCCACTCTTGTGTGTTCTCGCTTTTTAAATTGCCGCTTCCCTCTGCTCGTGCTATTTGAAAAATGACTCAAATCCTTTACTCCCTCACTTTACAAGCCCTCCTCACTGCTTCCGCTCTTTATACAGAAGTATATCTGTGCCTCCGCTCATTTAACAGCCGCTCCTCTCTGTGTCCGCGCTTTAAACAGTCGGTCAGCTTAATTTTTAAATGCACGGTTTCCGAAATACTTCCATAAAAACTGCATTGGCCGGGAATCGAACCCGGGTCTCCCGCGTGGCAGGCGAGAATTCTACCCCTGAACCACCAATGCTCACATTACGGACACATTCAAGTTTAAAGATAGTGCAATTAGAGTTTAATTTTTGCTCATAAAAGGCGAAGAACAACAAAGCACCTCATATTCTGAAGATAGAAACATAGAAACTTAGAAAGTAGGTGCAGGAGTAGGCCATTCGTATATTCCAGCCAGCACCACCATTCAATATGATCATGGCTGAGCATGCAACTTCACTTCCCCTTCCTGATATCTCTCCATACCCCTTGATCATTTTAGCCGTGAGGGCCATATCTCACTCTCTTTAGAGTATATCTATCCAACTGGGTTCCACATCTTTCTGTGGTACAGAATTCCAGAGGTTCACAATGATCTGAGTGAAGAAGTTTCTCCTCGTGTCGGTCCTAAATCGTTTACACTTTATCCTTAGACTGTGACCGCTTGTACTCGGCTTCCTGCATTCGGACTGCGGGAACCTTTTTACGCCATCAAACCTGTCCAATCCCGACCAAATTGTAAATGTTTCTATGAGTTCCCCTCTCATTCTTCTAAATTCCAGCGAGTATAAGCCTAGTCGATCCAGTCTTTCTTCATGTCAGTCCTGCCATCCCTGGAATCAGTCTGGTGAATATTCGCAACACTCACTCAAAAGCAAGAATGTCCTTCCTCAGATTAGATGATCATAACTGCACACAATACTCAAGGTCTGGTCTCACCAAGATCCTGTACAAGTCTCCATGCTCCGATACCCTAATCTACTCGCTATGAAGGCCAGCATGACATTTGCTTCCTTTACTGCATGCTGTACCCGTATTTATGAATGATTTCAACGACTGATGTACCAAAATACCCAGATCTCAATACCCCTCCGCTTTTACAAATCGGTCAACATTCAGATAAAATTCTACCTTCAAGGTTTTGCCACCAAAGTGGAAAAACTCACACTTATCTACATTATATGGCATGTGCCATCCATTTGCCCATTCACCTAATCTGTCCAATCCCGCTGCAGCCTCCTAGCATCCTCCTCGCAGCTCGCTCTGCCACCCAGCTTGGTGTGATTTGCAAACTTGGAGATATTACATTGATGGAATTATTGTAAATCGCCACAGCTCGAGGAAACGGTACCGCCGCTCCTTTCTGCTCCTCCTTATTAAACTGCCGCCCAGCCTTGCTCCCGCTCATCTCTGCTGCCGCACTGTAAACAGCCACTCTTGTGTGTTCTCGCTTTTTAAATTGCCGCTTCCCTCTGCTCGTGCTATTTGAAAAATGACTCAAATCCTTTGCTCCCTCACTTTACAAGCGCTCCTCACTGCTCCCGCTCTTTATACAGAAGGAGATCTGTGCCTCCGCTCATTCAACAGCCGCTCCTCTCTGTGTCCGCTCTTTAAACAGTCGGTCAGCTTAATTTTTAAATGCACGGTTTCCGAAATACTTCCATAAAAACTGCATTGGCCGGGAATCGAACCCGGGTCTCCCGCGTGGCAGGCGAGAATTCTACCCCTGAACCACCAATGCTCACATTACGGACACATTCAAGTTTAAAGATAGTGCAATTAGAGTTTAATTTTTGCTAATAAAAGGCGAAGAACAACAAAGCACCTCATATTCTGAAGATAGAAACATAGAAACTTAGAAAGTAGGTGCAGGAGTAGGCCATTCGTATATTCCAGCCAGCACCACCATTCAAAATGATCATGGCTGAGCATGCAACTTCACTTCCCCTTCCTGATATCTCTCCATACCCCTTGATCATTTTAGCCGTGAGGGCCATATATCACTCTCTTTAGAGTATATCTATCCAACTGGGTTCCACATCTTTCTGTGGTACAGAATTCCAGAGGTTCACAATGATCTGAGTGAAGAAGTTTCTCCTCGTGTCGGTCCTAAATCGTTTACACTTTATCCTTAGACTGTGACCGCTTGTACTCGGCGTCCTGCATTCGGACTGCGGGAACCTTTTTACGCCATCAAACCTGTCCATTCCCGACCAAAATGTAAATGTTTCTATGAGTTCCCCTCTCATTCTTCTAAATTCCAGCGAGTATAAGCCTAGTCGATCCAGTCTTTCTTCATGTCAGTCCTGCCATCCCTGGAATCAGTCTGGTGAATATTCGCTACACTCACTCAAAAGCAAGAATGTCCTTCCTCAGATTAGATGATCATAACTGCACACAATACTCAAGGTCTGGTCTCACCAAGATCCTGTACAAGTCTCCATGCTTCGATACCCTAATCTCCTCGCTATGAAGGCCAGCATGACATTTGCTTCCTTTACTGCATGCTGTACCCGTATTTATGAATGATTTCAACGACTGATGTACCAAAATACCCAGATCTCAATACCCCTTCGCTTTTACAAATCGGTCAACATTCAGATAAAATTCTACCTTCAAGGTTTTGCCACCAAAGTGGAAAAACTCACACTTATCTACATTATATGGCATGTGCCATCCATTTGCCCATTCACCTAATCTGTCCAATCCCGCTGCAGCCTCCTAGCATCCTCCTCGCAGCTCGCTCTGCCACCCAGCTTGGTGTGATTTGCAAACTTAGAGATATTACATTGATGGAATTATTGTAAATCGCCACAGCTCGAGGAAACGGTACCGCCGCTCCTTTCTGCTCCTCCTTATTAAACTGCCGCCCAGCCTTGCTCCCGCTCATCTCTGCTGCCGCACTGTAAACAGCCACTCTTGTGTGTTCTCGCTTTTTAAATTGCCGCTTCCCTCTGCTCGTGCTATTTGAAAAATAACTCAAATCCTTTACTCCCTCACTTTACAAGCGCTCCTCACTGCTCCCGCTCTTTATACAGAAGTATATCTGTGCCTCCGCTCATTTAACAGCCGCTCCTCTCTGTGTCCGCGCTTTAAACAGTCGGTCAGCTTAATTTTTAAATGCACGGTTTCCGAAATACTTCCATAAAAACTGCATTGGCCGGGAATCGAACCCGGGTCTCCCGCGTGGCAGGCGAGAATTCTACCCCTGAACCACCAATGCTCACATTACGGACACATTCAAGTTTAAAGATAGTGCAATTAGAGTTTAATTTTTGCTAATAAAAGGCGAAGAACAACAAAGCACCTCATATTCTGAAGATAGAAACATAGAAACTTAGAAAGTAGGTGCAGGTGTAGGCCATTCGTATATTCCAGCCAGCACCACCATTCAATATGATCATGGCTGAGCATGCAACTTCACTTCCCCTTCCTGATATCTCTCCATACCCCTTGATCATTTTAGCCGTGAGGGCCATATCTCACTCTCTTTAGAGTATATCTATCAAACTGGGTTCCACATCTTTCTGTGGTACAGAATTCCAGAGGTTCACAATGATCTGAGTGAAGAAGTTTCTCCTCGTGTCGGTCCTAAATCGTTTACACTTTATCCTTAGACTGTGACCGCTTGTACTCGGCTTCCTGCATTCGGACTGCGGGAACCTTTTTACGCCATCAAACCTGTCCATTACCGACCAAATTGTAAATGTTTCTATGAGTTCCCCTCTCATTCTTCTAAATTCCAGCGAGTATAAGCCTAGTCGATCCAGTCTTTCTTCATGTCAGTCCTGCCATCCCTGGAATCAGTCTGGTGAATATTCGCTACACTCACTCAAAAGCAAGAATGTCCTTCCTCAGATTAGATGATCATAACTGCACACAATACTCAAGGTCTGGTCTCACCAAGATCTTGTACAAGTCTCCATGCTCCGATACCCTAATCTCCTCGCTATGAAGGCCAGCATGACATTTGCTTCCTTTACTGCATGCTGTACCCGTATTTATGAATGATTTCAACGACTGATGTACCAAAATACCCAGATCTCAATACCCCTCCGCTTTTACAAATCTGTCAACATTCAGATAAAATTCTACCTTCAAGGTTTTGCCACCAAAGTGGAAAAACTCACACTTATCTACATTATATGGCATGTGCCATCCATTTGCCCATTCACCTAATCTGTCCAATCCCGCTGCAGCCTCCTAGCATCCTCCTCGCAGCTCGCTCTGCCACCCAGCTTGGTGTGATTTGCAAACTTGGAGATATTACATTGATGGAATTATTGTAAATCGCCACAGCTCGAGGAAACGGTACCGCCGCTCCTTTCTGCTCCTCCTTATTAAACTGCCGCCCAGCCATGCTCCCGCTCATCTCTGCTGCCGCACTGTAAACAGCCACTCTTGTGTGTTCTCGCTTTTTAAATTGCCGCTTCCCTCTGCTCGTGCTATTTGAAAAATAACTCAAATCCTTTACTCCCTCACTTTACAAGCGCTCCTCACTGCTCCCGCTCTTTATACAGAAGTATATCTGTGCCTCCGCTCATTTAACAGCCGCTCCTCTCTGTGTCCGCGCTTTAAACAGTCGGTCAGCTTAATTTTTAAATGCACGGTTTCCGAAATACTTCCATAAAAACTGCATTGGCCGGGAATCGAACCCGGGTCTCCCGCGTGGCAGGCGAGAATTCTACCCCTGAACCACCAATGCTCACATTACGAACACATTCAAGTTTAAAGATAGTGCAATTAGAGTTTAATTTTTGCTAATAAAAGGCGAAGAACAACAAAGCACCTCATATTCTGAAGATAGAAACATAGAAACTTAGAAAGTAGGTGCAGGAGTAGGCCATTCGTATATTCCAGCCAGCACCACCATTCAATATGATCATGGCTGAGCATGCAACTTCACTTCCCCTTCCTGATATCTCTCCATACCCCTTGATCATTTTAGCCGTGAGGGCCATATCTCACTCTCTTTAGAGTATATCTATCCAACTGGGTTCCACATCTTTCTGTGGTACAGAATTCCAGAGGTTCACAATGATCTGAGTGAAGAAGTTTCTCCTCGTGTCGGTCCTAAATCGTTTACACTTTATCCTTAGACTGTGACCGCTTGTACTCGGCTTCCTGCATTCGGACTGCGGGAACCTTTTTACGCCATCAAACCTGTCCATTCCCGACCAAATTGTAAATGTTTCTATGAGTTCCCCTCTCATTCTTCTAAATTCCAGCGAGTATAAGCCGAGTCGATCCAGTCTTTCTTCATGTCAGTCCTGCCATCCCTGGAATCAGTCTGGTGAATATTCGCTACACTCACTCAAAAGCAAGAATGTCCTTCCTCAGATTAGATGATCATAACTGCACACAATACTCAAGGTCTGGTCTCACCAAGATCCTGTACAAGTCTCCATGCTCCGATACCCTAATCTCCTCGCTATGAAGGCCAGCATGACATTTGCTTCCTTTACTGCATGCTGTACCCGTATTTATGAATGATTTCAACGACTGATGTACCAAAATACCCAGATCTCAATACCCCTCCGCTTTTACAAATCGGTCAACATTCAGATAAAATTCTACCTTCAAGGTTTTGCCACCAAAGTGGAAAAACTCACACTTATCTACATTATATGGCATGTGCCATCCATTTGCCCATTCACCTAATCTGTCCAATCCCGCTGCAGCCTCCTAGCATCCTCCTCGCAGCTCGCTCTGCCACCCAGCTTGGTGTGATTTGCAAACTTGGAGATATTACATTGATGGAATTATTGTAAATCGCCACAGCTCGAGGAAACGGTACCGCCGCTCCTTTCTGCTCCTCCTTATTAAACTGCGGCCCAGCCTTGCTCCCGCTCATCTCTGCTGCCGCACTGTAAACAGCCACTCTTGTGTGTTCTCGCTTTTTAAATTGCCGCTTCCCTCTGCTCGTGCTATTTGAAAAATGACTCAAATCCTTTACTCCCTCACTTTACAAGCGCTCCTCACTGCTCCCGCTCTTTATACAGAAGTATATCTGTGCCTCCGCTCATTTAACAGCCGCTCCTCTCTGTGTCCGCGCTTTAAACAGTCGGTCAGCTTAATTTTTAAATGCACGGTTTCCGAAATACTTCCATAAAAACTGCATTGGCCGGGAATCGAACTCGGGTCTCCCGCGTGGCAGGCGAGAATTCTACCCCTGAACCACCAATGCTCACATTACGGACACATTCAAGTTTAAAGATAGTGCAATTAGAGTTTAATTTTTGCTAATAAAAGGCGAAGAACAACAAAGCACCTCATATTCTGAAGATAGAAACATAGAAACTTAGAAAGTAGGTGCAGGAGTAGGCCATTCGTATATTCCAGCCAGCACCACCATTCAATATGATCATGGCTGAGCATGCAACTTCACTTCCCCTTCCTGATATCTCTCCATACCCCTTGATCATTTTAGCCGTGAGGGCCATATCTCACTCTCTTTAGAGTATATCTATCCAACTGGGTTCCACATCTTTCTGTGGTACAGAATTCCAGAGGTTCACAATGATCTGAGTGAAGAAGTTTCTCCTCGTGTCGGTCCTAAATCGTTTACACTTTATCCTTAGACTGTGACCGCTTGTACTCGGCTTCCTGCATTCGGACTGCGGGAACCTTTTTACGCCATCAAACCTGTCCATTCCCGACCAAATTGTAAATGTTTCTATGAGTTCCCCTCTCATTCTTCTAAATTCCAGCGAGTATAAGCCTAGTCGATCCAGTCTTTCTTCATGTCAGTCCTGCCATCCCTGGAATCAGTCTGGTGAATATTCGCTACACTCACTCAAAAGCAAGAATGTCCTTCCTCAGATTAGATGATCATAACTGCACACAATACTCAAGGTCTGGTCTCACCAAGATCCTGTACAAGTCTCCATGCTCCGATACCCTAATCTCCTCGCTATGAAGGCCAGCATGACATTTGCTTCCTTTACTGCATGCTGTACCCGTATTTATGAATGATTTCAACGACTGATGTACCAAAATACCCAGATCTCAATACCCCTCCGCTTTTACAAATCGGTCAACATTCAGATAAAATTCTACCTTCAAGGTTTTGCCACCAAAGTGGAAAAACTCACACTTATCTACATTATATGGCATGTGCCATCCATTTGCCCATTCACCTAATCTGTCCAATCCCGCTGCAGCCTCCTAGCATCCTCCTCGCAGCTCGCTCTGCCACCCAGCTTGGTGTGATTTGCAAACTTGGAGATATTACATTGATGGAATTATTGTAAATCGCCACAGCTCGAGGAAACGGTACCGCCGCTCCTTTCTGCTCCTCCTTATTAAACTGCCGCCCAGCCTTGCTCCCGCTCATCTCTGCTGCCGCACTGTAAACAGCCACTCTTGTGTGTTCTCGCTTTTTAAATTGCCGCTTCCCTCTGCTCGTGCTATTTGAAAAATGACTCAAATCCTTTACTCCCTCACTTTACAAGCGCTCCTCACTGCTCCCGCTCTTTATACAGAAGTATATCTGTGCCTCCGCTCATTTAACAGCCGCTCCTCTCTGTGTCCGCGCTTTAAACAGTCGGTCAGCTTAATTTTTAAATGCACGGTTTCCGAAATACTTCCATAAAAACTGCATTGGCCGGGAATCGAACCCGGGTCTCCCGCGTGGCAGGCGAGAATTCTACCCCTGAACCACCAATGCTCACATTACGGACACATTCAAGTTTAAAGATAGTGCAATTAGAGTTTAATTTTTGCTCATAAAAGGCGAAGAACAACAAAGCACCTCATATTCTGAAGATAGAAACATAGAAACTTAGAAAGTAGGTGCAGGAGTAGGCCATTCGTATATTCCAGCCAGCACCACCATTCAATATGATCATGGCTGAGCATGCAACTTCACTTCCCCTTCCTGATATCTCTCCATACCCCTTGATCATTTTAGCCGTGAGGGCCATATCTCACTCTCTTTAGAGTATATCTATCCAACTGGGTTCCACATCTTTCTGTGGTACAGAATTCCAGAGGTTCACAATGATCTGAGTGAAGAAGTTTCTCCTCGTGTCGGTCCTAAATCGTTTACACTTTATCCTTAGACTGTGACCGCTTGTACTCGGCTTCCTGCATTCGGACTGCGGGAACCTTTTTACGCCATCAAACCTGTCCATTCCCGACCAAATTGTAAATGTTTCTATGAGTTCCCCTCTCATTCTTCTAAATTCCAGCGAGTATAAGCCTAGTCGATCCAGTCTTTCTTCATGTCAGTCCTGCCATCCCTGGAATCAGTCTGGTGAATATTCGCTACACTCACTCAAAAGCAAGAATGTCCTTCCTCAGATTAGATGATCATAACTGCACACAATACTCAAGGTCTGGTCTCACCAAGATCCTGTACAAGTCTCCATGCTCCGATACCCTAATCTCCTCGCTATGAAGGCCAGCATGACATTTGCTTCCTTTACTGCATGCTGTACCCGTATTTATGAATGATTTCAACGACTGATGTACCAAAATACCCAGATCTCAATACCCCTCCGCTTTTACAAATCGGTCAACATTCAGATAAAATTCTACCTTCAAGGTTTTGCCACCAAAGTGGAAAAACTCACACTTATCTACATTATATGGCATGTGCCATCCATTTGCCCATTCACCTAATCTGTCCAATCCCGCTGCAGCCTCCGAGCATCCTCCTCGCAGCTCGCTCTGCCACCCAGCTTGGTGTGATTTGCAAACTTGGAGATATTACATTGATGGAATTATTGTAAATCGCCACAGCTCGAGGAAACGGTTCCGCCGCTCCTTTCTGCTCCTCCTTATTAAACTGCCGCCCAGCCTTGCTCCCGCTCATCTCTGCTGCCGCACTGTAAACAGCCACTCTTGTGTGTTCTCGCTTTTTAAATTGCCGCTTCCCTCTGCTCGTGCTATTTGAAAAATGACTCAAATCCTTTTACTCCCTCACTTTACAAGCGCTCCTCACTGCTCCCGCTCTTTATACAGAAGTATATCTGTGCCTCCGCTCATTTAACAGCCGCTCCTCTCTGTGTCCGCGCTTTAAACAGTCGGTCAGCTTAATTTTTAAATGCACGGTTTCCGAAATACTTCCATAAAAACTGCATTGGCCGGGAATCGAACCCGGGTCTCCCGCGTGGCAGGCGAGAATTCTACCCCTGAACCACCAATGCTCACATTACAGACACATTCAAGTTTAAAGATAGTGCAATTAGAGTTTAATTTTTGCTAATTAAAGGCGAAGAACAACAAAGCACCTCATATTCTGAAGATAGAAACATAGAAACTTAGAAAGTAGGTGCAGGTGTAGGCCATTCGTATATTCCAGCCAGCTCCACCATTCAATATGATCATGGCTGAGCATGCAACTTCACTTCCCCTTCCTGATATCTCTCCATACCCCTTGATCATTTTAGCCGTGAGGGCCATATCTCACTCTCTTTCGAGTATATCTATCCAACTGGGTTCCACATCTTTCTGTGGTACAGAATTCCAGAGGTTCACAATGATCTGAGTGAAGAAGTTTCTCCTCGTGTCGGTCCTAAATCGTTTACACTTTATCCTTAGACTGTGACCGCTTGTACTCGGCTTCCTGCATTCGGACTGCGGGAACCTTTTTACGCCATCAAACCTGTCCATTCCCGACCAAATTGTAAATGTTTCTATGAGTTCCCCTCTCATTCTTCTAAATTCCAGCGAGTATAAGCCTAGTCGATCCAGTCTTTCTTCATGTCTGTCCTGCCATCCCTGGAATCAGTCTGGTGAATATTCGCTACACTCACTCAAAAGCAAGAATGTCCTTCCTCAGATTAGATGATCATAACTGCACACAATACTCAAGGTCTGGTCTCACCAAGATCCTGTACAAGTCTCCATGCTCCGATACCCTAATCTCCTCGCTATGAAGGCCAGCATGACATTTGCTTCCTTTACTGCATGCTGTACCCGTATTTATGAATGATTTCAACGACTGATGTACCAAAATACCCAGATCTCAATACCCCTCCGCTTTTACAAATCGGTCAACATTCAGATAAAATTCTACCTTCAAGGTTTTGCCACCAAAGTGGAAAAACTCACACTTATCTACATTATATGGCATGTGCCATCCATTTGCCCATTCACCTAATCTGTCCAATCCCGCTGCAGCCTCCTAGCATCCTCCTCGCAGCTCGCTCTGCCACCCAGCTTGGTGTGATTTGCAAACTTGGAGATATTACATTGATGGAATTATTGTAAATCGCCACAGCTCGAGGAAACGGTACCGCCGCTCCTTTCTGCTCCTCCTTATTAAACTGCCGCCCAGCCTTGCTCCCGCTCATCTCTGCTGCCGCACTGTAAACAGCCACTCTTGTGTGTTCTCGCTTTTTAAATTGCCGCTTCCCTCTGCTCGTGCTATTTGAAAAATAACTCAAATCCTTTACTCCCTCACTTTACAAGCGCTCCTCACTGCTCCCGCTCTTTATACAGAAGTATATCTGTGCCTCCGCTCATTTAACAGCCGCTCCTCTCTGTGTCCGCGCTTTAAACAGTCGGTCAGCTTAATTTTTAAATGCACGGTTTCCGAAATACTTCCATAAAAACTGCATTGGCCGGGAATCGAACCCGGGTCTCCCGCGTGGCAGGCGAGAATTCTACCCCTGAACCACCAATGCTCACATTACGGACACATTCAAGTTTAAAGATAGTGCAATTAGAGTTTAATTTTTGCTAATAAAAGGCGAAGAACAACAAAGCACCTCATATTCTGAAGATAGAAACATAGAAACTTAGAAAGTAGGTGCAGGTGTAGGCCATTCGTATATTCCAGCCAGCACCACCATTCAATATGATCATGGCTGAGCATGCAACTTCACTTCCCCTTCCTGATATCTCTCCATACCCCTTGATCATTTTAGCCGTGAGGGCCATATCTCACTCTCTTTAGAGTATATCTATCAAACTGGGTTCCACATCTTTCTGTGGTACAGAATTCCAGAGGTTCACAATGATCTGAGTGAAGAAGTTTCTCCTCGTGTCGGTCCTAAATCGTTTACACTTTATCCTTAGACTGTGACCGCTTGTACTCGGCTTCCTGCATTCGGACTGCGGGAACCTTTTTACGCCATCAAACCTGTCCATTACCGACCAAATTGTAAATGTTTCTATGAGTTCCCCTCTCATTCTTCTAAATTCCAGCGAGTATAAGCCTAGTCGATCCAGTCTTTCTTCATGTCAGTCCTGCCATCCCTGGAATCAGTCTGGTGAATATTCGCTACACTCACTCAAAAGCAAGAATGTCCTTCCTCAGATTAGATGATCATAACTGCACACAATACTCAAGGTCTGGTCTCACCAAGATCTTGTACAAGTCTCCATGCTCCGATACCCTAATCTCCTCGCTATGAAGGCCAGCATGACATTTGCTTCCTTTACTGCATGCTGTACCCGTATTTATGAATGATTTCAACGACTGATGTACCAAAATACCCAGATCTCAATACCCCTCCGCTTTTACAAATCTGTCAACATTCAGATAAAATTCTACCTTAAAGGTTTTGCCACCAAAGTGGAAAAACTCACACTTATCTACATTATATGGCATGTGCCATCCATTTGCCCATTCACCTAATCTGTCCAATCCCGCTGCAGCCTCCTAGCATCCTCCTCGCAGCTCGCTCTGCCACCCAGCTTGGTGTGATTTGCAAACTTGGAGATATTACATTGATGGAATTATTGTAAATCGCCACAGCTCGAGGAAACGGTACCGCCGCTCCTTTCTGCTCCTCCTTATTAAACTGCCGCCCAGCCATGCTCCCGCTCATCTCTGCTGCCGCACTGTAAACAGCCACTCTTGTGTGTTCTCGCTTTTTAAATTGCCGCTTCCCTCTGCTCGTGCTATTTGAAAAATAACTCAAATCCTTTACTCCCTCACTTTACAAGCGCTCCTCACTGCTCCCGCTCTTTATACAGAAGTATATCTGTGCCTCCGCTCATTTAACAGCCGCTCCTCTCTGTGTCCGCGCTTTAAACAGTCGGTCAGCTTAATTTTTAAATGCACGGTTTCCGAAATACTTCCATAAAAACTGCATTGGCCGGGAATCGAACCCGGGTCTCCCGCGTGGCAGGCGAGAATTCTACCCCTGAACCACCAATGCTCACATTACGAACACATTCAAGTTTAAAGATAGTGCAATTAGAGTTTAATTTTTGCTAATAAAAGGCGAAGAACAACAAAGCACCTCATATTCTGAAGATAGAAACATAGAAACTTAGAAAGTAGGTGCAGGAGTAGGCCATTCGTATATTCCAGCCAGCACCACCATTCAATATGATCATGGCTGAGCATGCAACTTCACTTCCCCTTCCTGATATCTCTCCATACCCCTTGATCATTTTAGCCGTGAGGGCCATATCTCACTCTCTTTAGAGTATATCTATCCAACTGGGTTCCACATCTTTCTGTGGTACAGAATTCCAGAGGTTCACAATGATCTGAGTGAAGAAGTTTCTCCTCGTGTCGGTCCTAAATCGTTTACACTTTATCCTTAGACTGTGACCGCTTGTACTCGGCTTCCTGCATTCGGACTGCGGGAACCTTTTTACGCCATCAAACCTGTCCATTCCCGACCAAATTGTAAATGTTTCTATGAGTTCCCCTCTCATTCTTCTAAATTCCAGCGAGTATAAGCCGAGTCGATCCAGTCTTTCTTCATGTCAGTCCTGCCATCCCTGGAATCAGTCTGGTGAATATTCGCTACACTCACTCAAAAGCAAGAATGTCCTTCCTCAGATTAGATGATCATAACTGCACACAATACTCAAGGTCTGGTCTCACCAAGATCCTGTACAAGTCTCCATGCTCCGATACCCTAATCTCCTCGCTATGAAGGCCAGCATGACATTTGCTTCCTTTACTGCATGCTGTACCCGTATTTATGAATGATTTCAACGACTGATGTACCAAAATACCCAGATCTCAATACCCCTCCGCTTTTACAAATCGGTCAACATTCAGATAAAATTCTACCTTCAAGGTTTTGCCACCAAAGTGGAAAAACTCACACTTATCTACATTATATGGCATGTGCCATCCATTTGCCCATTCACCTAATCTGTCCAATCCCGCTGCAGCCTCCTAGCATCCTCCTCGCAGCTCGCTCTGCCACCCAGCTTGGTGTGATTTGCAAACTTGGAGATATTACATTGATGGAATTATTGTAAATCGCCACAGCTCGAGGAAACGGTACCGCCGCTCCTTTCTGCTCCTCCTTATTAAACTGCGGCCCAGCCTTGCTCCCGCTCATCTCTGCTGCCGCACTGTAAACAGCCACTCTTGTGTGTTCTCGCTTTTTAAATTGCCGCTTCCCTCTGCTCGTGCTATTTGAAAAATGACTCAAATCCTTTACTCCCTCACTTTACAAGCGCTCCTCACTGCTCCCGCTCTTTATACAGAAGTATATCTGTGCCTCCGCTCATTTAACAGCCGCTCCTCTCTGTGTCCGCGCTTTAAACAGTCGGTCAGCTTAATTTTTAAATGCACGGTTTCCGAAATACTTCCATAAAAACTGCATTGGCCGGGAATCGAACTCGGGTCTCCCGCGTGGCAGGCGAGAATTCTACCCCTGAACCACCAATGCTCACATTACGGACACATTCAAGTTTAAAGATAGTGCAATTAGAGTTTAATTTTTGCTAATAAAAGGCGAAGAACAACAAAGCACCTCATATTCTGAAGATAGAAACATAGAAACTTAGAAAGTAGGTGCAGGAGTAGGCCATTCGTATATTCCAGCCAGCACCACCATTCAATATGATCATGGCTGAGCATGCAACTTCACTTCCCCTTCCTGATATCTCTCCATACCCCTTGATCATTTTAGCCGTGAGGGCCATATCTCACTCTCTTTAGAGTATATCTATCCAACTGGGTTCCACATCTTTCTGTGGTACAGAATTCCAGAGGTTCACAATGATCTGAGTGAAGAAGTTTCTCCTCGTGTCGGTCCTAAATCGTTTACACTTTATCCTTAGACTGTGACCGCTTGTACTCGGCTTCCTGCATTCGGACTGCGGGAACCTTTTTACGCCATCAAACCTGTCCATTCCCGACCAAATTGTAAATGTTTCTATGAGTTCCCCTCTCATTCTTCTAAATTCCAGCGAGTATAAGCCTAGTCGATCCAGTCTTTCTTCATGTCAGTCCTGCCATCCCTGGAATCAGTCTGGTGAATATTCGCTACACTCACTCAAAAGCAAGAATGTCCTTCCTCAGATTAGATGATCATAACTGCACACAATACTCAAGGTCTGGTCTCACCAAGATCCTGTACAAGTCTCCATGCTCCGATACCCTAATCTCCTCGCTATGAAGGCCAGCATGACATTTGCTTCCTTTACTGCATGCTGTACCCGTATTTATGAATGATTTCAACGACTGATGTACCAAAATACCCAGATCTCAATACCCCTCCGCTTTTACAAATCGGTCAACATTCAGATAAAATTCTACCTTCAAGGTTTTGCCACCAAAGTGGAAAAACTCACACTTATCTACATTATATGGCATGTGCCATCCATTTGCCCATTCACCTAATCTGTCCAATCCCGCTGCAGCCTCCTAGCATCCTCCTCGCAGCTCGCTCTGCCACCCAGCTTGGTGTGATTTGCAAACTTGGAGATATTACATTGATGGAATTATTGTAAATCGCCACAGCTCGAGGAAACGGTACCGCCGCTCCTTTCTGCTCCTCCTTATTAAACTGCCGCCCAGCCTTGCTCCCGCTCATCTCTGCTGCCGCACTGTAAACAGCCACTCTTGTGTGTTCTCGCTTTTTAAATTGCCGCTTCCCTCTGCTCGTGCTATTTGAAAAATGACTCAAATCCTTTACTCCCTCACTTTACAAGCGCTCCTCACTGCTCCCGCTCTTTATACAGAAGTATATCTGTGCCTCCGCTCATTTAACAGCCGCTCCTCTCTGTGTCCGCGCTTTAAACAGTCGGTCAGCTTAATTTTTAAATGCACGGTTTCCGAAATACTTCCATAAAAACTGCATTGGCCGGGAATCGAACCCGGGTCTCCCGCGTGGCAGGCGAGAATTCTACCCCTGAACCACCAATGCTCACATTACGGACACATTCAAGTTTAAAGATAGTGCAATTAGAGTTTAATTTTTGCTCATAAAAGGCGAAGAACAACAAAGCACCTCATATTCTGAAGATAGAAACATAGAAACTTAGAAAGTAGGTGCAGGAGTAGGCCATTCGTATATTCCAGCCAGCACCACCATTCAATATGATCATGGCTGAGCATGCAACTTCACTTCCCCTTCCTGATATCTCTCCATACCCCTTGATCATTTTAGCCGTGAGGGCCATATCTCACTCTCTTTAGAGTATATCTATCCAACTGGGTTCCACATCTTTCTGTGGTACAGAATTCCAGAGGTTCACAATGATCTGAGTGAAGAAGTTTCTCCTCGTGTCGGTCCTAAATCGTTTACACTTTATCCTTAGACTGTGACCGCTTGTACTCGGCTTCCTGCATTCGGACTGCGGGAACCTTTTTACGCCATCAAACCTGTCCATTCCCGACCAAATTGTAAATGTTTCTATGAGTTCCCCTCTCATTCTTCTAAATTCCAGCGAGTATAAGCCTAGTCGATCCAGTCTTTCTTCATGTCAGTCCTGCCATCCCTGGAATCAGTCTGGTGAATATTCGCTACACTCACTCAAAAGCAAGAATGTCCTTCCTCAGATTAGATGATCATAACTGCACACAATACTCAAGGTCTGGTCTCACCAAGATCCTGTACAAGTCTCCATGCTCCGATACCCTAATCTCCTCGCTATGAAGGCCAGCATGACATTTGCTTCCTTTACTGCATGCTGTACCCGTATTTATGAATGATTTCAACGACTGATGTACCAAAATACCCAGATCTCAATACCCCTCCGCTTTTACAAATCGGTCAACATTCAGATAAAATTCTACCTTCAAGGTTTTGCCACCAAAGTGGAAAAACTCACACTTATCTACATTATATGGCATGTGCCATCCATTTGCCCATTCACCTAATCTGTCCAATCCCGCTGCAGCCTCCGAGCATCCTCCTCGCAGCTCGCTCTGCCACCCAGCTTGGTGTGATTTGCAAACTTGGAGATATTACATTGATGGAATTATTGTAAATCGCCACAGCTCGAGGAAACGGTTCCGCCGCTCCTTTCTGCTCCTCCTTATTAAACTGCCGCCCAGCCTTGCTCCCGCTCATCTCTGCTGCCGCACTGTAAACAGCCACTCTTGTGTGTTCTCGCTTTTTAAATTGCCGCTTCCCTCTGCTCGTGCTATTTGAAAAATGACTCAAATCCTTTTACTCCCTCACTTTACAAGCGCTCCTCACTGCTCCCGCTCTTTATACAGAAGTATATCTGTGCCTCCGCTCATTTAACAGCCGCTCCTCTCTGTGTCCGCGCTTTAAACAGTCGGTCAGCTTAATTTTTAAATGCACGGTTTCCGAAATACTTCCATAAAAACTGCATTGGCCGGGAATCGAACCCGGGTCTCCCGCGTGGCAGGCGAGAATTCTACCCCTGAACCACCAATGCTCACATTACAGACACATTCAAGTTTAAAGATAGTGCAATTAGAGTTTAATTTTTGCTAATTAAAGGCGAAGAACAACAAAGCACCTCATATTCTGAAGATAGAAACATAGAAACTTAGAAAGTAGGTGCAGGTGTAGGCCATTCGTATATTCCAGCCAGCTCCACCATTCAATATGATCATGGCTGAGCATGCAACTTCACTTCCCCTTCCTGATATCTCTCCATACCCCTTGATCATTTTAGCCGTGAGGGCCATATCTCACTCTCTTTCGAGTATATCTATCCAACTGGGTTCCACATCTTTCTGTGGTACAGAATTCCAGAGGTTCACAATGATCTGAGTGAAGAAGTTTCTCCTCGTGTCGGTCCTAAATCGTTTACACTTTATCCTTAGACTGTGACCGCTTGTACTCGGCTTCCTGCATTCGGACTGCGGGAACCTTTTTACGCCATCAAACCTGTCCATTCCCGACCAAATTGTAAATGTTTCTATGAGTTCCCCTCTCATTCTTCTAAATTCCAGCGAGTATAAGCCTAGTCGATCCAGTCTTTCTTCATGTCTGTCCTGCCATCCCTGGAATCAGTCTGGTGAATATTCGCTACACTCACTCAAAAGCAAGAATGTCCTTCCTCAGATTAGATGATCATAACTGCACACAATACTCAAGGTCTGGTCTCACCAAGATCCTGTACAAGTCTCCATGCTCCGATACCCTAATCTCCTCGCTATGAAGGCCAGCATGACATTTGCTTCCTTTACTGCATGCTGTACCCGTATTTATGAATGATTTCAACGACTGATGTACCAAAATACCCAGATCTCAATACCCCTCCGCTTTTACAAATCGGTCAACATTCAGATAAAATTCTACCTTCAAGGTTTTGCCACCAAAGTGGAAAAACTCACACTTATCTACATTATATGGCATGTGCCATCCATTTGCCCATTCACCTAATCTGTCCAATCCCGCTGCAGCCTCCTAGCATCCTCCTCGCAGCTCGCTCTGCCACCCAGCTTGGTGTGATTTGCAAACTTGGAGATATTACATTGATGGAATTATTGTAAATCGCCACAGCTCGAGGAAACGGTACCGCCGCTCCTTTCTGCTCCTCCTTATTAAACTGCCGCCCAGCCTTGCTCCCGCTCATCTCTGCTGCCGCACTGTAAACAGCCACTCTTGTGTGTTCTCGCTTTTTAAATTGCCGCTTCCCTCTGCTCGTGCTATTTGAAAAATAACTCAAATCCTTTACTCCCTCACTTTACAAGCGCTCCTCACTGCTCCCGCTCTTTATACAGAAGTATATCTGTGCCTCCGCTCATTTAACAGCCGCTCCTCTCTGTGTCCGCGCTTTAAACAGTCGGTCAGCTTAATTTTTAAATGCACGGTTTCCGAAATACTTCCATAAAAACTGCATTGGCCGGGAATCGAACCCGGGTCTCCCGCGTGGCAGGCGAGAATTCTACCCCTGAACCACCAATGCTCACATTACGGACACATTCAAGTTTAAAGATAGTGCAATTAGAGTTTAATTTTTGCTAATAAAAGGCGAAGAACAACAAAGCACCTCATATTCTGAAGATAGAAACATAGAAACTTAGAAAGTAGGTGCAGGTGTAGGCCATTCGTATATTCCAGCCAGCACCACCATTCAATATGATCATGGCTGAGCATGCAACTTCACTTCCCCTTCCTGATATCTCTCCATACCCCTTGATCATTTTAGCCGTGAGGGCCATATCTCACTCTCTTTAGAGTATATCTATCAAACTGGGTTCCACATCTTTCTGTGGTACAGAATTCCAGAGGTTCACAATGATCTGAGTGAAGAAGTTTCTCCTCGTGTCGGTCCTAAATCGTTTACACTTTATCCTTAGACTGTGACCGCTTGTACTCGGCTTCCTGCATTCGGACTGCGGGAACCTTTTTACGCCATCAAACCTGTCCATTACCGACCAAATTGTAAATGTTTCTATGAGTTCCCCTCTCATTCTTCTAAATTCCAGCGAGTATAAGCCTAGTCGATCCAGTCTTTCTTCATGTCAGTCCTGCCATCCCTGGAATCAGTCTGGTGAATATTCGCTACACTCACTCAAAAGCAAGAATGTCCTTCCTCAGATTAGATGATCATAACTGCACACAATACTCAAGGTCTGGTCTCACCAAGATCTTGTACAAGTCTCCATGCTCCGATACCCTAATCTCCTCGCTATGAAGGCCAGCATGACATTTGCTTCCTTTACTGCATGCTGTACCCGTATTTATGAATGATTTCAACGACTGATGTACCAAAATACCCAGATCTCAATACCCCTCCGCTTTTACAAATCTGTCAACATTCAGATAAAATTCTACCTTAAAGGTTTTGCCACCAAAGTGGAAAAACTCACACTTATCTACATTATATGGCATGTGCCATCCATTTGCCCATTCACCTAATCTGTCCAATCCCGCTGCAGCCTCCTAGCATCCTCCTCGCAGCTCGCTCTGCCACCCAGCTTGGTGTGATTTGCAAACTTGGAGATATTACATTGATGGAATTATTGTAAATCGCCACAGCTCGAGGAAACGGTACCGCCGCTCCTTTCTGCTCCTCCTTATTAAACTGCCGCCCAGCCATGCTCCCGCTCATCTCTGCTGCCGCACTGTAAACAGCCACTCTTGTGTGTTCTCGCTTTTTAAATTGCCGCTTCCCTCTGCTCGTGCTATTTGAAAAATAACTCAAATCCTTTACTCCCTCACTTTACAAGCGCTCCTCACTGCTCCCGCTCTTTATACAGAAGTATATCTGTGCCTCCGCTCATTTAACAGCCGCTCCTCTCTGTGTCCGCGCTTTAAACAGTCGGTCAGCTTAATTTTTAAATGCACGGTTTCCGAAATACTTCCATAAAAACTGCATTGGCCGGGAATCGAACCCGGGTCTCCCGCGTGGCAGGCGAGAATTCTACCCCTGAACCACCAATGCTCACATTACGAACACATTCAAGTTTAAAGATAGTGCAATTAGAGTTTAATTTTTGCTAATAAAAGGCGAAGAACAACAAAGCACCTCATATTCTGAAGATAGAAACATAGAAACTTAGAAAGTAGGTGCAGGAGTAGGCCATTCGTATATTCCAGCCAGCACCACCATTCAATATGATCATGGCTGAGCATGCAACTTCACTTCCCCTTCCTGATATCTCTCCATACCCCTTGATCATTTTAGCCGTGAGGGCCATATCTCACTCTCTTTAGAGTATATCTATCCAACTGGGTTCCACATCTTTCTGTGGTACAGAATTCCAGAGGTTCACAATGATCTGAGTGAAGAAGTTTCTCCTCGTGTCGGTCCTAAATCGTTTACACTTTATCCTTAGACTGTGACCGCTTGTACTCGGCTTCCTGCATTCGGACTGCGGGAACCTTTTTACGCCATCAAACCTGTCCATTCCCGACCAAATTGTAAATGTTTCTATGAGTTCCCCTCTCATTCTTCTAAATTCCAGCGAGTATAAGCCGAGTCGATCCAGTCTTTCTTCATGTCAGTCCTGCCATCCCTGGAATCAGTCTGGTGAATATTCGCTACACTCACTCAAAAGCAAGAATGTCCTTCCTCAGATTAGATGATCATAACTGCACACAATACTCAAGGTCTGGTCTCACCAAGATCCTGTACAAGTCTCCATGCTCCGATACCCTAATCTCCTCGCTATGAAGGCCAGCATGACATTTGCTTCCTTTACTGCATGCTGTACCCGTATTTATGAATGATTTCAACGACTGATGTACCAAAATACCCAGATCTCAATACCCCTCCGCTTTTACAAATCGGTCAACATTCAGATAAAATTCTACCTTCAAGGTTTTGCCACCAAAGTGGAAAAACTCACACTTATCTACATTATATGGCATGTGCCATCCATTTGCCCATTCACCTAATCTGTCCAATCCCGCTGCAGCCTCCTAGCATCCTCCTCGCAGCTCGCTCTGCCACCCAGCTTGGTGTGATTTGCAAACTTGGAGATATTACATTGATGGAATTATTGTAAATCGCCACAGCTCGAGGAAACGGTACCGCCGCTCCTTTCTGCTCCTCCTTATTAAACTGCGGCCCAGCCTTGCTCCCGCTCATCTCTGCTGCCGCACTGTAAACAGCCACTCTTGTGTGTTCTCGCTTTTTAAATTGCCGCTTCCCTCTGCTCGTGCTATTTGAAAAATGACTCAAATCCTTTACTCCCTCACTTTACAAGCGCTCCTCACTGCTCCCGCTCTTTATACAGAAGTATATCTGTGCCTCCGCTCATTTAACAGCCGCTCCTCTCTGTGTCCGCGCTTTAAACAGTCGGTCAGCTTAATTTTTAAATGCACGGTTTCCGAAATACTTCCATAAAAACTGCATTGGCCGGGAATCGAACTCGGGTCTCCCGCGTGGCAGGCGAGAATTCTACCCCTGAACCACCAATGCTCACATTACGGACACATTCAAGTTTAAAGATAGTGCAATTAGAGTTTAATTTTTGCTAATAAAAGGCGAAGAACAACAAAGCACCTCATATTCTGAAGATAGAAACATAGAAACTTAGAAAGTAGGTGCAGGAGTAGGCCATTCGTATATTCCAGCCAGCACCACCATTCAATATGATCATGGCTGAGCATGCAACTTCACTTCCCCTTCCTGATATCTCTCCATACCCCTTGATCATTTTAGCCGTGAGGGCCATATCTCACTCTCTTTAGAGTATATCTATCCAACTGGGTTCCACATCTTTCTGTGGTACAGAATTCCAGAGGTTCACAATGATCTGAGTGAAGAAGTTTCTCCTCGTGTCGGTCCTAAATCGTTTACACTTTATCCTTAGACTGTGACCGCTTGTACTCGGCTTCCTGCATTCGGACTGCGGGAACCTTTTTACGCCATCAAACCTGTCCATTCCCGACCAAATTGTAAATGTTTCTATGAGTTCCCCTCTCATTCTTCTAAATTCCAGCGAGTATAAGCCTAGTCGATCCAGTCTTTCTTCATGTCAGTCCTGCCATCCCTGGAATCAGTCTGGTGAATATTCGCTACACTCACTCAAAAGCAAGAATGTCCTTCCTCAGATTAGATGATCATAACTGCACACAATACTCAAGGTCTGGTCTCACCAAGATCCTGTACAAGTCTCCATGCTCCGATACCCTAATCTCCTCGCTATGAAGGCCAGCATGACATTTGCTTCCTTTACTGCATGCTGTACCCGTATTTATGAATGATTTCAACGACTGATGTACCAAAATACCCAGATCTCAATACCCCTCCGCTTTTACAAATCGGTCAACATTCAGATAAAATTCTACCTTCAAGGTTTTGCCACCAAAGTGGAAAAACTCACACTTATCTACATTATATGGCATGTGCCATCCATTTGCCCATTCACCTAATCTGTCCAATCCCGCTGCAGCCTCCTAGCATCCTCCTCGCAGCTCGCTCTGCCACCCAGCTTGGTGTGATTTGCAAACTTGGAGATATTACATTGATGGAATTATTGTAAATCGCCACAGCTCGAGGAAACGGTACCGCCGCTCCTTTCTGCTCCTCCTTATTAAACTGCCGCCCAGCCTTGCTCCCGCTCATCTCTGCTGCCGCACTGTAAACAGCCACTCTTGTGTGTTCTCGCTTTTTAAATTGCCGCTTCCCTCTGCTCGTGCTATTTGAAAAATGACTCAAATCCTTTACTCCCTCACTTTACAAGCGCTCCTCACTGCTCCCGCTCTTTATACAGAAGTATATCTGTGCCTCCGCTCATTTAACAGCCGCTCCTCTCTGTGTCCGCGCTTTAAACAGTCGGTCAGCTTAATTTTTAAATGCACGGTTTCCGAAATCCTTCCATAAAAACTGCATTGGCCGGGAATCGAACCCGGGTCTCCCGCGTGGCAGGCGAGAATTCTACCCCTGAACCACCAATGCTCACATTACGGACACATTCAAGTTTAAAGATAGTGCAATTAGAGTTTAATTTTTGCTCATAAAAGGCGAAGAACAACAAAGCACCTCATATTCTGAAGATAGAAACATAGAAACTTAGAAAGTAGGTGCAGGAGTAGGCCATTCGTATATTCCAGCCAGCACCACCATTCAATATGATCATGGCTGAGCATGCAACTTCACTTCCCCTTCCTGATATCTCTCCATACCCCTTGATCATTTTAGCCGTGAGGGCCATATCTCACTCTCTTTAGAGTATATCTATCCAACTGGGTTCCACATCTTTCTGTGGTACAGAATTCCAGAGGTTCACAATGATCTGAGTGAAGAAGTTTCTCCTCGTGTCGGTCCTAAATCGTTTACACTTTATCCTTAGACTGTGACCGCTTGTACTCGGCTTCCTGCATTCGGACTGCGGGAACCTTTTTACGCCATCAAACCTGTCCATTCCCGACCAAATTGTAAATGTTTCTATGAGTTCCCCTCTCATTCTTCTAAATTCCAGCGAGTATAAGCCTAGTCGATCCAGTCTTTCTTCATGTCAGTCCTGCCATCCCTGGAATCAGTCTGGTGAATATTCGCTACACTCACTCAAAAGCAAGAATGTCCTTCCTCAGATTAGATGATCATAACTGCACACAATACTCAAGGTCTGGTCTCACCAAGATCCTGTACAAGTCTCCATGCTCCGATACCCTAATCTCCTCGCTATGAAGGCCAGCATGACATTTGCTTCCTTTACTGCATGCTGTACCCGTATTTATGAATGATTTCAACGACTGATGTACCAAAATACCCAGATCTCAATACCCCTCCGCTTTTACAAATCGGTCAACATTCAGATAAAATTCTACCTTCAAGGTTTTGCCACCAAAGTGGAAAAACTCACACTTATCTACATTATATGGCATGTGCCATCCATTTGCCCATTCACCTAATCTGTCCAATCCCGCTGCAGCCTCCGAGCATCCTCCTCGCAGCTCGCTCTGCCACCCAGCTTGGTGTGATTTGCAAACTTGGAGATATTACATTGATGGAATTATTGTAAATCGCCACAGCTCGAGGAAACGGTTCCGCCGCTCCTTTCTGCTCCTCCTTATTAAACTGCCGCCCAGCCTTGCTCCCGCTCATCTCTGCTGCCGCACTGTAAACAGCCACTCTTGTGTGTTCTCGCTTTTTAAATTGCCGCTTCCCTCTGCTCGTGCTATTTGAAAAATGACTCAAATCCTTTTACTCCCTCACTTTACAAGCGCTCCTCACTGCTCCCGCTCTTTATACAGAAGTATATCTGTGCCTCCGCTCATTTAACAGCCGCTCCTCTCTGTGTCCGCGCTTTAAACAGTCGGTCAGCTTAATTTTTAAATGCACGGTTTCCGAAATACTTCCATAAAAACTGCATTGGCCGGGAATCGAACCCGGGTCTCCCGCGTGGCAGGCGAGAATTCTACCCCTGAACCACCAATGCTCACATTACAGACACATTCAAGTTTAAAGATAGTGCAATTAGAGTTTAATTTTTGCTAATTAAAGGCGAAGAACAACAAAGCACCTCATATTCTGAAGATAGAAACATAGAAACTTAGAAAGTAGGTGCAGGTGTAGGCCATTCGTATATTCCAGCCAGCTCCACCATTCAATATGATCATGGCTGAGCATGCAACTTCACTTCCCCTTCCTGATATCTCTCCATACCCCTTGATCATTTTAGCCGTGAGGGCCATATCTCACTCTCTTTCGAGTATATCTATCCAACTGGGTTCCACATCTTTCTGTGGTACAGAATTCCAGAGGTTCACAATGATCTGAGTGAAGAAGTTTCTCCTCGTGTCGGTCCTAAATCGTTTACACTTTATCCTTAGACTGTGACCGCTTGTACTCGGCTTCCTGCATTCGGACTGCGGGAACCTTTTTACGCCATCAAACCTGTCCATTCCCGACCAAATTGTAAATGTTTCTATGAGTTCCCCTCTCATTCTTCTAAATTCCAGCGAGTATAAGCCTAGTCGATCCAGTCTTTCTTCATGTCTGTCCTGCCATCCCTGGAATCAGTCTGGTGAATATTCGCTACACTCACTCAAAAGCAAGAATGTCCTTCCTCAGATTAGATGATCATAACTGCACACAATACTCAAGGTCTGGTCTCACCAAGATCCTGTACAAGTCTCCATGCTCCGATACCCTAATCTCCTCGCTATGAAGGCCAGCATGACATTTGCTTCCTTTACTGCATGCTGTACCCGTATTTATGAATGATTTCAACGACTGATGTACCAAAATACCCAGATCTCAATACCCCTCCGCTTTTACAAATCGGTCAACATTCAGATAAAATTCTACCTTCAAGGTTTTGCCACCAAAGTGGAAAAACTCACACTTATCTACATTATATGGCATGTGCCATCCATTTGCCCATTCACCTAATCTGTCCAATCCCGCTGCAGCCTCCTAGCATCCTCCTCGCAGCTCGCTCTGCCACCCAGCTTGGTGTGATTTGCAAACTTGGAGATATTACATTGATGGAATTATTGTAAATCGCCACAGCTCGAGGAAACGGTACCGCCGCTCCTTTCTGCTCCTCCTTATTAAACTGCCGCCCAGCCTTGCTCCCGCTCATCTCTGCTGCCGCACTGTAAACAGCCACTCTTGTGTGTTCTCGCTTTTTAAATTGCCGCTTCCCTCTGCTCGTGCTATTTGAAAAATGACTCAAATCCTTTACTCCCTCACTTTACAAGCGCTCCTCACTGCTCCCGCTCTTTATACAGAAGTATATCTGTGCCTCCGCTCATTTAACAGCCGCTCCTCTCTGTGTCCGCGCTTTAAACAGTCGGTCAGCTTAATTTTTAAATGCACGGTTTCCGAAATACTTCCATAAAAACTGCATTGGCCGGGAATCGAACCCGGGTCTCCCGCGTGGCAGGCGAGAATTCTACCCCTGAACCACCAATGCTCACATTACGGACACATTCAAGTTTAAAGATAGTGCAATTAGAGTTTAATTTTTGCTCATAAAAGGCGAAGAACAACAAAGCACCTCATATTCTGAAGATAGAAACATAGAAACTTAGAAAGTAGGTGCAGGAGTAGGCCATTCGTATATTCCAGCCAGCACCACCATTCAATATGATCATGGCTGAGCATGCAACTTCACTTCCCCTTCCTGATATCTCTCCATACCCCTTGATCATTTTAGCCGTGAGGGCCATATCTCACTCTCTTTAGAGTATATCTATCCAACTGGGTTCCACATCTTTCTGTGGTACAGAATTCCAGAGGTTCACAATGATCTGAGTGAAGAAGTTTCTCCTCGTGTCGGTCCTAAATCGTTTACACTTTATCCTTAGACTGTGACCGCTTGTACTCGGCTTCCTGCATTCGGACTGCGGGAACCTTTTTACGCCATCAAACCTGTCCATTCCCGACCAAATTGTAAATGTTTCTATGAGTTCCCCTCTCATTCTTCTAAATTCCAGCGAGTATAAGCCTAGTCGATCCAGTCTTTCTTCATGTCAGTCCTGCCATCCCTGGAATCCGTCTGGTGAATATTCGCTACACTCACTCAAAAGCAAGAATGTCCTTCCTCAGATTAGATGATCATAACTGCACACAATACTCAAGGTCTGGTCTCACCAAGATCCTGTACAAGTCTCCATGCTCCGATACCCTAATCTCCTCGCTATGAAGGCCAGCATGACATTTGCTTCCTTTACTGCATGCTGTACCCGTATTTATGAATGATTTCAACGACTGATGTACCAAAATACCCAGATCTCAATACCCCTCCGCTTTTACAAATCGGTCAACATTCAGATAAAATTCTACCTTCAAGGTTTTGCCACCAAAGTGGAAAAACTCACACTTATCTACATTATATGGCATGTGCCATCCATTTGCCCATTCACCTAATCTGTCCAATCCCGCTGCAGCCTCCTAGCATCCTCCTCGCAGCTCGCTCTGCCACCCAGCTTGGTGTGATTTGCAAACTTGGAGATATTACATTGATGGAATTATTGTAAATCGCCACAGCTCGAGGAAACGGTACCGCCGCTCCTTTCTGCTCCTCCTTATTAAACTGCCGCCCAGCCTTGCTCCCGCTCATCTCTGCTGCCGCACTGTAAACAGCCACTCTTGTGTGTTCTCGCTTTTTAAATTGCCGCTTCCCTCTGCTCGTGCTATTTGAAAAATGACTCAAATCCTTTACTCCCTCACTTTACAAGCGCTCCTCACTGCTCCGCTCTTTATACAGAAGTATATCTGTGCCTCCGCTCATTTAACAGCCGCTCCTCTCTGTGTCCGCGCTTTAAACAGTCGGTCAGCTTAATTTTTAAATGCACGGTTTCCGAAATACTTCCATAAAAACTGCATTGGCCGGGAATCGAACCCGGGTCTCCCGCGTGGCAGGCGAGAATTCTACCCCTGAACCACCAATGCTCACATTACGGACACATTCAAGTTTAAAGATAGTGCAATTAGAGTTTAATTTTTGCTAATTAAAGGCGAAGAACAACAAAGCACCTCATATTCTGAAGATAGAAACATAGAAACTTAGAAAGTAGGTGCAGGTGTAGGCCATTCGTATATTCCAGCCAGCTCCACCATTCAATATGATCATGGCTGAGCATGCAACTTCACTTCCCCTTCCTGATATCTCTCCATACCCCTTGATCATTTTAGCCGTGAGGGCCATATCTCACTCTCTTTCGAGTATATCTATCCAACTGGGTTCCACATCTTTCTGTGGTACAGAATTCCAGAGGTTCACAATGATCTGAGTGAAGAAGTTTCTCCTCGTGTCGGTCCTAAATCGTTTACACTTTATCCTTAGACTGTGACCGCTTGTACTCGGCTTCCTGCATTCGGACTGCGGGAACCTTTTTACGCCATCAAACCTGTCCATTCCCGACCAAATTGTAAATGTTTCTATGAGTTCCCCTCTCATTCTTCTAAATTCCAGCGAGTATAAGCCTAGTCGATCCAGTCTTTCTTCATGTCAGTCCTGCCATCCCTGGAATCAGTCTGGTGAATATTCGCTACACTCACTCAAAAGCAAGAATGTCCTTCCTCAGATTAGATGATCATAACTGCACACAATACTCAAGGTCTGGTCTCACCAAGATCCTGTACAAGTCTCCATGCTCCGATACCCTAATCTCCTCGCTATGAAGGCCAGCATGACATTTGCTTCCTTTACTGCATGCTGTACCCGTATTTATGAATGATTTCAACGACTGATGTACCAAAATACCCAGATCTCAATACCCCTCCGCTTTTACAAATCGGTCAACATTCAGATAAAATTCTACCTTCAAGGTTTTGCCACCAAAGTGGAAAAACTCACACTTATCTACATTATATGGCATGTGCCATCCATTTGCCCATTCACCTAATCTGTCCAATCCCGCTGCAGCCTCCTAGCATCCTCCTCGCAGCTCGCTCTGCCACCCAGCTTGGTGTGATTTGCAAACTTGGAGATATTACATTGATGGAATTATTGTAAATCGCCACAGCTCGAGGAAACGGTACCGCCGCTCCTTTCTGCTCCTCCTTATTAAACTGCCGCCCAGCCTTGCTCCCGCTCATCTCTGCTGCCGCACTGTAAACAGCCACTCTTGTGTGTTCTCGCTTTTTAAATTGCCGCTTCCCTCTGCTCGTGCTATTTGAAAAATGACTCAAATCGACTCAAATCCTTTACTCCCTCACTTTACAAGCGCTCCTCACTGCTCCCGCTCTTTATACAGAAGTATATCTGTGCCTCCGCTCATTTAACAGCCGCTCCTCTCTGTGTCCGCGCTTTAAACAGTCGGTCAGCTTAATTTTTAAATGCACGGTTTCCGAAATACTTCCATAAAAACTGCATTGGCCGGGAATCGAACCCGGGTCTCCCGCGTGGCAGGCGAGAATTCTACCCCTGAACCACCAATGCTCACATTACGGACACATTCAAGTTTAAAGATAGTGCAATTAGAGTTTAATTTTTGCTAATAAAAGGCGAAGAACAACAAAGCACCTCATATTCTGAAGATAGAAACATAGAAACTTAGAAAGTAGGTGCAGGAGTAGGCCATTCGTATATTCCAGCCAGCACCACCATTCAATATGATCATGGCTGAGCATGCAACTTCACTTCCCCTTCCTGATATCTCTCCATACCCCTTGATCATTTTAGCCGTGAGGGCCATATCTCACTCTCTTTAGAGTATATCTATCCAACTGGGTTCCACATCTTTCTGTGGTACAGAATTCCAGAGGTTCACAATGATCTGAGTGAAGAAGTTTCTCCTCGTGTCGGTCCTAAATCGTTTACACTTTATCCTTAGACTGTGACCGCTTGTACTCGGCTTCCTGCATTCGGACTGCGGGAACCTTTTTACGCCATCAAACCTGTCCATTCCCGACCAAATTGTAAATGTTTCTATGAGTTCCCCTCTCATTCTTCTAAATTCCAGCGAGTATAAGCCGAGTCGATCCAGTCTTTCTTCATGTCAGTCCTGCCATCCCTGGAATCAGTCTGGTGAATATTCGCTACACTCACTCAAAAGCAAGAATGTCCTTCCTCAGATTAGATGATCATAACTGCACACAATACTCAAGGTCTGGTCTCACCAAGATCCTGTACAAGTCTCCATGCTCCGATACCCTAATCTCCTCGCTATGAAGGCCAGCATGACATTTGCTTCCTTTACTGCATGCTGTACCCGTATTTATGAATGATTTCAACGACTGATGTACCAAAATACCCAGATCTCAATACCCCTCCGCTTTTACAAATCGGTCAACATTCAGATAAAATTCTACCTTCAAGGTTTTGCCACCAAAGTGGAAAAACTCACACTTATCTACATTATATGGCATGTGCCATCCATTTGCCCATTCACCTAATCTGTCCAATCCCGCTGCAGCCTCCTAGCATCCTCCTCGCAGCTCGCTCTGCCACCCAGCTTGGTGTGATTTGCAAACTTGGAGATATTACATTGATGGAATTATTGTAAATCGCCACAGCTCGAGGAAACGGTACCGCCGCTCCTTTCTGCTCCTCCTTATTAAACTGCCGCCCAGCCTTGCTCCCGCTCATCTCTGCTGCCGCACTGTAAACAGCCACTCTTGTGTGTTCTCGCTTTTTAAATTGCCGCTTCCCTCTGCTCGTGCTATTTGAAAAATGACTCAAATCCTTTACTCCCTCACTTTACAAGCGCTCCTCACTGCTCCCGCTCTTTATACAGAAGTATATCTGTGCCTCCGCTCATTTAACAGCCGCTCCTCTCTGTGTCCGCGCTTTAAACAGTCGGTCAGCTTAATTTTTAAATGCACGGTTTCCGAAATACTTCCATAAAAACTGCATTGGCCGGGAATCGAACCCGGGTCTCCCGCGTGGCAGGCGAGAATTCTACCCCTGAACCACCAATGCTCACATTACGGACACATTCAAGTTTAAAGATAGTGCAATTAGAGTTTAATTTTTGCTAATAAAAGGCGAAGAACAACAAAGCACCTCATATTCTGAAGATAGAAACATAGAAACTTAGAAAGTAGGTGCAGGAGTAGGCCATTCGTATATTCCAGCCAGCACCACCATTCAATATGATCATGGCTGAGCATGCAACTTCACTTCCCCTTCCTGATATCTCTCCATACCCCTTGATCATTTTAGCCGTGAGGGCCATATCTCACTCTCTTTAGAGTATATCTATCCAACTGGGTTCCACATCTTTCTGTGGTACAGAATTCCAGAGTTTCACAATGATCTGAGTGAAGAAGTTTCTCCTCGTGTCGGTCCTAAATCGTTTACACTTTATCCTCAGACTGTGACCGCTTGTACTCGGCTTCCTGCATTCGGACTGCGGGAACCTTTTTACGCCATCAAACCTGTCCATTCCCGACCAAATTGTAAATGTTTCTATGAGTTCCCCTCTCATTCTTCTAAATTCCAGCGAGTATAAGCCGAGTCGATCCAGTCTTTCTTCATGTCAGTCCTGCCATCCCTGGAATCAGTCTGGTGAATATTCGCTACACTCACTCAAAAGCAAGAATGTCCTTCCTCAGATTAGATGATCATAACTGCACACAATACTCAAGGTCTGGTCTCACCAAGATCCTGTACAAGTCTCCATGCTCCGATACCCTAATCTCCTCGCTATGAAGGCCAGCATGACATTTGCTTCCTTTACTGCATGCTGTACCCGTATTTATGAATGATTTCAACGACTGATGTACCAAAATACCCAGATCTCAATACCCCTCCGCTTTTACAAATCGGTCAACATTCAGATAAAATTCTACCTTCAAGGTTTTGCCACCAAAGTGGAAAAACTCACACTTATCTACATTATATGGCATGTGCCATCCATTTGCCCATTCACCTAATCTGTCCAATCCCGCTGCAGCCTCCTAGCATCCTCCTCGCAGCTCGCTCTGCCACCCAGCTTGGTGTGATTTGCAAACTTGGAGATATTACATTGATGGAATTATTGTAAATCGCCACAGCTCGAGGAAACGGTACCGCCGCTCCTTTCTGCTCCTCCTTATTAAACTGCCGCCCAGCCTTGCTCCCGCTCATCTCTGCTGCCGCACTGTAAACAGCCACTCTTGTGTGTTCTCGCTTTTTAAATTGCCGCTTCCCTCTGCTCGTGCTATTTGAAAAATGACTCAAATCCTTTACTCCCTCACTTTACAAGCGCTCCTCACTGCTCCCGCTCTTTATACAGAAGTATATCTGTGCCTCCGCTCATTTAACAGCCGCTCCTCTCTGTGTCCGCGCTTTAAACAGTCGGTCAGCTTAATTTTTAAATGCACGGTTTCCGAAATACTTCCATAAAAACTGCATTGGCCGGGAATCGAACCCGGGTCTCCCGCGTGGCAGGCGAGAATTCTACCCCTGAACCACCAATGCTCACATTACAGACACATTCAAGTTTAAAGATAGTGCAATTAGAGTTTAATTTTTGCTAATTAAAGGCGAAGAACAACAAAGCACCTCATATTCTGAAGATAGAAACATAGAAACTTAGAAAGTAGGTGCAGGTGTAGGCCATTCGTATATTCCAGCCAGCTCCACCATTCAATATGATCATGGCTGAGCATGCAACTTCACTTCCCCTTCCTGATATCTCTCCATACCCCTTGATCATTTTAGCCGTGAGGGCCATATCTCACTCTCTTTCGAGTATATCTATCCAACTGGGTTCCACATCTTTCTGTGGTACAGAATTCCAGAGGTTCACAATGATCTGAGTGAAGAAGTTTCTCCTCGTGTCGGTCCTAAATCGTTTACACTTTATCCTTAGACTGTGACCGCTTGTACTCGGCTTCCTGCATTCGGACTGCGGGAACCTTTTTACGCCATCAAACCTGTCCATTCCCGACCAAATTGTAAATGTTTCTATGAGTTCCCCTCTCATTCTTCTAAATTCCAGCGAGTATAAGCCTAGTCGATCCAGTCTTTCTTCATGTCTGTCCTGCCATCCCTGGAATCAGTCTGGTGAATATTCGCTACACTCACTCAAAAGCAAGAATGTCCTTCCTCAGATTAGATGATCATAACTGCACACAATACTCAAGGTCTGGTCTCACCAAGATCCTGTACAAGTCTCCATGCTCCGATACCCTAATCTCCTCGCTATGAAGGCCAGCATGACATTTGCTTCCTTTACTGCATGCTGTACCCGTATTTATGAATGATTTCAACGACTGATGTACCAAAATACCCAGATCTCAATACCCCTCCGCTTTTACAAATCGGTCAACATTCAGATAAAATTCTACCTTCAAGGTTTTGCCACCAAAGTGGAAAAACTCACACTTATCTACATTATATGGCATGTGCCATCCATTTGCCCATTCACCTAATCTGTCCAATCCCGCTGCAGCCTCCTAGCATCCTCCTCGCAGCTCGCTCTGCCACCCAGCTTGGTGTGATTTGCAAACTTGGAGATATTACATTGATGGAATTATTGTAAATCGCCACAGCTCGAGGAAACGGTACCGCCGCTCCTTTCTGCTCCTCCTTATTAAACTGCCGCCCAGCCTTGCTCCCGCTCATCTCTGCTGCCGCACTGTAAACAGCCACTCTTGTGTGTTCTCGCTTTTTAAATTGCCGCTTCCCTCTGCTCGTGCTATTTGAAAAATGACTCAAATCCTTTACTCCCTCACTTTACAAGCGCTCCTCACTGCTCCCGCTCTTTATACAGAAGTATATCTGTGCCTCCGCTCATTTAACAGCCGCTCCTCTCTGTGTCCGCGCTTTAAACAGTCGGTCAGCTTAATTTTTAAATGCACGGTTTCCGAAATACTTCCATAAAAACTGCATTGGCCGGGAATCGAACCCGGGTCTCCCGCGTGGCAGGCGAGAATTCTACCCCTGAACCACCAATGCTCACATTACGGACACATTCAAGTTTAAAGATAGTGCAATTAGAGTTTAATTTTTGCTCATAAAAGGCGAAGAACAACAAAGCACCTCATATTCTGAAGATAGAAACATAGAAACTTAGAAAGTAGGTGCAGGAGTAGGCCATTCGTATATTCCAGCCAGCACCACCATTCAATATGATCATGGCTGAGCATGCAACTTCACTTCCCCTTCCTGATATCTCTCCATACCCCTTGATCATTTTAGCCGTGAGGGCCATATCTCACTCTCTTTAGAGTATATCTATCCAACTGGGTTCCACATCTTTCTGTGGTACAGAATTCCAGAGGTTCACAATGATCTGAGTGAAGAAGTTTCTCCTCGTGTCGGTCCTAAATCGTTTACACTTTATCCTTAGACTGTGACCGCTTGTACTCGGCTTCCTGCATTCGGACTGCGGGAACCTTTTTACGCCATCAAACCTGTCCATTCCCGACCAAATTGTAAATGTTTCTATGAGTTCCCCTCTCATTCTTCTAAATTCCAGCGAGTATAAGCCTAGTCGATCCAGTCTTTCTTCATGTCAGTCCTGCCATCCCTGGAATCCGTCTGGTGAATATTCGCTACACTCACTCAAAAGCAAGAATGTCCTTCCTCAGATTAGATGATCATAACTGCACACAATACTCAAGGTCTGGTCTCACCAAGATCCTGTACAAGTCTCCATGCTCCGATACCCTAATCTCCTCGCTATGAAGGCCAGCATGACATTTGCTTCCTTTACTGCATGCTGTACCCGTATTTATGAATGATTTCAACGACTGATGTACCAAAATACCCAGATCTCAATACCCCTCCGCTTTTACAAATCGGTCAACATTCAGATAAAATTCTACCTTCAAGGTTTTGCCACCAAAGTGGAAAAACTCACACTTATCTACATTATATGGCATGTGCCATCCATTTGCCCATTCACCTAATCTGTCCAATCCCGCTGCAGCCTCCTAGCATCCTCCTCGCAGCTCGCTCTGCCACCCAGCTTGGTGTGATTTGCAAACTTGGAGATATTACATTGATGGAATTATTGTAAATCGCCACAGCTCGAGGAAACGGTACCGCCGCTCCTTTCTGCTCCTCCTTATTAAACTGCCGCCCAGCCTTGCTCCCGCTCATCTCTGCTGCCGCACTGTAAACAGCCACTCTTGTGTGTTCTCGCTTTTTAAATTGCCGCTTCCCTCTGCTCGTGCTATTTGAAAAATGACTCAAATCCTTTACTCCCTCACTTTACAAGCGCTCCTCACTGCTCCGCTCTTTATACAGAAGTATATCTGTGCCTCCGCTCATTTAACAGCCGCTCCTCTCTGTGTCCGCGCTTTAAACAGTCGGTCAGCTTAATTTTTAAATGCACGGTTTCCGAAATACTTCCATAAAAACTGCATTGGCCGGGAATCGAACCCGGGTCTCCCGCGTGGCAGGCGAGAATTCTACCCCTGAACCACCAATGCTCACATTACGGACACATTCAAGTTTAAAGATAGTGCAATTAGAGTTTAATTTTTGCTAATTAAAGGCGAAGAACAACAAAGCACCTCATATTCTGAAGATAGAAACATAGAAACTTAGAAAGTAGGTGCAGGTGTAGGCCATTCGTATATTCCAGCCAGCTCCACCATTCAATATGATCATGGCTGAGCATGCAACTTCACTTCCCCTTCCTGATATCTCTCCATACCCCTTGATCATTTTAGCCGTGAGGGCCATATCTCACTCTCTTTCGAGTATATCTATCCAACTGGGTTCCACATCTTTCTGTGGTACAGAATTCCAGAGGTTCACAATGATCTGAGTGAAGAAGTTTCTCCTCGTGTCGGTCCTAAATCGTTTACACTTTATCCTTAGACTGTGACCGCTTGTACTCGGCTTCCTGCATTCGGACTGCGGGAACCTTTTTACGCCATCAAACCTGTCCATTCCCGACCAAATTGTAAATGTTTCTATGAGTTCCCCTCTCATTCTTCTAAATTCCAGCGAGTATAAGCCTAGTCGATCCAGTCTTTCTTCATGTCAGTCCTGCCATCCCTGGAATCAGTCTGGTGAATATTCGCTACACTCACTCAAAAGCAAGAATGTCCTTCCTCAGATTAGATGATCATAACTGCACACAATACTCAAGGTCTGGTCTCACCAAGATCCTGTACAAGTCTCCATGCTCCGATACCCTAATCTCCTCGCTATGAAGGCCAGCATGACATTTGCTTCCTTTACTGCATGCTGTACCCGTATTTATGAATGATTTCAACGACTGATGTACCAAAATACCCAGATCTCAATACCCCTCCGCTTTTACAAATCGGTCAACATTCAGATAAAATTCTACCTTCAAGGTTTTGCCACCAAAGTGGAAAAACTCACACTTATCTACATTATATGGCATGTGCCATCCATTTGCCCATTCACCTAATCTGTCCAATCCCGCTGCAGCCTCCTAGCATCCTCCTCGCAGCTCGCTCTGCCACCCAGCTTGGTGTGATTTGCAAACTTGGAGATATTACATTGATGGAATTATTGTAAATCGCCACAGCTCGAGGAAACGGTACCGCCGCTCCTTTCTGCTCCTCCTTATTAAACTGCCGCCCAGCCTTGCTCCCGCTCATCTCTGCTGCCGCACTGTAAACAGCCACTCTTGTGTGTTCTCGCTTTTTAAATTGCCGCTTCCCTCTGCTCGTGCTATTTGAAAAATGACTCAAATCGACTCAAATCCTTTACTCCCTCACTTTACAAGCGCTCCTCACTGCTCCCGCTCTTTATACAGAAGTATATCTGTGCCTCCGCTCATTTAACAGCCGCTCCTCTCTGTGTCCGCGCTTTAAACAGTCGGTCAGCTTAATTTTTAAATGCACGGTTTCCGAAATACTTCCATAAAAACTGCATTGGCCGGGAATCGAACCCGGGTCTCCCGCGTGGCAGGCGAGAATTCTACCCCTGAACCACCAATGCTCACATTACGGACACATTCAAGTTTAAAGATAGTGCAATTAGAGTTTAATTTTTGCTAATAAAAGGCGAAGAACAACAAAGCACCTCATATTCTGAAGATAGAAACATAGAAACTTAGAAAGTAGGTGCAGGAGTAGGCCATTCGTATATTCCAGCCAGCACCACCATTCAATATGATCATGGCTGAGCATGCAACTTCACTTCCCCTTCCTGATATCTCTCCATACCCCTTGATCATTTTAGCCGTGAGGGCCATATCTCACTCTCTTTAGAGTATATCTATCCAACTGGGTTCCACATCTTTCTGTGGTACAGAATTCCAGAGGTTCACAATGATCTGAGTGAAGAAGTTTCTCCTCGTGTCGGTCCTAAATCGTTTACACTTTATCCTTAGACTGTGACCGCTTGTACTCGGCTTCCTGCATTCGGACTGCGGGAACCTTTTTACGCCATCAAACCTGTCCATTCCCGACCAAATTGTAAATGTTTCTATGAGTTCCCCTCTCATTCTTCTAAATTCCAGCGAGTATAAGCCGAGTCGATCCAGTCTTTCTTCATGTCAGTCCTGCCATCCCTGGAATCAGTCTGGTGAATATTCGCTACACTCACTCAAAAGCAAGAATGTCCTTCCTCAGATTAGATGATCATAACTGCACACAATACTCAAGGTCTGGTCTCACCAAGATCCTGTACAAGTCTCCATGCTCCGATACCCTAATCTCCTCGCTATGAAGGCCAGCATGACATTTGCTTCCTTTACTGCATGCTGTACCCGTATTTATGAATGATTTCAACGACTGATGTACCAAAATACCCAGATCTCAATACCCCTCCGCTTTTACAAATCGGTCAACATTCAGATAAAATTCTACCTTCAAGGTTTTGCCACCAAAGTGGAAAAACTCACACTTATCTACATTATATGGCATGTGCCATCCATTTGCCCATTCACCTAATCTGTCCAATCCCGCTGCAGCCTCCTAGCATCCTCCTCGCAGCTCGCTCTGCCACCCAGCTTGGTGTGATTTGCAAACTTGGAGATATTACATTGATGGAATTATTGTAAATCGCCACAGCTCGAGGAAACGGTACCGCCGCTCCTTTCTGCTCCTCCTTATTAAACTGCCGCCCAGCCTTGCTCCCGCTCATCTCTGCTGCCGCACTGTAAACAGCCACTCTTGTGTGTTCTCGCTTTTTAAATTGCCGCTTCCCTCTGCTCGTGCTATTTGAAAAATGACTCAAATCCTTTACTCCCTCACTTTACAAGCGCTCCTCACTGCTCCCGCTCTTTATACAGAAGTATATCTGTGCCTCCGCTCATTTAACAGCCGCTCCTCTCTGTGTCCGCGCTTTAAACAGTCGGTCAGCTTAATTTTTAAATGCACGGTTTCCGAAATACTTCCATAAAAACTGCATTGGCCGGGAATCGAACCCGGGTCTCCCGCGTGGCAGGCGAGAATTCTACCCCTGAACCACCAATGCTCACATTACGGACACATTCAAGTTTAAAGATAGTGCAATTAGAGTTTAATTTTTGCTAATAAAAGGCGAAGAACAACAAAGCACCTCATATTCTGAAGATAGAAACATAGAAACTTAGAAAGTAGGTGCAGGAGTAGGCCATTCGTATATTCCAGCCAGCACCACCATTCAATATGATCATGGCTGAGCATGCAACTTCACTTCCCCTTCCTGATATCTCTCCATACCCCTTGATCATTTTAGCCGTGAGGGCCATATCTCACTCTCTTTAGAGTATATCTATCCAACTGGGTTCCACATCTTTCTGTGGTACAGAATTCCAGAGTTTCACAATGATCTGAGTGAAGAAGTTTCTCCTCGTGTCGGTCCTAAATCGTTTACACTTTATCCTCAGACTGTGACCGCTTGTACTCGGCTTCCTGCATTCGGACTGCGGGAACCTTTTTACGCCATCAAACCTGTCCATTCCCGACCAAATTGTAAATGTTTCTATGAGTTCCCCTCTCATTCTTCTAAATTCCAGCGAGTATAAGCCGAGTCGATCCAGTCTTTCTTCATGTCAGTCCTGCCATCCCTGGAATCAGTCTGGTGAATATTCGCTACACTCACTCAAAAGCAAGAATGTCCTTCCTCAGATTAGATGATCATAACTGCACACAATACTCAAGGTCTGGTCTCACCAAGATCCTGTACAAGTCTCCATGCTCCGATACCCTAATCTCCTCGCTATGAAGGCCAGCATGACATTTGCTTCCTTTACTGCATGCTGTACCCGTATTTATGAATGATTTCAACGACTGATGTACCAAAATACCCAGATCTCAATACCCCTCCGCTTTTACAAATCGGTCAACATTCAGATAAAATTCTACCTTCAAGGTTTTGCCACCAAAGTGGAAAAACTCACACTTATCTACATTATATGGCATGTGCCATCCATTTGCCCATTCACCTAATCTGTCCAATCCCGCTGCAGCCTCCTAGCATCCTCCTCGCAGCTCGCTCTGCCACCCAGCTTGGTGTGATTTGCAAACTTGGAGATATTACATTGATGGAATTATTGTAAATCGCCACAGCTCGAGGAAACGGTACCGCCGCTCCTTTCTGCTCCTCCTTATTAAACTGCCGCCCAGCCTTGCTCCCGCTCATCTCTGCTGCCGCACTGTAAACAGCCACTCTTGTGTGTTCTCGCTTTTTAAATTGCCGCTTCCCTCTGCTCGTGCTATTTGAAAAATGACTCAAATCCTTTACTCCCTCACTTTACAAGCGCTCCTCACTGCTCCCGCTCTTTATACAGAAGTATATCTGTGCCTCCGCTCATTTAACAGCCGCTCCTCTCTGTGTCCGCGCTTTAAACAGTCGGTCAGCTTAATTTTTAAATGCACGGTTTCCGAAATACTTCCATAAAAACTGCATTGGCCGGGAATCGAACCCGGGTCTCCCGCGTGGCAGGCGAGAATTCTACCCCTGAACCACCAATGCTCACATTACGGACACATTCAAGTTTAAAGATAGTGCAATTAGAGTTTAATTTTTGCTCATAAAAGGCGAAGAACAACAAAGCACCTCATATTCTGAAGATAGAAACATAGAAACTTAGAAAGTAGGTGCAGGAGTAGGCCATTCGTATATTCCAGCCAGCACCACCATTCAATATGATCATGGCTGAGCATGCAACTTCACTTCCCCTTCCTGATATCTCTCCATACCCCTTGATCATTTTAGCCGTGAGGGCCATATCTCACTCTCTTTAGAGTATATCTATCCAACTGGGTTCCACATCTTTCTGTGGTACAGAATTCCAGAGGTTCACAATGATCTGAGTGAAGAAGTTTCTCCTCGTGTCGGTCCTAAATCGTTTACACTTTATCCTTAGACTGTGACCGCTTGTACTCGGCTTCCTGCATTCGGACTGCGGGAACCTTTTTACGCCATCAAACCTGTCCATTCCCGACCAAATTGTAAATGTTTCTATGAGTTCCCCTCTCATTCTTCTAAATTCCAGCGAGTATAAGCCTAGTCGATCCAGTCTTTCTTCATGTCAGTCCTGCCATCCCTGGAATCAGTCTGGTGAATATTCGCTACACTCACTCAAAAGCAAGAATGTCCTTCCTCAGATTAGATGATCATAACTGCACACAATACTCAAGGTCTGGTCTCACCAAGATCCTGTACAAGTCTCCATGCTCCGATACCCTAATCTCCTCGCTATGAAGGCCAGCATGACATTTGCTTCCTTTACTGCATGCTGTACCCGTATTTATGAATGATTTCAACGACTGATGTACCAAAATACCCAGATCTCAATACCCCTCCGCTTTTACAAATCGGTCAACATTCAGATAAAATTCTACCTTCAAGGTTTTGCCACCAAAGTGGAAAAACTCACACTTATCTACATTATATGGCATGTGCCATCCATTTGCCCATTCACCTAATCTGTCCAATCCCGCTGCAGCCTCCGAGCATCCTCCTCGCAGCTCGCTCTGCCACCCAGCTTGGTGTGATTTGCAAACTTGGAGATATTACATTGATGGAATTATTGTAAATCGCCACAGCTCGAGGAAACGGTACCGCCGCTCCTTTCTGCTCCTCCTTATTAAACTGCCGCCCAGCCTTGCTCCCGCTCATCTCTGCTGCCGCACTGTAAACAGCCACTCTTGTGTGTTCTCGCTTTTTAAATTGCCGCTTCCCTCTGCTCGTGCTATTTGAAAAATGACTCAAATCGACTCAAATCCTTTACTCCCTCACTTTACAAGCGCTCCTCACTGCTCCCGCTCTTTATACAGAAGTATATCTGTGCCTCCGCTCATTTAACAGCCGCTCCTCTCTGTGTCCGCGCTTTAAACAGTCGGTCAGCTTAATTTTTAAATGCACGGTTTCCGAAATACTTCCATAAAAACTGCATTGGCCGGGAATCGAACCCGGGTCTCCCGCGTGGTAGGCGAGAATTCTACCCCTGAACCACCAATGCTCACATTACGAACACATTCAAGTTTAAAGATAGTGCAATTAGAGTTTAATTTTTGCTAATAAAAGGCGAAGAACAACAAAGCACCTCATATTCTGAAGATAGAAACATAGAAACTTAGAAAGTAGGTGCAGGAGTAGGCCATTCGTATATTCCAGCCAGCACCACCATTCAATATGATCATGGCTGAGCATGCAACTTCACTTCCCCTTCCTGATATCTCTCCATACCCCTTGATCATTTTAGCCGTGAGGGCCATATCTCACTCTCTTTAGAGTATATCTATCCAACTGGGTTCCACATCTTTCTGTGGTACAGAATTCCAGAGGTTCACAATGATCTGAGTGAAGAAGTTTCTCCTCGTGTCGGTCCTAAATCGTTTACACTTTATCCTTAGACTGTGACCGCTTGTACTCGGCTTCCTGCATTCGGACTGCGGGAACCTTTTTACGCCATCAAACCTGTCCATTCCCGACCAAATTGTAAATGTTTCTATGAGTTCCCCTCTCATTCTTCTAAATTCCAGCGAGTATAAGCCGAGTCGATCCAGTCTTTCTTCATGTCAGTCCTGCCATCCCTGGAATCAGTCTGGAGAATATTCGCTACACTCACTCAAAAGCAAGAATGTCCTTCCTCAGATTAGATGATCATAACTGCACACAATACTCAAGGTCTGGTCTCACCAAGATCCTGTACAAGTCTCCATGCTCCGATACCCTAATCTCCTCGCTATGAAGGCCAGCATGACATTTGCTTCCTTTACTGCATGCTGTACCCGTATTTATGAATGATTTCAACGACTGATGTACCAAAATACCCAGATCTCAATACCCCTCCGCTTTTACAAATCGGTCAACATTCAGATAAAATTCTACCTTCAAGGTTTTGCCACCAAGGTGGAAAAACTCACACTTATCTACATTATATGGCATGTGCCATCCATTTGCCCATTCACCTAATCTGTCCAATCCCGCTGCAGCCTCCTAGCATCCTCCTCGCAGCTCGCTCTGCCACCCAGCTTGGTGTGATTTGCAAACTTGGAGATATTACATTGATGGAATTATTGTAAATCGCCACAGCTCGAGGAAACGGTACCGCCGCTCCTTTCTGCTCCTCCTTATTAAACTGCCGCCCAGCCTTGCTCCCGCTCATCTCTGCTGCCGCACTGTAAACAGCCACTCTTGTGTGTTCTCGCTTTTTAAATTGCCGCTTCCCTCTGCTCGTGCTATTTGAAAAATGACTCAAATCCTTTACTCCCTCACTTTACAAGCGCTCCTCACTGCTCCCGCTCTTTATACAGAAGTATATCTGTGCCTCCGCTCATTTAACAGCCGCTCCTCTCTGTGTCCGCGCTTTAAACAGTCGGTCAGCTTAATTTTTAAATGCACGGTTTCCGAAATACTTCCATAAAAACTGCATTGGCCGGGAATCGAACCCGGGTCTCCCGCGTGGCAGGCGAGAATTCTACCCCTGAACCACCAATGCTCACATTACGGACACATTCAAGTTTAAAGATAGTGCAATTAGAGTTTAATTTTTGCTCATAAAAGGCGAAGAACAACAAAGCACCTCATATTCTGAAGATAGAAACATAGAAACTTAGAAAGTAGGTGCAGGAGTAGGCCATTCGTATATTCCAGCCAGCACCACCATTCAATATGATCATGGCTGAGCATGCAACTTCACTTCCCCTTCCTGATATCTCTCCATACCCCTTGATCATTTTAGCCGTGAGGGCCATATCTCACTCTCTTTAGAGTATATCTATCCAACTGGGTTCCACATCTTTCTGTGGTACAGAATTCCAGAGGTTCACAATGATCTGAGTGAAGAAGTTTCTCCTCGTGTCGGTCCTAAATCGTTTACACTTTATCCTTAGACTGTGACCGCTTGTACTCGGCTTCCTGCATTCGGACTGCGGGAACCTTTTTACGCCATCAAACCTGTCCATTCCCGACCAAATTGTAAATGTTTCTATGAGTTCCCCTCTCATTCTTCTAAATTCCAGCGAGTATAAGCCGAGTCGATCCAGTCTTTCTTCATGTCAGTCCTGCCATCCCTGGAATCAGTCTGGAGAATATTCGCTACACTCACTCAAAAGCAAGAATGTCCTTCCTCAGATTAGATGATCATAACTGCACACAATACTCAAGGTCTGGTCTCACCAAGATCCTGTACAAGTCTCCATGCTCCGATACCCTAATCTCCTCGCTATGAAGGCCAGCATGACATTTGCTTCCTTTACTGCATGCTGTACCCGTATTTATGAATGATTTCAACGACTGATGTACCAAAATACCCAGATCTCAATACCCCTCCGCTTTTACAAATCGGTCAACATTCAGATAAAATTCTACCTTCAAGGTTTTGCCACCAAGGTGGAAAAACTCACACTTATCTACATTATATGGCATGTGCCATCCATTTGCCCATTCACCTAATCTGTCCAATCCCGCTGCAGCCTCCTAGCATCCTCCTCGCAGCTCGCTCTGCCACCCAGCTTGGTGTGATTTGCAAACTTGGAGATATTACATTGATGGAATTATTGTAAATCGCCACAGCTCGAGGAAACGGTACCGCCGCTCCTTTCTGCTCCTCCTTATTAAACTGCCGCCCAGCCTTGCTCCCGCTCATCTCTGCTGCCGCACTGTAAACAGCCACTCTTGTGTGTTCTCGCTTTTTAAATTGCCGCTTCCCTCTGCTCGTGCTATTTGAAAAATGACTCAAATCCTTTACTCCCTCACTTTACAAGCGCTCCTCACTGCTCCCGCTCTTTATACAGAAGTATATCTGTGCCTCCGCTCATTTAACAGCCGCTCCTCTCTGTGTCCGCGCTTTAAACAGTCGGTCAGCTTAATTTTTAAATGCACGGTTTCCGAAATACTTCCATAAAAACTGCATTGGCCGGGAATCGAACCCGGGTCTCCCGCGTGGCAGGCGAGAATTCTACCCCTGAACCACCAATGCTCACATTACGGACACATTCAAGTTTAAAGATAGTGCAATTAGAGTTTAATTTTTGCTCATAAAAGGCGAAGAACAACAAAGCACCTCATATTCTGAAGATAGAAACATAGAAACTTAGAAAGTAGGTGCAGGAGTAGGCCATTCGTATATTCCAGCCAGCACCACCATTCAATATGATCATGGCTGAGCATGCAACTTCACTTCCCCTTCCTGATATCTCTCCATACCCCTTGATCATTTTAGCCGTGAGGGCCATATCTCACTCTCTTTAGAGTATATCTATCCAACTGGGTTCCACATCTTTCTGTGGTACAGAATTCCAGAGGTTCACAATGATCTGAGTGAAGAAGTTTCTCCTCGTGTCGGTCCTAAATCGTTTACACTTTATCCTTAGACTGTGACCGCTTGTACTCGGCTTCCTGCATTCGGACTGCGGGAACCTTTTTACGCCATCAAACCTGTCCATTCCCGACCAAATTGTAAATGTTTCTATGAGTTCCCCTCTCATTCTTCTAAATTCCAGCGAGTATAAGCCGAGTCGATCCAGTCTTTCTTCATGTCAGTCCTGCCATCCCTGGAATCAGTCTGGAGAATATTCGCTACACTCACTCAAAAGCAAGAATGTCCTTCCTCAGATTAGATGATCATAACTGCACACAATACTCAAGGTCTGGTCTCACCAAGATCCTGTACAAGTCTCCATGCTCCGATACCCTAATCTCCTCGCTATGAAGGCCAGCATGACATTTGCTTCCTTTACTGCATGCTGTACCCGTATTTATGAATGATTTCAACGACTGATGTACCAAAATACCCAGATCTCAATACCCCTCCGCTTTTACAAATCGGTCAACATTCAGATAAAATTCTACCTTCAAGGTTTTGCCACCAAGGTGGAAAAACTCACACTTATCTACATTATATGGCATGTGCCATCCATTTGCCCATTCACCTAATCTGTCCAATCCCGCTGCAGCCTCCTAGCATCCTCCTCGCAGCTCGCTCTGCCACCCAGCTTGGTGTGATTTGCAAACTTGGAGATATTACATTGATGGAATTATTGTAAATCGCCACAGCTCGAGGAAACGGTACCGCCGCTCCTTTCTGCTCCTCCTTATTAAACTGCCGCCCAGCCTTGCTCCCGCTCATCTCTGCTGCCGCACTGTAAACAGCCACTCTTGTGTGTTCTCGCTTTTTAAATTGCCGCTTCCCTCTGCTCGTGCTATTTGAAAAATGACTCAAATCCTTTACTCCCTCACTTTACAAGCGCTCCTCACTGCTCCCGCTCTTTATACAGAAGTATATCTGTGCCTCCGCTCATTTAACAGCCGCTCCTCTCTGTGTCCGCGCTTTAAACAGTCGGTCAGCTTAATTTTTAAATGCACGGTTTCCGAAATACTTCCATAAAAACTGCATTGGCCGGGAATCGAACCCGGGTCTCCCGCGTGGCAGGCGAGAATTCTACCCCTGAACCACCAATGCTCACATTACGGACACATTCAAGTTTAAAGATAGTGCAATTAGAGTTTAATTTTTGCTCATAAAAGGCGAAGAACAACAAAGCACCTCATATTCTGAAGATAGAAACATAGAAACTTAGAAAGTAGGTGCAGGAGTAGGCCATTCGTATATTCCAGCCAGCACCACCATTCAATATGATCATGGCTGAGCATGCAACTTCACTTCCCCTTCCTGATATCTCTCCATACCCCTTGATCATTTTAGCCGTGAGGGCCATATCTCACTCTCTTTAGAGTATATCTATCCAACTGGGTTCCACATCTTTCTGTGGTACAGAATTCCAGAGGTTCACAATGATCTGAGTGAAGAAGTTTCTCCTCGTGTCGGTCCTAAATCGTTTACACTTTATCCTTAGACTGTGACCGCTTGTACTCGGCTTCCTGCATTCGGACTGCGGGAACCTTTTTACGCCATCAAACCTGTCCATTCCCGACCAAATTGTAAATGTTTCTATGAGTTCCCCTCTCATTCTTCTAAATTCCAGCGAGTATAAGCCGAGTCGATCCAGTCTTTCTTCATGTCAGTCCTGCCATCCCTGGAATCAGTCTGGAGAATATTCGCTACACTCACTCAAAAGCAAGAATGTCCTTCCTCAGATTAGATGATCATAACTGCACACAATACTCAAGGTCTGGTCTCACCAAGATCCTGTACAAGTCTCCATGCTCCGATACCCTAATCTCCTCGCTATGAAGGCCAGCATGACATTTGCTTCCTTTACTGCATGCTGTACCCGTATTTATGAATGATTTCAACGACTGATGTACCAAAATACCCAGATCTCAATACCCCTCCGCTTTTACAAATCGGTCAACATTCAGATAAAATTCTACCTTCAAGGTTTTGCCACCAAGGTGGAAAAACTCACACTTATCTACATTATATGGCATGTGCCATCCATTTGCCCATTCACCTAATCTGTCCAATCCCGCTGCAGCCTCCTAGCATCCTCCTCGCAGCTCGCTCTGCCACCCAGCTTGGTGTGATTTGCAAACTTGGAGATATTACATTGATGGAATTATTGTAAATCGCCACAGCTCGAGGAAACGGTACCGCCGCTCCTTTCTGCTCCTCCTTATTAAACTGCCGCCCAGCCTTGCTCCCGCTCATCTCTGCTGCCGCACTGTAAACAGCCACTCTTGTGTGTTCTCGCTTTTTAAATTGCCGCTTCCCTCTGCTCGTGCTATTTGAAAAATGACTCAAATCCTTTACTCCCTCACTTTACAAGCGCTCCTCACTGCTCCCGCTCTTTATACAGAAGTATATCTGTGCCTCCGCTCATTTAACAGCCGCTCCTCTCTGTGTCCGCGCTTTAAACAGTCGGTCAGCTTAATTTTTAAATGCACGGTTTCCGAAATACTTCCATAAAAACTGCATTGGCCGGGAATCGAACCCGGGTCTCCCGCGTGGCAGGCGAGAATTCTACCCCTGAACCACCAATGCTCACATTACGGACACATTCAAGTTTAAAGATAGTGCAATTAGAGTTTAATTTTTGCTCATAAAAGGCGAAGAACAACAAAGCACCTCATATTCTGAAGATAGAAACATAGAAACTTAGAAAGTAGGTGCAGGAGTAGGCCATTCGTATATTCCAGCCAGCACCACCATTCAATATGATCATGGCTGAGCATGCAACTTCACTTCCCCTTCCTGATATCTCTCCATACCCCTTGATCATTTTAGCCGTGAGGGCCATATCTCACTCTCTTTAGAGTATATCTATCCAACTGGGTTCCACATCTTTCTGTGGTACAGAATTCCAGAGGTTCACAATGATCTGAGTGAAGAAGTTTCTCCTCGTGTCGGTCCTAAATCGTTTACACTTTATCCTTAGACTGTGACCGCTTGTACTCGGCTTCCTGCATTCGGACTGCGGGAACCTTTTTACGCCATCAAACCTGTCCATTCCCGACCAAATTGTAAATGTTTCTATGAGTTCCCCTCTCATTCTTCTAAATTCCAGCGAGTATAAGCCTAGTCGATCCAGTCTTTCTTCATGTCAGTCCTGCCATCCCTGGAATCAGTCTGGTGAATATTCGCTACACTCACTCAAAAGCAAGAATGTCCTTCCTCAGATTAGATGATCATAACTGCACACAATACTCAAGGTCTGGTCTCACCAAGATCCTGTACAAGTCTCCATGCTCCGATACCCTAATCTCCTCGCTATGAAGGCCAGCATGACATTTGCTTCCTTTACTGCATGCTGTACCCGTATTTATGAATGATTTCAACGACTGATGTACCAAAATACCCAGATCTCAATACCCCTCCGCTTTTACAAATCGGTCAACATTCAGATAAAATTCTACCTTCAAGGTTTTGCCACCAAAGTGGAAAAACTCACACTTATCTACATTATATGGCATGTGCCATCCATTTGCCCATTCACCTAATCTGTCCAATCCCGCTGCAGCCTCCGAGCATCCTCCTCGCAGCTCGCTCTGCCACCCAGCTTGGTGTGATTTGCAAACTTGGAGATATTACATTGATGGAATTATTGTAAATCGCCACAGCTCGAGGAAACGGTACCGCCGCTCCTTTCTGCTCCTCCTTATTAAACTGCCGCCCAGCCTTGCTCCCGCTCATCTCTGCTGCCGCACTGTAAACAGCCACTCTTGTGTGTTCTCGCTTTTTAAATTGCCGCTTCCCTCTGCTCGTGCTATTTGAAAAATGACTCAAATCGACTCAAATCCTTTACTCCCTCACTTTACAAGCGCTCCTCACTGCTCCCGCTCTTTATACAGAAGTATATCTGTGCCTCCGCTCATTTAACAGCCGCTCCTCTCTGTGTCCGCGCTTTAAACAGTCGGTCAGCTTAATTTTTAAATGCACGGTTTCCGAAATACTTCCATAAAAACTGCATTGGCCGGGAATCGAACCCGGGTCTCCCGCGTGGCAGGCGAGAATTCTACCCCTGAACCACCAATGCTCACATTACGGACACATTCAAGTTTAAAGATAGTGCAATTAGAGTTTAATTTTTGCTAATAAAAGGCGAAGAACAACAAAGCACCTCATATTCTGAAGATAGAAACATAGAAACTTAGAAAGTAGGTGCAGGAGTAGGCCATTCGTATATTCCAGCCAGCACCACCATTCAATATGATCATGGCTGAGCATGCAACTTCACTTCCCCTTCCTGATATCTCTCCATACCCCTTGATCATTTTAGCCGTGAGGGCCATATCTCACTCTCTTTAGAGTATATCTATCCAACTGGGTTCCACATCTTTCTGTGGTACAGAATTCCAGAGGTTCACAATGATCTGAGTGAAGAAGTTTCTCCTCGTGTCGGTCCTAAATCGTTTACACTTTATCCTTAGACTGTGACCGCTTGTACTCGGCTTCCTGCATTCGGACTGCGGGAACCTTTTTACGCCATCAAACCTGTCCATTCCCGACCAAATTGTAAATGTTTCTATGAGTTCCCCTCTCATTCTTCTAAATTCCAGCGAGTATAAGCCGAGTCGATCCAGTCTTTCTTCATGTCAGTCCTGCCATCCCTGGAATCAGTCTGGTGAATATTCGCTACACTCACTCAAAAGCAAGAATGTCCTTCCTCAGATTAGATGATCATAATTGCACACAATACTCAAGGTCTGGTCTCACCAAGATCCTGTACAAGTCTCCATGCTCCGATACCCTAATCTCCTCGCTATGAAGGCCAGCATGACATTTGCTTCCTTTACTGCATGCTGTACCCGTATTTATGAATGATTTCAACGACTGATGTACCAAAATACCCAGATCTCAATACCCCTCCGCTTTTACAAATCGGTCAACATTCAGATAAAATTCTACCTTCAAGGTTTTGCCACCAAAGTGGAAAAACTCACACTTATCTACATTATATGGCATGTGCCATCCATTTGCCCATTCACCTAATCTGTCCAATCCCGCTGCAGCCTCCTAGCATCCTCCTCGCAGCTCGCTCTGCCACCCAGCTTGGTGTGATTTGCAAACTTGGAGATATTACATTGATGGAATTATTGTAAATCGCCACAGCTCGAGGAAACGGTACCGCCGCTCCTTTCTGCTCCTCCTTATTAAACTGCCGCCCAGCCTTGCTCCCGCTCATCTCTGCTGCCGCACTGTAAACAGCCACTCTTGTGTGTTCTCGCTTTTTAAATTGCCGCTTCCCTCTGCTCGTGCTATTTGAAAAATGACTCAAATCCTTTAGTCCCTCACTTTACAAGCGCTCCTCACTGCTCCCGCTCTTTATACAGAAGTATATCTGTGCCTCCGCTCATTTAACAGCCGCTCCTCTCTGTGTCCGCGCTTTAAACAGTCGGTCAGCTTAATTTTTAAATGCACGGTTTCCGAAATACTTCCATAAAAACTGCATTGGCCGGGAATCGAACCCGGGTCTCCCGCGTGGCAGGCGAGAATTCTACCCCTGAACCACCAATGCTCACATTACGGACACATTCAAGTTTAAAGATAGTGCAATTAGAGTTTAATTTTTGCTAATAAAAGGCGAAGAACAACAAAGCACCTCATATTCTGAAGATAGAAACATAGAAACTTAGAAAGTAGGTGCAGGAGTAGGCCATTCGTATATTCCAGCCAGCACCACCATTCAATATGATCATGGCTGAGCATGCAACTTCACTTCCCCTTCCTGATATCTCTCCATACCCCTTGATCATTTTAGCCGTGAGGGCCATATCTCACTCTCTTTAGAGTATATCTATCCAACTGGGTTCCACATCTTTCTGTGGTACAGAATTCCAGAGTTTCACAATGATCTGAGTGAAGAAGTTTCTCCTCGTGTCGGTCCTAAATCGTTTACACTTTATCCTCAGACTGTGACCGCTTGTACTCGGCTTCCTGCATTCGGACTGCCGGAACCTTTTTACGCCATCAAACCTGTCCATTCCCGACCAAATTGTAAATGTTTCTATGAGTTCCCCTCTCATTCTTCTAAATTCCAGCGAGTATAAGCCGAGTCGATCCAGTCTTTCTTCATGTCAGTCCTGCCATCCCTGGAATCAGTCTGGTGAATATTCGCTACACTCACTCAAAAGCAAGAATGTCCTTCCTCAGATTAGATGATCATAACTGCACACAATACTCAAGGTCTGGTCTCACCAAGATCCTGTACAAGTCTCCATGCTCCGATACCCTAATCTCCTCGCTATGAAGGCCAGCATGACATTTGCTTCCTTTACTGCATGCTGTACCCGTATTTATGAATGATTTCAACGACTGATGTACCAAAATACCCAGATCTCAATACCCCTCCGCTTTTACAAATCGGTCAACATTCAGATAAAATTCTACCTTCAAGGTTTTGCCACATAAGTGGAAAAACTCACACTTATCTACATTATATGGCATGTGCCATCCATTTGCCCATTCACCTAATCTGTCCAATCCCGCTGCAGCCTCCTAGCATCCTCCTCGCAGCTCGCTCTGCCACCCAGCTTGGTGTGATTTGCAAACTTGGAGATATTACATTGATGGAATTATTGTAAATCGCCACAGCTCGAGGAAACGGTACCGCCGCTCCTTTCTGCTCCTCCTTATTAAACTGCCGCCCAGCCTTGCTCCCGCTCATCTCTGCTGCCGCACTGTAAACAGCCACTCTTGTGTGTTCTCGCTTTTTAAATTGCCGCTTCCCTCTGCTCGTGCTATTTGAAAAATGACTCAAATCCTTTACTCCCTCACTTTACAAGCGCTCCTCACTGCTCCCGCTCTTTATACAGAAGTATATCTGTGCCTCCGCTCATTTAACAGCCGCTCCTCTCTGTGTCCGCGCTTTAAACAGTCGGTCAGCTTAATTTTTAAATGCACGGTTTCCGAAATACTTCCATAAAAACTGCATTGGCCGGGAATCGAACCCGGGTCTCCCGCGTGGCAGGCGAGAATTCTACCCCTGAACCACCAATGCTCACATTACAGACACATTCAAGTTTAAAGATAGTGCAATTAGAGTTTAATTTTTGCTAATAAAAGGCGAAGAACAACAAAGCACCTCATATTCTGAAGATAGAAACATAGAAACTTAGAAAGTAGGTGCAGGAGTAGGCCATTCGTATATTCCAGCCAGCACCACCATTCAATATGATCATGGCTGAGCATGCAACTTCACTTCCCCTTCCTGATATCTCTCCATACCCCTTGATCATTTTAGCCGTGAGGGCCATATCTCACTCTCTTTAGAGTATATCTATCCAACTGGGTTCCACATCTTTCTGTGGTACAGAATTCCAGAGGTTCACAATGATCTGAGTGAAGAAGTTTCTCCTCGTGTCGGTCCTAAATCGTTTACACTTTATCCTTAGACTGTGACCGCTTGTACTCGGCTTCCTGCATTCGGACTGCGGGAACCTTTTTACGCCATCAAACCTGTCCATTCCCGACCAAATTGTAAATGTTTCTATGAGTTCCCCTCTCATTCTTCTAAATTCCAGCGAGTATAAGCCTAGTCGATCCAGTCTTTCTTCATGTCAGTCCTGCCATCCCTGGAATCAGTCTGGTGAATATTCGCTACACTCACTCAAAAGCAAGAATGTCCTTCCTCAGATTAGATGATCATAACTGCACACAATACTCAAGGTCTGGTCTCACCAAGATCCTGTACAAGTCTCCATGCTCCGATACCCTAATCTCCTCGCTATGAAGGCCAGCATGACATTTGCTTCCTTTACTGCATGCTGTACCCGTATTTATGAATGATTTCAACGACTGATGTACCAAAATACCCAGATCTCAATACCCCTCCGCTTTTACAAATCGGTCAACATTCAGATAAAATTCTACCTTCAAGGTTTTGCCACCAAAGTGGAAAAACTCACACTTATCTACATTATATGGCATGTGCCATCCATTTGCCCATTCACCTAATCTGTCCAATCCCGCTGCAGCCTCCTAGCATCCTCCTCGCAGCTCGCTCTGCCACCCAGCTTGGTGTGATTTGCAAACTTGGAGATATTACATTGATGGAATTATTGTAAATCGCCACAGCTCGAGGAAACGGTACCGCCGCTCCTTTCTGCTCCTCCTTATTAAACTGCCGCCCAGCCTTGCTCCCGCTCATCTCTGCTGCCGCACTGTAAACAGCCACTCTTGTGTGTTCTCGCTTTTTAAATTGCCGCTTCCCTCTGCTCGTGCTATTTGAAAAATGACTCAAATCCTTTACTCCCTCACTTTACAAGCGCTCCTCACTGCTCCCGCTCTTTATACAGAAGTATATCTGTGCCTCCGCTCATTTAACAGCCGCTCCTCTCTGTGTCCGCGCTTTAAACAGTCGGTCAGCTTAATTTTTAAATGCACGGTTTCCGAAATACTTCCATAAAAACTGCATTGGCCGGGAATCGAACCCGGGTCTCCCGCGTGGCAGGCGAGAATTCTACCCCTGAACCACCAATGCTCACATTACAGACACATTCAAGTTTAAAGATAGTGCAATTAGAGTTTAATTTTTGCTAATAAAAGGCGAAGAACAACAAAGCACCTCATATTCTGAAGATAGAAACATAGAAACTTAGAAAGTAGGTGCAGGAGTAGGCCATTCGTATATTCCAGCCAGCACCACCATTCAATATGATCATGGCTGAGCATGCAACTTCACTTCCCCTTCCTGATATCTCTCCATACCCCTTGATCATTTTAGCCGTGAGGGCCATATCTCACTCTCTTTAGAGTATATCTATCCAACTGGGTTCCACATCTTTCTGTGGTACAGAATTCCAGAGGTTCACAATGATCTGAGTGAAGAAGTTTCTCCTCGTGTCGGTCCTAAATCGTTTACACTTTATCCTTAGACTGTGACCGCTTGTACTCGGCTTCCTGCATTCGGACTGCGGGAACCTTTTTACGCCATCAAACCTGTCCATTCCCGACCAAATTGTAAATGTTTCTATGAGTTCCCCTCTCATTCTTCTAAATTCCAGCGAGTATAAGCCGAGTCGATCCAGTCTTTCTTCATGTCAGTCCTGTCATCCCTGGAATCAGTCTGGTGAATATTCGCTACACTCACTCAAAAGCAAGAATGTCCTTCCTCAGATTAGATGATCATAACTGCACACAATACTCAAGGTCTTGGCTCACCAAGATCCTGTACAAATCTCCATGCTCCGATACCCTAATCTCCTCGCTATGAAGGCCAGCATGACATTTGCTTCCTTTACTGCATGCTGTACCCGTATTTATGAATGATTTCAACGACTGATGTACCAAAATACCCAGATCTCAATACCCCTCCGCTTTTACAAATCGGTCAACATTCAGATAAAATTCTACCTTCAAGGTTTTGCCACCAAAGTGGAAAAACTCACACTTATCTACATTATATGGCATGTGCCATCCATTTGCCCATTCACCTAATCTGTCCAATCCCGCTGCAGCCTCCTAGCATCCTCCTCACAGCTCGCTCTGCCACCCAGCTTGGTGTGATTTGCAAACTTGGAGATATTACATTGATGGAATTATTGTAAATCGCCACAGCTCGAGGAAACGGTACCGCCGCTCCTTTCTGCTCCTCCTTATTAAACTGCCGCCCAGCCTTGCTCCCGCTCATCTCTGCTGCCGCACTGTAAACAGCCACTCTTGTGTGTTCTCGCTTTTTAAATTGCCGCTTCCCTCTGCTCGTGCTATTTGAAAAATGACTCAAATCCTTTACTCCCTCACTTTACAAGCGCTCCTCACTGCTCCCGCTCTTTATACAGAAGTATATCTGTGCCTCCGCTCATTTAACAGCCGCTCCTCTCTGTGTCCGCGCTTTAAACAGTCGGTCACTTAATTTTTAAATGCACGGTTTCCGAAATACTTCCATAAAAACTGCATTGGCCGGGAATCGAACCCGGGTCTCCCGCGTGGCAGGCGAGAATTCTACCCCTGAACCACCAATGCTCACATTACGGACACATTCAAGTTTAAAGATAGTGCAATTAGAGTTTAATTTTTGCTAATAAAAGGCGAAGAACAACAAAGCACCTCATATTCTGAAGATAGAAACATAGAAACTTAGAAAGTAGGTGCAGGAGTAGGCCATTCGTATATTCCAGCCAGCACCACCATTCAATATGATCATGGCTGAGCATGCAACTTCACTTCCCCTTCCTGATATCTCTCCATACCCCTTGATCATTTTAGCCGTGAGGGCCATATCTCACTCTCTTTAGAGTATATCTATCCAACTGGGTTCCACATCTTTCTGTGGTACAGAATTCCAGAGGTTCACAATGATCTGAGTGAAGAAGTTTCTCCTCGTGTCGGTCCTAAATCGTTTACACTTTATCCTTAGACTGTGACCGCTTGTACTCGGCTTCCTGCATTCGGACTGCGGGAACCTTTTTACGCCATCAAACCTGTCCATTCCCGACCAAATTGTAAATGTTTCTATGAGTTCCCCTCTCATTCTTCTAAATTCCAGCGAGTATAAGCCGAGTCGATCCAGTCTTTCTTCATGTCAGTCCTGCCATCCCTGGAATCAGTCTGGTGAATATTCGCTACACTCACTCAAAAGCAAGAATGTCCTTCCTCAGATTAGATGATCATAACTGCACACAATACTCAAGGTCTGGTCTCACCAAGATCCTGTACAAGTCTCCATGCTCCGATACCCTAATCTCCTCGCTATGAAGGCCAGCATGACATTTGCTTCCTTTACTGCATGCTGTACCCGTATTTATGAATGATTTCAACGACTGATGTACCAAAATACCCAGATCTCAATACCCCTCCGCTTTTACAAATCGGTCAACATTCAGATAAAATTCTACCTTCAAGGTTTTGCCACCAAAGTGGAAAAACTCACACTTATCTACATTATATGGCATGTGCCATCCATTTGCCCATTCACCTAATCTGTCCAATCCCGCTGCAGCCTCCTAGCATCCTCCTCGCAGCTCGCTCTGCCACCCAGCTTGGTGTGATTTGCAAACTTGGAGATATTACATTGATGGAATTATTGTAAATCGCCACAGCTCGAGGAAACGGTACCGCCGCTCCTTTCTGCTCCTCCTTATTAAACTGCCGCCCAGCCTTGCTCCCGCTCATCTCTGCTGCCGCACTGTAAACAGCCACTCTTGTGTGTTCTCGCTTTTTAAATTGCCGCTTCCCTCTGCTCGTGCTATTTGAAAAATGACTCAAATCCTTTACTCCCTCACTTTACAAGCGCTCCTCACTGCTCCCGCTCTTTATACAGAAGTATATCTGTGCCTCCGCTCATTTAACAGCCGCTCCTCTCTGTGTCCGCGCTTTAAACAGTCGGTCAGCTTAATTTTTAAATGCACGGTTTCCGAAATACTTCCATAAAAACTGCATTGGCCGGGAATCGAACCCGGGTCTCCCGCGTGGCAGGCGAGAATTCTACCCCTGAACCACCAATGCTCACATTACGGACACATTCAAGTTTAAAGATAGTGCAATTAGAGTTTAATTTTTGCGAATAAAAGGCGAAGAACAACAAAGCACCTCATATTCTGAAGATAGAAACATAGAAACTTAGAAAGTAGGTGCAGGAGTAGGCCATTCGTATATTCCAGCCAGCACCACCATTCAATATGATCATGGCTGAGCATGCAACTTCACTTCCCCTTCCTGATATCTCTCCATACCCCTTGATCATTTTAGCCGTGAGGGCCATATCTCACTCTCTTTAGAGTATATCTATCCAACTGGGTTCCACATCTTTCTGTGGTACAGAATTCCAGAGGTTCACAATGATCTGAGTGAAGAAGTTTCTCCTCGTGTCGGTCCTAAATCGTTTACACTTTATCCTTAGACTGTGACCGCTTGTACTCGGCTTCCTGCATTCGGACTGCGGGAACCTTTTTACGCCATCAAACCTGTCCATTCCCGACCAAATTGTAAATGTTTCTATGAGTTCCCCTCTCATTCTTCTAAATTCCAGCGAGTATAAGCCGAGTCGATCCAGTCTTTCTTCATGTCAGTCCTGCCATCCCTGGAATCAGTCTGGTGAATATTCGCTACACTCACTCAAAAGCAAGAATGTCCTTCCTCAGATTAGATGATCATAACTGCACACAATACTCAAGGTCTGGTCTCACCAAGATCCTGTACAAGTCTCCATGCTCCGATACCCTAATCTCCTCGCTATGAAGGCCAGCATGACATTTGCTTCCTTTACTGCATGCTGTACCCGTATTTATGAATGATTTCAACGACTGATGTACCAAAATACCCAGATCTCAATACCCCTCCGCTTTTACAAATCGGTCAACATTCAGATAAAATTCTACCTTCAAGGTTTTGCCACCAAAGTGGAAAAACTCACACTTATCTACATTATATGGCATGTGCCATCCATTTGCCCATTCACCTAATCTGTCCAATCCCGCTGCAGCCTCCTAGCATCCTCCTCGCAGCTCGCTCTGCCACCCAGCTTGGTGTGATTTGCAAACTTGGAGATATTACATTGATGGAATTATTGTAAATCGCCACAGCTCGAGGAAACGGTACCGCCGCTCCTTTCTGCTCCTCCTTATTAAACTGCCGCCCAGCCTTGCTCCCGCTCATCTCTGCTGCCGCACTGTAAACAGCCACTCTTGTGTGTTCTCGCTTTTTAAATTGCCGCTTCCCTCTGCTCGTGCTATTTGAAAAATGACTCAAATCCTTTACTCCCTCACTTTACAAGCGCTCCTCACTGCTCCCGCTCTTTATACAGAAGTATATCTGTGCCTCCGCTCATTTAACAGCCGCTCCTCTCTGTGTCCGCGCTTTAAACAGTCGGTCAGCTTAATTTTTAAATGCACGGTTTCCGAAATACTTCCATAAAAACTGCATTGGCCGGGAATCGAACCCGGGTCTCCCGCGTGGCAGGCGAGAATTCTACCCCTGAACCACCAATGCTCACATTACGGACACATTCAAGTTTAAAGATAGTGCAATTAGAGTTTAATTTTTGCGAATAAAAGGCGAAGAACAACAAAGCACCTCATATTCTGAAGATAGAAACATAGAAACTTAGAAAGTAGGTGCAGGAGTAGGCCATTCGTATATTCCAGCCAGCACCACCATTCAATATGATCATGGCTGAGCATGCAACTTCACTTCCCCTTCCTGATATCTCTCCATACCCCTTGATCATTTTAGCCGTGAGGGCCATATCTCACTCTCTTTAGAGTATATCTATCCAACTGGGTTCCACATCTTTCTGTGGTACAGAATTCCAGAGGTTCACAATGATCTGAGTGAAGAAGTTTCTCCTCGTGTCGGTCCTAAATCGTTTACACTTTATCCTTAGACTGTGACCGCTTGTACTCGGCTTCCTGCATTCGGACTGAGGGAACCTTTTTACGCCATCAAACCTACTCATTCCCGACCAAATTGTAAATGTTTCTATGAGTTCCCCTCTCATTCTTCTAAATTCCAGCGAGTATAAGCCGAGTCGATCCAGTCTTTCTTCATGTCAGTCCTGCCATCCCTGGAATCAGTCTGGTGAATATTCGCTACACTCACTCAAAAGCAAGAATGTCCTTCCTCAGATTAGATGATCATAACTGCACACAATACTCAAGGTCTGGTCTCACCAAGATCCTGTACAAGTCTCCATGCTCCGATACCCTAATCTCCTCGCTATGAAGGCCAGCATGACATTTGCTTCCTTTACTGCATGCTGCACCCGTATTTATGAATGATTTCAACGACTGATGTACCAAAATACCCAGATCTCAATACCCCTCCGCTTTTACAAATCGGTCAACATTCAGATAACATTCTACCTTCAAGGTTTTGCCACCAAAGTGGAAAAACTCACACTTATCTACATTATATGGCATCTGCCATCCACCTAATCTGTCCAATCCCGCTGCAGCCTCCTAGCATCCTCCTCGCAGCTCGCTCTGCCACCCAGCTTGGTGTGATTTGCAAACTTGGAGATATTACATTGATGGAATTATTGTAAATCGCCACAGCTCGAGGAAACGGTACCGCCGCTGCTTTCTGCTCCTCCTTATTAAACTGCCGCCCAGCCTTGCTCCCGCTCATCTCTGCTGCCGCACTGTAAACAGCCACTCTTGTGTGTTCTCGCTTTTTAAATTGCCGCTTCCCTCTGCTCGTGCTATTTGAAAAATGACTCAAATCCTTTACTCCCTCACTTTACAAGCGCTCCTCACTGCTCCCGCTCTTTATACAGAAGTATATCTGTGCCTCCGCTCATTTAACAACCGCTCCTCTCTGTGTCCGCGCTTTAAACAGTCGGTCAGCTTAATTTTTAAATGCACGGTTTCCGAAATACTTCCATAAAAACTGCATTGGCCGGGAATCGAACCCGGGTCTCCCGCGTGGCAGGCGAGAATTCTACCCCTGAACCACCAATGCTCACATTACGGACACATTCAAGTTTAAAGATAGTGCAATTAGAGTTTAATTTTTGCTAATAAAAGGCGAAGAACAACAAAGCACCTCATATTCTGAAGATAGAAACATAGAAACTTAGAAAGTAGGTGCAGGAGTAGGCCATTCGTATATTCCAGCCAGCACCACCATTCAATATGATCATGGCTGAGCATGCAACTTCACTTCCCCTTCCTGATATCTCTCCATACCCCTTGATCATTTTAGCCATGAGGGCCATATCTCACTCTCTTTAGAGTATATCTATCCAACTGGGTTCCACATCTTTCTGTGGTACAGAATTCCAGAGGTTCACAATGATCTGAGTGAAGAAGTTTCTCCTCGTGTCGGTCCTAAATCGTTTACACTTTATCCTTAGACTGTGACCGCTTGTACTCGGCTTCCTGCATTCGGACTGCGGGAACCTTTTTACGCCATGAAACCTGTCCATTCCCGACCAAATTGTAAATGTTTCTATGAGTTCCCCTCTCATTCTTCTAAATTCCAGCGAGTATAAGCCTAGTCGATCCAGTCTTTCTTCATGTCAGTCCTGCCATCCCTGGAATCAGTCTGGTGAATATTCGCTACACTCACTCAAAATCAAGAATGTCCTTCCTCAGATTAGATGATCGTAACTGCACACAATACTCAAGGTCTGGTCTCACCAAGATCCTGTACAAGTCTCCATGCTCCGATACCCTAATCTCCTCGCTATGAAGGCCAGCATGACATTTGCTTCCTTTACTGCATGCTGTACCCGTATTTATGAATGATTTCAACGACTGATGTACCAAAATACCCAGATCTCAATACCCCTCCGCTTTTACAAATCGGTCAACATTCAGATAACATTCTACCTTCAAGGTTTTGCCACCAAAGTGGATAAACTCACACTTATCTTCATTATATGGCATCTGCCATCCACCTAATCTGTCCAATCCCGCTGCAGCCTCCTAGCATCCTCCTCGCAGCTCGCTCTGCCACCCAGCTTGGTGTGATTTGCAAACTTGGAGATATTACATTGATGGAATTATTGTAAATCGCCACAGCTCGAGGAAACGGTACCGCCGCTCCTTTCTGCTCCTCCTTATTAAACTGCCGCCCAGCCTTGCTCCCGCTCATCTCTGCTGCCGCACTGTAAACAGCCACTCTTGTGTGTTCTCGCTTTTTAAATTGCCGCTTCCCTCTGCTCGTGCTATTTGAAAAATGACTCAAATCCTTTACTCCCTCACTTTACAAGCGCTCCTCACTGCTCCCGCTCTTTATACAGAAGTATATCTGTGCCTCCGCTCATTTAACAGCCGCTCCTCTCTGTGTCCGCGCTTTAAACAGTCGGTCAGCTTAATTTTTAAATGCACGGTTTCCGAAATACTTCCATAAAAACTGCATTGGCCGGGAATCGAACCCGGGTCTCCCGCGTGGCCGGCGAGAATTCTACCCCTGAACCACCAATGCTCACATTACGGACACATTCAAGTTTAAAGATAGTGCAATTAGAGTTTAATTTTTGCTCATAAAAGGCGAAGAACAACAAAGCACCTCATATTCTGAAGATAGAAACATAGAAACTTAGAAAGTAGGTGCAGGAGTAGGCCATTCGTATATTCCAGCCAGCACCACCATTCAATATGATCATGGCTCAGCATGCAACTTCACTTCCCCTTCCTGATATCTCTCCATACCCCTTGATCATTTTAGCCATGAGGGCCATAACTCACTCTCTTTAGAGTATATCTATCCAACTGGGTTCCACATCTTTCTGTGGTACAGAATTCCAGAGGTTCACAATGATCTGAGTGAAGAAGTTTCTCCTCGTGTCGGTCCTAAATCGTTTACACTTTATCCTTAGACTGTGACCGCTTGTACTCGGCTTCCTGCATTCGGACTGCGAGAACCTTTTTACGCCATCAAACCTGTCCATTCCCGACCAAATTGTAAATGTTTCTATGAGTTCCCCTCTCATTCTTCTAAATTCCAGCGAGTATAAGCCTAGTCGATCCAGTCTTTCTTCATGTCAGTCCTGCCATCCCTGGAATCAGTCTGGTGAATATTCGCTACACTCACTCAAAAGCAAGAATGTCCTTCCTCAGATTAGATGATCATAACTGCACACAATACTCAAGGTCTGGTCTCACCAAGATCCTGTACAAGTCTCCATGCTCCGATACCCTAATCTCCTCGCTATGAAGGCCAGCATGACATTTGCTTCCTTTACTGCATGCTGTACCCGTATTTATGAATGATTTCAACGACTGATGTACCAAAATACCCAGATCTCAATACCCCTCCGCTTTTACAAATCGGTCAACATTCAGATAAAATTCTACCTTCAAGGTTTTGCCACCAAAGTGGAAAAACTCACACTTATCTACATTATATGGCATGTGCCATCCATTTGCCCATTCACCTAATCTGTCCAATCCCGCTGCAGCCTCCTAGCATCCTCCTCGCAGCTTGCTCTGCCACCCAGCTTGGTGTGATTTGCAAACTTGGAGATATTACATTGATGGAATTATTGTAAATCGCCACAGCTCGAGGAAACGGTACCGCCGCTCCTTTCTGCTCCTCCTTATTAAACTGTCGCCCAGCCTTGCTCCCGCTCATTTCTGCTGCCGCACTGTAAACAGACACTCTTGTGTGTTCTCGCTTTTTAAATTGGCGCTTCCCTCTGCTCGTGCTATTTGAAAAATGACTCAAATCCTTTACTCCCTCACTTTACAAGCGCTCCTCACTGCTCCCGCACTTTATACAGAAGTATATCTGTGCCTCCGCTCATTTAACAGCCGCTCCTCTCTGTGTCCGCGCTTCAAACAGTCGGTCAGCTTAATTTTTAAATGCACGGTTTCCGAAATACTTCCATAAAAACTGCATTGGCCGGGAATCGAACCCGGGTCTCCCGCGTGGCAGGCGAGAATTCTACCCCTGAACCACCAATGCTCACATTACGGACACATTCAAGTTTAAAGATAGTGCAATTAGAGTTTAATTTTTGCTAATAAAAGGCGAAGAACAACAAAGCACCTCATATTCTGAAGATAGAAACATAGAAACTTAGAAAGTAGGTGCAGGAGTAGGCCATTCGTATATTCCAGCCAGCACCACCATTCAATATGATCATGGCTGAGCATGCAACTTCACTTCCCCTTCCTGATATCTCTCCATACCCCTTGATCATTTTAGCCATGAGGGCCATATCTCACTCTCTTTAGAGTATATCTATCCAACTGGGTTCCACATCTTTCTGTGGTACAGAATTCCAGAGGTTCACAATGATCTGAGTGAAGAAGTTTCTCCTCGTGTCGGTCCTAAATCGTTTACACTTTATCCTTAGACTGTGACCGCTTGTACTCGGCTTCCTGCATTCGGACTGCGAGAACCTTTGTACGCCATCAAACCTGTCCATTCCCGACCAAATTGTAAATGTTTCTATGAGTTCCCCTCTCATTCTTCTAAATTCCAGCGAGTATAAGCCTAGTCGATCCAGTCTTTCTTCATGTCAGTCCTGCCATCCCTGGAATCAGTCTGGTGAATATTCGCTACACTCACTCAAAAGCAAGAATGTCCTTCCTCAGATTAGATGATCATAACTGCACACAATACTCAAGGTCTGGTCTCACCAAGATCCTGTACAAGTCTCCATGCTCCGATACCCTAATCTCCTCGCTATGAAGGCCAGCATGACATTTGCTTCCTTTACTGCATGCTGTACCCGTATTTATGAATGATTTCAACGACTGATGTATCAAAATACCCAGATCTCAATACCCCTCCGCTTTTACAAATCGGTCAACATTCAGATAAAATTCTACCTTCAAGGTTTTGCCACCAAAGTGGAAAAACTCACACTTATCTACATTATATGGCATGTGCCATCCATTTGCCCATTCACCTAATCTGTCCAATCCCGCTGCAGCCTCCTAGCATCCTCCTCGCAGCTCGCACTGCCACCCAGCTTGGTGTGATTTGCAAACTTGGAGATATTACATTGATGGAATTATTGTAAATCGCCACAGCTCGAGGAAACGGTACCGCCGCTCCTTTCTGCTCCTCCTTATTAAACTGCCGCCCAGCCTTGCTCCCGCTCATCTCTGCTGCCGCACTGTAAACAGCCACTCTTGTGTGTTCTCGCTTTTTAAATTGCCGCTTCCCTCTGCTCGTGCTATTTGAAAAATGACTCAAATCCTTTACTCCCTCACTTTACAAGCGCTCCTCACTGCTCCCGCTCTTTATACAGAAGTATATCTGTGCCTCCGCTCATTTAACAGCCGCTCCTCTCTGTGTCCGCGCTTTAAACAGTCGGTCAGCTTAATTTTTAAATGCACGGTTTCCGAAATACTTCCATAAAAACTGCATTGGCCGGGAATCGAACCCGGGTCTCCCGCGTGGCAGGCGAGAATTCTACCCCTGAACCACCAATGCTTACATTACGGACACATTCAAGTTTAAAGATAGTGCAATTAGAGTTTAATTTTTGCTAATAAAAGGCGAAGAACAACAAAGCACCTCATATTCTGAAGATAGAAACATAGAAACTTAGAAAGTAGGTGCAGGAGTAGGCCGTTCTTCCCTTCCAGCCAGCACCACCATTCAATATGATCATGGCTGAGCATGCAACTTCACTTCCCCTTCCTGATATCTCTCCATACCCCTTGATCATTTTAGCCGTGAGGGCCATATCTCACTCTCTTTAGAGTATATCTATCCAACTGGGTTCCACATCTTTCTGTGGT